>NW_006159896.1:1129859-1161238 GCF_000334495.1 Tupaia belangeri chinensis
CACCACGGGAACAGAGTGGCTGTACCCACTCTGCAGCCATGGGAGGGTGCAGGGAGGCTGAGCGCCTGACAGCTACCCCAGAATCTCCTGGCAGGGTCTGAGGAGGAGCCACATTCCAGGGAGAGTGGTAGCAGACCCTCAGATGGAGATGGGTGCTGGGAGACCATGACCAGATGTGGGCTCTGACCACAGCCCCAGTTCTGCCACAGGTGGGAGGCAGCTGTGTGGAGGCCCAGCTGCAGAGACGCAGCCTGGACTGTCAAGGTGGGCCTCCTTCCCAGGCTAAGTTCTGAAGAGCAGGGGCTTTGGGGAGCCACCTCGTCTTGGAATCACACAGTGTGAGGTCACAGAGGCCACCAGTGAACAAAGAAGCGAGTCAGGGTCACGTGCAGGGACCAATCTGCACGGTGCGCACGGCATTGGCGGGGTCAGCCCGGCCTCCCTGTACCAGACCTGCACCCACCTTCGAAACCTAGGGCCAGGGTGAGCTCCGAGGTCTCCCCAGTGCTCTAGCCAGACAAGACACCGGGCTTCCTCCTACCCCAGCAGGTCAGACTCAGTCACACCACGGCCCCCAGGGAAAAGCACACCCCCGGGACCTGGGAGGAGGCTGGGTGCCGGTGCAGTGGGGGGAGGGCGGACCCCTCCATCCCAAGCGGCTGAGGGCGGTGGGTTAGTCAGAAAGCAGAGCCGCCTGGGGAAGTCGAGAGTGCATTGGTAAAACCACAGTGAGGCAGAAGAGGAATAAGAGGAGAGAAACCTTCCGGACAGATCATCCCCAACTTCATACTGACAGACACGGATGACCCGGCGGTACGCTATGCTAGTCAAAGAAAAGAAACCAGATGAATACACTGCAGGCAGGGCAGGCGCGAGCACACCGAGACAGACACGCCACGAGGCCAGCTGGCCGTGCACAGGCAGGGGCCAGCGGGGCCAGGCGGGCCCAGCGGCCCCTTGGCAGCTCCCGCGGACTGGGCGAGACGGGACAGGGACTGGGAGGAGCCGAGGTGAAGGGAGCAGGACAGCTTGGAGATGAGACCGAGAGCAGACAGAGCCATGGGTGGGGAGGAGAGTCCAGCAGCAGGTGTCCTGCGGGCTCGGGCCAGACACTGCCGACTCTGGGTCCTCCATGCCCTTATCGGCATGAGCACCTGAATGGTTCGGGCGGTTTCTCCACCACCTTTACATGCCTGCTTTACCTGTCGGCCAAACCTGGGAGCGCCAGCTGAAGCCGCTGTGCTCCCAGCCCTGGCCTTTAGAGCAGGTCTGGCAGGGGTCCTGCAGAGGGTGCCCTGCAGAGGGTGCCCTGCAGAGAAGGCCCTGCCAGGTCTGGGCATACAGCCCTGTCTCCAGCACGTCACAGGAGCAGGCATTCTGCCTTCCATGCAGGCAAACTGCTCTGGCTGCCCTCCCCCCAGGGGAGAGCAAGGGCGACCACAGCCCTGGGGTGGTGCCGGGGCAGCAGCTGCCACACAGCCCTTCCCCTCAGCTGCAGAGCCACTGCATCACCCCAGCAATGTCGTCCGGGCATCATGCCACTGGCCCGTTGGAGGCTAAATCTAGTCCCGTGGACACACTGGATAAAAGAGGCAAAAGGGAAGTCCAGGAGGGTCCCAGGGGCCGAGCAGGCACAGGGACTCTTAGAGGCTGGACTCTGGCTCGAACCCCCTGGCTCCATCACTCTCCCTATCCTAAGAGAACCCCTGGAATCTGAGAAGTGCAGAGTGGCTCCCCTCCGCCAGCCGTAGGCTCTGTCGGGGACGGTGGGCTGGGGGCAAGGCACACACTCCTGGCAGGGGCTGGGGTGAGGTGGGCAGGGGAGGTGCAGGCTGCCCCGGGCAGGATGGCCCGTCCTGGGTTCCTCTGCAAGCCAGGCCATGAGGGGGCGAGGGGCTGAGGGACAAGCATACGAGACACCACCACACCACGAGCCCGGAAAAAGAAGAAGACGATATTAACCCATCGAGGAGGTACGTTCTGTGGGGAGGAGGTCCAAGCAGCCACGAGACAAGACGGTGTCCGGACAGCAGCCATCAGGAGGCAGGGGACAGAGAGGACACAGAAAGAAAGAAAACCAAGTCATCACAACCCACTCTGCACTGAGCCCTGGGCTGTTGGTGGCCGAGGTGCTGCTCCCATCCACCTGGGGGGCACCCACCCCACCCAGCTCCAACTCAGCCCACCCCTCCCGCTGGCTCCCGTGAGGTGTGCTAACCCTTCCTCCTTCATTCCCAGCATGCCTCTGCTTTAAACAAAGCTCGCTTGAGCTGGAGACTGGGCAGGGGTGGGTAGGGATGGCGGTGGGAACAGACTAGCTCAGTGGGGATGTGCTGCTCCCTGGCCCTGCCTGCCCCGGCCCTGCGAGGGCTGGCACCTGGTCTCTTGGATCCACTGGTGGAAGGCATTGGCATGCTGGGCGAACTCCTGGCGCAGCTTGTCATTCTCCTCCTGCCGCCGCTGCTCCTTCTGCAGCTCCAGCTCCCTCTCCTAGGACAGGGGGCAGATGCTACGTGCTGCAGGGCTGGCAGCCCAGGCCCTCCACAGCTGGCTCTACCCAGGACCAGACCAGTGGGCCTCGGATCAGAGGGGAGCAGCAGTAATGTTCTAAGGCTGAATAGGTCAAGAGAGAGCCCCTGGGAACCAGCAGTTAGCGTAATGGCTATGTCGGCTGGATTCCCACATAGTCGACTGCGGTTCGCGTCCCGGACCCGGTGGCTTAAAAACTCACGCCGGGCGCGTGTGCGTGCGTGCCTAAGATCCCGAGAGGAGAATGGAGGAGAAGGGATTGTGGCGTGACCATCCCACCTGGGGGGGGTGATTTCTCGCTTTCTGGCTCTATGTCTCTCTCTTGTCTGGCGAGCACATGCGCCCTTATAGAGAAAACCTCTCCAAAAAAAACAAAAGAGAGAGAGAGAGAGAGCCCCTGAGGTGCTGAGGTACTGCTTTTGTATGTAGATACTTTTTTTTGGGAGAGGCTTTTGCTATAGGGCGCATGTGCTAGCCAGGGAGACAGAAAGTGAGAAATCACCCCCCAGGGGGGATGGCCATGCTGCAATCCCTTCTCCTCCATTCTCCTCTTGGGATCTTGGGCATGCATGCACACGTGCCTGGCGTGAGTTTTAAGCCACCAGGTCCGGGACGCAAACCGCGGTCGACTACGTGGGAGTCTAGCGACATAGCCATTACGCTAACTGCTCGTTCCCGTGTAGATGCTTTTTAATAGCCCTGCTAGATAGAGTAACTTATGGAAGCGTATATTTGCATGTGTCTTTAGGGCACATGTTTTAATCACTGTTTTAAATTGGCTGCTCTCCACACTGAGGGGTTTGGGAAACCTGGGCTGTTAACCTTGCCCAAAGATGATCAGGGAAGGCGTCTGGGAGACGCCAGTCATCTCCAAATGCTTCACTGTCCTCAGCTCACAATCCCCAAGGACTCTGGCTGGTGGGGAGGAGTGAGTGGTCACAGTAGAGCAGTGAGCTTCTGGACTGACACTGGGGCAACTTCCAGAACACTAAGCCACACTGCTTCCTCCTCCTCCTGAGCCTCACTGCCCCAGCTGGAACAGGGTCTCTAGCCAGGGGCCGGACGGGCAGGGAGCAACAGTAACGCACCTTGATGATCTTCTGCAGGTTCCGCCACGTCTCTTCCAAGGCCTCCATGGTAAACCAGGTGTAGGGGTTGGAGGCCACACGGAAGCTCTTGATCTGGCGGTCCAGCTCCGCCAGCTGGTTGAAGTCAGCCTGGGCAGAGCTAAGGGAGGAGCGGAAGGCATCGTGGGCCTCACGCAAAGCTCTGATCTCTTCCAGGGAGTTGCAGCGCACCGGGTCTGTCAGGTCCTCCTCTGCGTTCTCAAACCAGCTGTTGAAGGCAGAAGCCTTCTTGGCGAAGGTCAGGAAAAGGTCCTCCACCTGCAAGCAGAGGAGGCTGATTAGGAGAGCTGGAAGGGCTGGCGGTGCCATGCCTGGGCAGGAAGGCAGGCAGTAAGGGCCCAGCTCCAGCTTCTGTCTCCTGTCTGCATGTCTCCGTTTCTGCTTTTTTTTTTTTTGAGAGGTTTTCGCCATAGGGTGCATGCGTTTGCCAGAAAGACAGAGAAAGACAGAGAGATAGAAAGCGAGAAATCACCCCCTAGGGGGGGTGGCCACGCTGCAATCCCTTCTCCTCCATCCTCCTTTCGGGATCTTGGTGCTCACATGCACACACACCCGGCATGAGTTTAAGCCATCAGATCTGGGACTTGAATTGCAGTCCACTATGTGGGAGTCCAGCGACGCCAACTAGTGGTCCCTATCTTTTTTCTTTTTTTAAAAGAGAGATTTTTGCAGGGCCGGCAGGTGGCACTGTGGTTAAGGCAGCTGGACTCCCATGTGGCTGACTGCAGTTCGAGTCCTGGACTTGGCAGCTTGTTTTTTCACTTTTCTCCTCTCTGTTTTTCTCTAGTCAAATTCAAAAAAAAAAAAAAAAAAAAAAAAAAGATTTTTGGTATATGGTGTGTGCACTCGTCAGACAGAGAGAGAGACAGGAAGCAAGAAATCATCCCCCAGGGTGGATGGCCATGCCGTAATCCCTTCTCCTCCAGGCCACGCACACACACGCTCCCAGCATGAGTTTTAGGTCGCCAGGTCCAGGACTTGAACCACAGTCAACTACATGGGAATCCAGCCACATAACCGTTAGGCCATCTGCTAGTCCCTCCACTTCTGCTTCTCCAGCTACCCTCCACCCTGGTGCACATGAACTCAGGTCTGTCCTGTGGGCTTCTGAGAGCAGCTCTGGGAAGGCCAAAGCTGCAGCTCCCGAGGTCACCATGGGGCGTGGCACCTCCCCTGGCCCACCTCACCTTGCGGAAGTGACTCTGGGCCTCTAGCAGCTTCTTCTTCCGGGTGGCTGAGTTGGCGAGGAGCTGACTCCACCTCTTCATGAGGGCAGCGTGCCGGGCCTCGATGGCCTTGGACTGGACGTGCTTGGCGGCCAGCAGCTGGTCTTTGAGGGCAGTGATGTTGGCGATGCCTTCTTGCTGGAAGGCCTGCAGTCCGGCATCAAAGGTCTCCTGCAACCAGGAGCGATAAGCCATTGCAGGGACTGTGAGGCCAGAACTCACTCTTCTGGGGACACCAGCAGCTGCCAGCCCGGAGTCTCCACCTCGTGGTGACACTTAGCCACGCCTGCCCTCCCACGTTCCCACTCCCCCATCCACTTTCAGCTCACCCCTCTTGATTTCACATAGAGACCTGCGCCACTGACCCCCACCCATGGGGGTGTCCTCGATCTAAGTCCACAGTGCCCGCCCTGTTGGCACCCAGCAGACTGTACAGACATCTGGCTATAGGCTGGTGTCCCACTAGTCTGGAAGCTTCCTGTGGCTCAGGACTGGATCTTGTCCACTGCTGCATGCCCGGGGCCTCCCCAAAGCAGTCGATGTCTCAGCGAAGGGTGCCAACCATCAGCCCGCTGGCAGGAAGTGCTGTTTGTACACACGATCAAGTGCCCACGACTGACCTGTTTGGTGAGGAGAGTCTGGACAGAGGACAGATCTCGGCCATAATCATCTGTCTTCAAACTGTTCTCCTTCTCACCTAGGAACCAAGTGCAGGACAGAGTTCACCCCGTTCAGTGTCATGACGTGGAGTAATAGCCGGGCAAACCATTATCTGGCACACACTTAAGCTGCAATATTACAACAGCAGTCTCTGGAGGCCACAGTAGCTGTCTCCTCCTCCCTGCACACCAGGCTCTGCCTCATCTATGCCCCAGAGAGCTCTGCCAGTCAGTCCTATGTGTGCTTCAGTCACCAGTGTGTCACTGAGACTGCCCAGGACACCAGAATCCAGGAGCCGGCTGGCCCCTCGAGCAGGGTAGCCAGCAGGACGGGTGTGGCCCCCTCTGCCATGCCTGCGAGGTTCCTGCTGTGCCCTTGTTCTAGTACCCTGCACACCAGCCCAGCACCAGGCACCATGGCAGGCCCACTGTCATCACCTCTGCAGAGGAAAACCAACGGCGTGGGAAGCAGACACGCTGTGGCTCTGAACAGCTGTCCTGTCTGGGATCAGAAGCCAGGTCTAGCAGAGCCGCACTCACCGATCCAGGACTCCACCACGTCGGCCTTCCAGTTGAACTGCAGGAAGGCTGAGTTCTCGTCTAGCTTCGCCTTCCTCTGGGCGGCAGCTCTCTCCAGGTCCGCCACCTTCCCGTTCAGGCCCTTCATCTTGGAAGAGATGTTCTCCTCGTGGTGGTTGTTCTGGGATGTGAAGGGAAGCACACACAGGTCAGAGAAGACACCTTGGGATGGCTGCTCTTCACAGTGGAGCTCAGAAGGAGGAGCACGCCAACGTTTTAAGTTACAATGATGTACATCAGCCGTGATAGCAAAAAAACTAGAGTAGGCCTACATAACCTACCCCAGAGACTAGAATAAAACAATGGCTCCGGGGACCAGCAGTTAGAGTAATGGCTATGTCACTGGACTCCCATGTAGTTGACTGCGGTTCACGTCCCGGACCTGGTGGCCTAAAACTCACGCCGGGCACATGTGCGTGCATGCCCAAGATCTGAGAGGAGAGTGGAGAAGGGATTGCGGTGTGGCCATCCCTCTTGGGGGGGGGGATTTCTCACTTTCTGTCTCTCTGTCTCTGGCTGGCTGGTGAGCCTATGCACCCTATAGCAAAAATCTCTCAAAAACAAACAAACAAACAAACAAACAAAAACAAAAACAAAAAAGAAAAACAAAAAACAATGGCTCCGAAGAGTGTTGTGACACTACAGACGTGTTAGATGGTTAGGCCAAAACACATTAGTTAGGTCTTGGTGAAAACCACATTTGAGGAGCCAGTAGGTGGCGTGGTGGTTAAGGTGGCTGGACTCCTACGTGGCTGACTGTTATTCGGGTCCTGGACCTGGCGGCTTGAAAAATCACACCAGATGTATGTGTGTTATGCATAAAAACCCATGAGAGTGAAGAAAAAGGGACTGCAGCATGGTTATCCTCTAGAGGGTGATTTCTCAAGTCCCCTCTCACTGTCTCCCTCCAGTGAGTACACAATCCCTAAGGCAAAAATCCTTAAAAACAAAACCCTATTTGAGAACGCAAAAGGGGTCTTTAAAAAGCTCAGAGGGCAACTGGTGGTGCAGAAGTCAAGGCTGCTGGATCCCGCAGCGCAGACTGCCGCGTCTCAAACCCAGCGACTTGAGGAACATGCTGGGCATGTGTAGGTACATGGTCAAAATCCCAAGAGGAGGTGGAGGAGACTGGATTGTGGATTAGCCTCCCTCAATTGGGAGAGGAGGTGCTTTCTCACTTTCTGCTAAGCACACGCGCTCTCCAGAAAACTTAAACGAAGGCTTATACAGAGAAAGGAGCGCAAGAGCAGCATCTGGAGAGTGTCAATGCCTAGGACAACTAGGGACGCATCTTTGTTTACTTAATTAAGGCAGAAAAATGTGTGTGTGTGTGTGTGTATGTATTTTACTTTCTTTCCAAAACTGCTGGGGCGGAGATTTAAACCACGTCGGCCACATGGGATCCTACTCCCTAAGCACGGGGCTTAAACGCTGTACTCCAGGGTCAGCCCTAAGGCAGGAAAGACAAGCGCTGTGAGTCACTTTACCAACTAGCCTCAAAAAAGGGGACAATATCCATCTCACTGGTTCTCTGCTCTTCACAAAAAAAACCAGAAAGGAAGCCATTGTTGGTCTCCATGCAAACCTTGTTTCGGTGATCATTCAAGAGACAGGCTCTGCGGGGCGATGGTGACACCAGCACACGGTGTCCGCATGAGGACAAGGCCTTATCAGGGCCTAGTGGCCAGGCTCACCTTCTTGATGAGGTCCTGTCCGTTCGTGCAGACATCATTCACACGATCCTTGTGGACAGTGAAGTCGGTTTCGAAAGCTTCGTGTTTCTTCAGTAAGCCCTGCAGTGGGAGCGGGAAGGCCAGCTACTGAGACCCGGGCTGGTGCCATGGGTTAGGTCCCAGAGCCAGAGGTGACAAACTGACTCAACACACACATATCACTGGCAAGCTGGGGAACAGGAGAGTCAAGAGTCTCGCCAACAGACAATTATAAAAACAGGAGGCAGCATGGCCGACCAGCAGAGGGGTGGGCGGGAGAAGCCACAGTCAGAAGGCCCTCGATGGGGCTAAGCTGGTGCTGTGGACCACGTGGCATCCCTCTGAGGCAAGGCCTGAGCACACACAAGCTCAAGGCCAACACCCAACACAACGAAGACACTTTCTTCCAAGGTCTAACCTGAGCACCGCCTAAGGAACCTGTACGCCTTCCCTTTCCTGAGTACAATTTAGGCCCTGGGGATGACACCCTCATGCTGTTCCCAGGGGCCCGACTAGGTGCTGGGTGGGAAATCACAGGTTCTACACGCTCTACTGACATCCTGGTCGGCCCAGACACTCAGTGTGAGGAAGGTGGCTCAGAGGAACGCACGTCGCTTCCACATGTGGTGGCAGGCATTTAGGAACACGTGCCCACAAGTTTGTGGCAACTCCTATCCAGAGGGAGCCTCCTCATCCCTGTGACTGGGCTGCTTGGGATGTGCTCTGACCGCGGGTGCAGTGAGGATGATGCTGGGCGGTGCCTTCAGACACCGGGCAGCTTCTTCCTCTGCCTCTCTGAATGCTGCTGACAGGGATAGGCCTGGCCTGGCCCATCCGCTGCAGGAAGGAGGTGGAGTGAGCGGAATGGAGTGAGCGGAACTGAAGTGCTGGCTCCCTCTGCCTGAATGTAGTGGCAGGAGGGGTCTCATGGAGCAGCAGAGAAGAGGGTACCAACTCAAGGAGGCATGGGAGGCAGGAAATGGTGGTGGTTCTGAGCCACTGGCTTTAGGTCGGACGCCACACAGCCAGAGCAGACCAACGAGGGGAGTACGCTCTGCACCGAGCTGTGACCCCCTACAGCGCTGCTAAGTCCTGACTTCTGTGTCCTGTGACCACAGCTGTGGAACAGGAGCTATGGAGGGGTCACCTGGAAATTAAGGTGGTCATTATGGTGGGCCCTAATCCAACATGACCATGTCCTTAGAAGAGGGAAACCTGGATACAGTCGCACCCAGAGAGGAAGGCATGAAGACACAGACTCGGAGGGAAGGGCCACGTGAAAACAGGCAGAGGCAGGAAGGAAATGGCATAGCCCAGGACACCTGCGTCTACCAGAAGCAGGCAGAGGCCAGGAAGGAGTCTCCTCTATGGCTTCTGTGACTCGCAGCCTTTGGAACCGTCGATGATAAACTACTGCTGTTTTACGCCACTGAGCCTATGGAGACTTGCTAGCACGAATCAGGAAACTGGGACCCGGTACCAGTGACCGTGGTCCTACCACTGCTGACTGACAGGTCCACAGACGGCTGGCCGAGCCACGCCACTGCGTCTACAGAGGTGCAGTGTCCAGCTGTGAGACCTGGAGGGCTAACGCCCATACTGAGACCTTGGCACTGGCGCTGGGCCTAGTCCTGGTTAAAGCAGGGCCATTTGACAAATGACAGCTGCTGAGAGGGAAGGCAGGTGGAGCTTCCACCTCTCCTACCTGGATAGCAGCAAGAGTGTCTCCGTAGTCCTCGCTGGCCACCAGGGTCATTTTCTCATTGATCCAGGCTTCCTCCTCTTCCACGTTGGCTACAAACTGCTGGTATTCCAGGGACTCTTCTAGCCGCTGACCCCTGTCGGGAGTGGAAGAAAGTCAACCCTAATGTCCTCTAACTCAGATTCTGGCAGTTCACGTGAGCTTAAGCACAGCCACAGATGGCATAATGGTTCTGCTGCTGGACTCCCATGTAGTCAACGGCAGTTCGAATCCCAGACCTTGTGACCCTCACACCGGGCACGTGTGTGTACATGCCCAAGATCCCGAGATGAGAACAGAAGGGAAGGGAATGAGGCGTGGCCATCCCTCAAGGGGTGATTTTTTGCTGTCTGTCTCTCCAGCGGACACACATGCCCTATAGCAGGAATCTCTCTCAAAGAAGTAAGAGATAACCACAAAGCAGGGGGAGGCAGGTGAGCGGCTGAGCCAGGCCTCCTCTGTGACAGAGTGGCAAGGGTGCACCTCCTCCCGAGGCTCACGTCGCACACAGAATCCAGCTCCACGTGATGGCACCAGCCCAGTGTGGGCGCTCAAAGGTGGCTCTGGAGCAAACTGACCACGGCACTTGCAGGTCCAAGAAAATGCCCAACGCAGTCAAGCAGGCCACTGGCCTCACCTCTACCTGAGGGGAGGACGGCTGATCCCCTCCTACCCGGGCACTCACCGGGCGGCTGCCAGCTGCCTCAGCTCCTTCCAGTGCTCCACGAACTGGGCCAGGCGCTGCTGGATCTCCTCCTTCCCGATGGTGTTGTCATCACTAAGCCTCTTCCCAGTGTCCAGGACACCCTGACAGAAAACGATCAGATCAATAGCGGGTGGTCCTACGAGGCTGGCTTCGAGGTGTCTCTGTCTCAAGACTCCCAAGGAAAGGCCTCATCAGACTCAGAGCACCTTCCTAGTTTGGGTGGAAGGTCAGGAGCCTTTGTGGATGGACAAGCCAAGGGTGTCTGCATCGCTGCATGGGTGCCCGGCTGCACCTGGAGCCTCTGCCCTGGCAGCTGCAAGCCCTGCTCACCTGAATGGCTGGCTCGTGCGCAGCCAGCTCAGCCTCCAGCCGCTTGTGCTTCTTCCTCAGGTTCTGCACACCTGTTAGGTCTCGGCCGTAGTCCTCGGAGCTCACCAGCAGCTTCTTCTCCCTGCACGAGGAAGGCAGCACAGGCAGGCTCGGTACCTCCCTCTCCATCGAAGGTGTGGGTCAGAAAAGCTGTGATGTCACCGCCCGCACGACCTTGCCCACGTCCATGTCCACCTCTCTCCAGGAAAAGCCATGCCAGGTTTCTGGAAAATAGAAACCTTTTCCTCCCGAATGGGCATGGTCCCAGCATCTCCTCTGTCCCTGTCTGTATCTGAGGCATACCCTGCATGGGTCCCCACTCTGGGGGTTCAGGGAGGGCACTGGAGAGCAGGAACAACCGCTGGCACTGCTGTAGGACCCGCTGGAGCACATCTGTGCACAGACCATATGCCTGTCCACGCCCAGACAGGGAGGAGGATTCTTTTAAGATGTAAAGAAATGAGGAATTAAGACAGGGTCTTAGGACCAGCAGTTAGCATAATGGCTATGTCGCTGGACTCTCATGTAGTCAACCGCAGTTCGCGTCCCGGACCCGGTGGCTTAAACTCACGCCGGGCCCGTGTGCGTGCGTGCCCAAGATCCCAAAGAGGAGAATGGAGGAGAAGGGATTACGGCGTGACCATCCCCTCTGGGGGGTGATTTCTCACTTTCTGTCTCTCTTTGTCTGTCTGGAGAGCGCACATGCCCTACAGTAAAAACCTCTCAAAAAAAAAAAAAGACAGGGTCTTGTCCTTAGAAGTGGTCTGGAGGGAGCCAGCAGGTGGTGTGGTGGATAAGGCACTGACTCTCACCCGGCGCACTGCAGTCCGAGTCCCGGACTCAGAGGTTTGAAAATCAATCCTGGAGATGTGCACATGTGCCCCCAATCCAGAGAGATTGGGAGAGAAGGGATTATGGTGTGGCCATGCCCTCTCACCCCGAGGGGTGATTCGTCTCTCTCTCTCCAGCAAGTACAGACGCCCTATGGCAAAATCCTTGAGAAAAATAAGTGGTCTGTTGGACTGGCCAGAGGTGCAGGGGTTCAAGGACCTGGACCCCACGTGGCCAACCAGGCAGTGTGAGTGCAGACCCGGTGTCTTGAGAAATACGCCAGGTGCGTGTGTGCCCAAAATCCCAAGAAGAGAATGGGAATGGGACTGCAGCGTGGTCATCCCTCTGAAAGGTGATTTCTTACTTTCCCTCTCTCTGGGGAGTGTGTGCACCTGTATCCAAAAAAAAAAAGCAGTCTGTTTCCATGCTACATCAATTAGAAGAGTCACACTGACATTTTGGGCGTAGAGGTGGGAGGAGATTTTAAAACAACTCCCCATCCTTGAAGAGTGATCACCCCCCACAGGCCACGCCCGGGGAGGCCAGCGCAGAGCCTAGTGCAGGCATGTGGCTCACTGCTGCGAGGGGCCGCGGCCGGGCACTATCGCTGCACCCTGCGACAGCAGCAGAAGCAAAGCGTCCCAGAGAACAGTGCAGCAGAGCTGGGACCCACTGGCAGGGTTTCTGAGCGTGTGCCCTCAGTTACGCTTCACAGCCTTGCCATCACAGGCCAGGGCAGGCTGAAACGTGCCCCTGTGCAGTCAGCCGTGGCTCCGTCACCTGCTCGCGTAGCCTCGGGCCGTCTACAAGGCCCAGAACACATACTTGATCCAGGACTCCTCGTCGTCCATGTCCCGGAAGAACTGGTGTAGGCGATGGGACTCGTTCAGCTTGGCTCGCCGGGAGGCCGCCATGCTCTTAATCTTCTGGAAGCGCCCATTGATGGTGTCCCGTTTGTCTTTCACTTGGGAGGTGTCGAAGGCACTGCTAGTCATGAGGCTGTCTGCTTGGTTGTTCAGGTCCTTCAGGCGATCCTGGGGCAGGGACACGAGGAAGGGTCAGAAATGTGGGTCTGCGTGAACATCTGTTCGGAAACACACGGGCATTCCTTGTCCAGGCAGAGTGTGGGTATTCTCAAGGTGGGGTACGCAGAGCCCTAGGGTCTGAGGTCAAAGCTTTTTTTTAAATAAGATTCAGTGCACCTTTTTTTACTGTGTGGACACCTATCCTGGGTGTGCAAAAGCAATGAAGGAGGAGAGGGGGAGTGCTGGTGCCTCAGCTCCAGTCAGGGGCAGAATGAAGCAGCAGAGACTAATTCTTCACTGCTGCCCATCACAATAAAAAATGGTTTCAGGGTTAGGTAGTGGTGTAGCGGTAATGTACCTGGACCCACATGGGAGAGGTCCTGGGTTCACGACCTGACCCCGCCTTGAGCAAGCCAGGCACATGAGCGTGTGCCCATGATCTGGGCCGGCTGAGCCTGGGATGCACTGGGCTGTGAAGACCTATTACAGGTCTCTCTCTCTTTCTCTCTTTTGGAAGAAATAAATAAACTAAAAAAGTTAAAAGCAGGACTGACAGGTGGCATGGTAGTTAAGGGTGCTTAACTCCCACATGGCAGACCATGGTTTGAGTCCCAGACCTGGCAGCTCGCTTTCTCATATTCCCTCTCTCTCTCTCTCTCACCCTGTCCTCTGGTCAAATTAAAATAAATAAAATAAATAAATAAATAGGGGCTGACAGGTGGCGTGGTGGTTAATGGTGCTGGGCTCCCACATGGTTCGACTCTCAGACCTGGTGGCTTGCTTTCTCTCTCTCTTACTTGATCCTTCTGTCCCTCTCTGGTCAAATTAACAATAAATAAATAAAAGTTAAATAAATAAATAAAATAAAGTTAAATATAAAGCAATTCTTTTTAAAACTTTTTATTATTATTTTATTTAACTTTATTCATTTAATTTGACCAGAGAGGGAAAGAAGGATCAAATGAGAGAGAGAGAAAGTGAGAAAGCAAGCCGCAAGCTGCCAGGTCTGGGACTCGAACCAGCCAGCCATGTGGAGTCCAGCACACCCTTAACCACCATGCCTCCTGCCGGCCCCAATCAAATATTTATTTAAAAAAAAAAAAAAAGGGGAAAAAGAAAGCCGCAAGCTGCCAGGTCTGGGACTCGAACCAGCCAGCCATGTGGAGTCCAGCACACCCTTAACCACCATGCCTCCTGCCGGCCCCAATCAAATATTTATTTAAAAAAAAAAAAAAAAAGGGGAAAAAGAAAGCCGCAAGCTGCCAGGTCTGGGACTCGAACCAGCCAGCCATGTGGAGTCCAGCACACCCTTAACCACCATGCCTCCTGCCGGCCCCAATAAAACAATTATTTAAAAAAAAAAAAAAAAGTTGAAAGGTATTTCACTTAGGAAGCAACAAAAGTTAATTTTATTAAATCCCTATCCATTTTTACTTTAAAGAACAAACTATGGTCATTCAGACTAAAGTATCTGACAGTTACTCTGTCTACAATGAACAATCTTACCTCAGAGACAACTGACAGTTTGCTAATGATACAACTTGAACTTCCTTGAAAAAATTTACAATTTTGTAAAATATATATCCACCATGACCTCGATGTTTTTTAAAATTATTTTTTATTTAATTTTATTTATTCATTCATTTTTTTAATTTGACCAGAGAGAGAGAGGGGAAGGGAGGGGGGGAGGGAGGGAGGGAGGGAAAGTGAGAAAGCAAGCCACCAAGTCTGGGACTCGAACCGTGGGCAGCCACGTGGAAGTGCCCAGCACCTTAGCCACCACACCATCTGCTGGTCCTGATGGTTTTTTAATATGTAAAGATTTTTCTCATGAGATTGGTGTTGATATTAATGAACATGAAATTTGGAGTCATGGTACCAGCAGATTGCACAATAGTTCCATTGCTAGACGCCCACATAGTCAACCCTGGTTTGAGTCTCAGACCATGCAGGGTGCCTGTGTGTGTGTGCCCAAAATCCTGAGAGGAGAATGAAGAAGAAGGGACTGTGGTGTGGCCATTACCCCTGGGGAGGGTGATTTCTCGCTTTCTGTCTCTGGCGAGTATATATGCATTATAGCAAAAAAAAAAAAAAAAAAAGAAAGAAAAAGAAAAAGATCTCTCAAAAAAAAAAAAAAGAGGAAGTTTGGGGTTAAAAAATTTAAAAAAACCACGTGGAAGTGCCCAGCACCTTAGCCACCACACCATCTGCTGGTCCTGATGGTTTTTTAATATGTAAAGATTTTTCTCATGAGATTGGTGTTGATATTAATGAACATGAAATTTGGAGTCATGGTACCAGCAGATTGCACAATAGTTCCATTGCTAGACGCCCACATAGTCAACCCTGGTTTGAGTCTCAGACCATGCAGGGTGCCTGTGTGTGTGTGCCCAAAATCCTGAGAGGAGAATGAAGAAGAAGGGACTGTGGTGTGGCCATTACCCCTGGGGAGGGTGATTTCTCGCTTTCTGTCTCTGGCGAGTATATATGCATTATAGCAAAAAAAAAAAAAAAGAAAAGAAAGAAAAAGAAAAAGATCTCTCAAAAAAAAAAAAAAGAGGAAGTTTGGTGTTATACAATTTAAAACACTGAGAACCAACATCCAACATGCAGAACTCAGCAAACTCACGTTAGCAAAATAAGCCACGCTTGATGTCACAAATCCACAGTCCAAGACAGACTGGTGGATCTTCATATAATTAAGTATGAAAACCTGATTGACAGAGTTTCAGCGTCGACAAGACCATTTTGCAACTAACCTTTAACTACCACTTACTGACATTGGTGGCCATCAGAGAAGACACGCAGTTACCTGAATTAGAATATTCCTCCCTTTTCTAACTGCCTAGGAGGCAGTACCCTCATATACAACAGGCCACGTGAACCGAGCTCAGAAGCAGCAGGAGCATACATGTCTAGGATTAGACTGGGCTGTTAAGAGGCGCACAGATGTGACCTATGATATCCTTCTTGCTGCATTCTTGTCCCCCTTGTCACCGTTTATCGAAAATGTTAAATTTGTAACGGTTTGTGATCTGAAGTGAGTTAACTTTTTTTTTTTTTGAGAGTTTTATGCTGTTGGGTGTGTGCGCTCACCAGAAAAACAAAGAGACAGAGACAGAAAGTGAGAAATCAGCCCCTGGGGGGATGGCCACGCAGCAATCCCTTCTCCTCCATTCTCCTCTTGGGATCTTGGGCACGCACGCACACATGCCCAGTGTTGTTTAAGCCACTGGGTCCGGGACTTGAACCACAGAGTCCAGCAACATAGCCATTATGCCATCTGCTGGTCCCCTTATCCATTTTTATATGTACTCATTTGTGTGCGTCTGAGTGTATGTATGTAGTTCCCTGCAGTTTTATTCTGGGTACAGATTCATGTGACCACCAAAATCAGAACACAGGCGTCCTGACAACACAAAACTCCTCTTTGGAGGGGTACCCACTTGTCTGTTCTCCAGCTCTATAATTCTGTCATTTCCAAGATGGTACATAAACAGAATGACACAGTGCTATGGCTCGAGCGTGTCCTCCCAAGTTACATGGTAGAAACGGAATCTTCAATCCAAGCGTTTTCAGAGTGGTTGCCAGAGTGCATGTGCACCCACTAGAGAGACTGAGAGAGGGGGAGGGGGAAGCACCCCTTGTGGGGGAGGCCACATAACAGAATCTCTGATGGGTTAATACCTATTCAGAGTGTAACCACCCTTAGACCACAGTGTGTGAGAACAACTACTCGAAGTGGCAGCCACTACTCTCCTTCCTCCAATGTGCTACTTCTCCTTTGGAGTCACGCAGAACTGAGTCCCCCCACCAGGGCCTGGCCTTGCCCCCTCTGCTCACCTCATGGGCAGATATGTCTGCCTCTAGCAGTTGATGCTTTTTTAGCAGGTTGTTCACAGAAGCCAGGTCTTTGCCGTAATCTTCAGATGCCAGAAGGGCCTCCACCTGGCAGTGGAAACATGGAGGGAAAGGCACTGCATGGAGTACCCGTGAGAGTCGGGGGACCCAGGAGGCCCAGACAGTATCTGCGTCTCAGTCTGGAGAGCTGAATCCTTTTCCATCACTAGTTATCACTGTTACACCCACTCGGCCAGTCTCAGTCTGCCAGGCCCAGGGAGCAATCCCCTCCATCAAACACAAACGCAAGAGCCTATCATTCAAACACAATGGCTAAAGGCAGAGGTCCCCCCCCTTCGCTGAGGCATGATGGAGACGTGCACAGTAATCTCACTTCTGGGCAGCTCCCTATGGAGAGTCAGCTCTGGGCAGAGACTAAAATGCACACTCACCCCAGAGCTGGGGACACCTGACTGCCCAGCAACACGGAAATGGCTAAATTAGGGGCTCTAAGATGGACTTCCAGTTATTCAAACACTTAGGAAGAATTTTTAGTGCTAACACAGCCCATACATACTAATGAAAAGGTACATTGTGAACTCAAGCACATATAAAAAAGTGTATCTACACAATACTTGTGGACAAGAAATACTCTCAAGTGCTGACAGTGTAGTCTATAAAATGTTCTATCTTTACATTCTCTATACTTTTCAAATTTCCTACAAAAGAATGCTTCCTAGCTTTGGTCCCCGGCCTCCCTGCCATTCTGGTTTCTACCCTGGCACAGACCTGCCCACACTGTCTGTCGCCAAGACACCATTCTCCTCTGATGTGTATCCCTACAGACTAGAGGGAACTACAGTCCCAGCCCCACCAGGAGTCAGCTCTTCCCTGAGCGTCCACTCCCTCTGCTCTGAATGCCTTACAGCACACACGACTGTTAAGGACCACTACTGGGGCTTTCTGCTGGGGCTACCCTATCTGACGAGCCCTGCCTTCTCCTGGGTTGGACTTGCTGACTGATGAGCGACTCCTCGCGGGTGGGAAGGGAAAGCACTCAGCATTACCTCCGAGAGCCAGAAGTCAAAGTCCTTGATGCCAGTGTTGAAGTTCTGCTGCTTGTTGGCTTCCTTCAGTTTCTGGCTCTTCTCGGCTGACTTCTGCACCAGAAACTGCCACTGGTCGGCCAGGGCAGCCAGGCGGGCCTGGGGAGGGAAGGGGCCATCAGAGATGGTGACGTTTATGAAGCACATCCCCCTCCTAAAGCCTGATTTGAGATCATGAAGAGAGAATGTGAAACACTCAGGAGCCACCTCACTGGCAATCCCCACTTGTAACGAAGCCAACAGGCTGCTCGCCCGTTCATTTCCTCAGGTATCGCGAAGTCCTCCTCGAGCTGACAGTAACCAGGGGC
Source organism: Tupaia belangeri chinensis (assembly GCF_000334495.1). NCBI lineage: Eukaryota > Metazoa > Chordata > Mammalia > Scandentia > Tupaiidae > Tupaia > Tupaia belangeri. Next base: position 1,147,618 of record NW_006159896.1, read on the forward strand.
CAGGAGGAGCAGCCTGGCAGGCCATACCTTGACGGCGTCCTCACTGCCAGCACAGGCCCCACGCTCGATGAGGGAGTTGCCCATGTCAATGACCCCGCGGATCCGGTCGGCGTTGGCGTGCAGCTCTGCTTCGAAGGCCTGGTGCTTCTGGTGCTTGCTCTAAAGATACAGAGAACCATCTTTCAAAACCACAAAACCAGCTCAGGCCAAATTACATCTTCTCAAGAAGAAGGGGTTCTTAGAAGGGAAGGAGGGACTGGTGATCAACCTAGAGAACTGGGACAAGTGTCTCAAGTTGTTCGTAGAAGACAGGTGCAGAATCTGTGAAGTGTTTTAAGGTTCTATCTGTTGGAGAGCTGAGGCGAGGGTTTGGGCTGGAGGAGAAAGAAAATGTATCCGCTGAGTTGAGAGGGGACTAAAGGCAATTCTTAGAGCACTCTACCAGCTCTGGGAGAGTGAAGGCTGAGAATTATCCCCCTCCTGACACTCTGCAGAAGATGCAAATGGCCCATTTCAGTTCTGAGCCTCCACGCACATCAATTTCCATCCTTTGCTTTCTCCTTGGAGAGAAGCTTGAATGAAAAGCAGGCACATGGGTACCTTATCAGCTAACGCAGTAGTCGCCATGCAGCCAGGCATCTGACGGTCAGGCGTATCCCCCTGTTGACAGAGGGAGCATCGACCACCAGCACAGACACCGGCTTTGCAGGCTGCTTCCTGTTCAGCAGCTGTCCTGAATTAAAGGGCCGGCAAGCTGCCAAAACCCAGGCCTACTGCAGGTAGGAATTTACACTGCTGGGAGAAAGAGAAAGCTAGGGGCATGAGGGGCTCCTGCTGCAGGGTCTGATAGGGTTCTAAAGAAACCCCCCCAAAAACAGAAGGTGCTGAAACACCACGAGACACGAGTGCAAGGGCAAGGCAGCTGCAGCACAGTTCTGGGAAAGCACGTGGCCGGGCGAGAAACACGAGGTCTTGGGGAAAGTGTTATTGGGGGAAACACTAAAAGAAAAAAGCAGTACAGGTGGGGAAAAATTCTGCACCGAATGTTTCATTTCAGAGGCAGCAATTACCACAGGGAGGAGCCGCCTGGCTGGCTCAGTTCGGAACTAGCATAAAGTGTCCCTGGTATGGGCTCCAACCACCTGGCCCAAATCCAAGAACAAAAAGAGTCTCAAATAACACTGATCCGGACCAAGCACAGGGCCCCTCCCAACCACTCTCACCCATTTCGTCTTGCCTTCCTTTTTTCTGGCCACTGAAGCAACTTTTGAGCTAGGGGAGAAGTCTGTCACCAACCACTGAGAAATGCCTGCTGTTTCCCTGACCGCCCGTGCCCGTGCCCCTAGGTTTGCTGGCACATCACCAGCCTCTCCAGTCTCCAGCTGTTCCTCTCCAGTGACCAGTACCTCTGGGTGCCACACTGGGTGTGCACCAAAACACTTAAACCAGGCTAGACCCCCGGCCCAGGCCACCGACACCACGAGCAGAGACCAACCCAAAGTCTATGTAGAAGATGCTGATTACTCCACCTTTAAAAAGAAGTACGCTTGAAGAAAGCAAGCAACTACTGCCCTCCAAATCAAACATTGTACAGAATTTGCCTGCGAGAGGAACTGGGAGGGAGAGGGGCTGCAGGCGAATTACGACAGGGAAAGCCAAAGCCCACAGGGACATTTGAATGAAGTGTGATGGACGATTAGGAATGGAAAGGGAGGATGGAGAGACACCAGTAGACTGTGTGACCACGAGAACGACAATCTATGGAGAAGAGGACAAATACCAGGGCTCATGTAACGATAACTCTTAAAGAAAGCAACAACTTACCAGCAGCTTGGAAAGCTACAAAACAGATTAAAAGAACAAGAGTTGAGTACACTGAAGTGAATTCAGTCCTAGCGATCAAACAGAAGCTCACTTTGCCATCATACTTCCCCTGGGAAGCTCAATAGTTAGACATGGTAAAAAGAAGGGGGTTCTACAGACTTTTAAAGTAATGGATATGGTTTCAACAGAGACGAATGAGGAAGGCAGCTTTTAAGTGGTTCTGACAAGTCAGTGGAGTTCTCCCGCGGGGTCAGCTTGTTAACACGTTTCTCACTGGCTTTACCGTGAGTGCAAAGGGACTGTTCTACAGGTATATCCCCTTTTACTTTTTATTAAATTTTTAGAGGTTTTTTGCCTTAGGGTGCGTGCGCCTGCCAGAGAAAGACACAGAGACAATGAAAGGGAAAGTGAGAAATCAGCCCCTCCAGGGGAGATGGCTACACCACAATCCCTTCTCCTCCCAGGATCTTAGGCATGCACACACATGCACCTGGCATGAGTTTCAAGCCACTGGTCTGGGACTCGAACCACAGTCAACCATGTGGGAGTCCAGCAATGTAACTGCTATGCCATCTGCTGGTCCCAGTACATCTGCTTTCAAACATATCTCATTCAACAGGGCCTACTCAGTAACGAAGCACTAGCCCAAGACAACAGCCAACCCACTGCTCACCTGGATGTTGGTGGGATCCTTGTATGACTCATCACTTGCTGTCTGTAACTTTTCACTGATCCAAGCCTCGATCTCGTCCACATCCCGGCTGAACTGCTGGAGGGTCTGAGATTCTCCGAGTTTGGACCTTTTCTCAATCATCTGGGCTTTCAGGCGGCGCCACCTGGGAGAGGGAAAGCATGCCGACTGTGAGTGGGCTTCACCATGTAGGAGGAAGGTGGGCAACGAGTGGGCACGCACTCAGAGTACTACCGTGGACTCGGAGCTGGCGGGTTGGCCAGTGCCAGCCAACACTCACCTGTCCAAGACCTCATTGCGCCGGCTAGAAATGTCCCCTTTGGCATAGTGGCCAGCAGCAATGAGCTGGTCAGCAAAAGACTGCAGAGCGGCAATCTTCTCTTCCTGTCGCAAACAAAAGCGTTCAGTCGGGGTGGGCCTGTGGTGGGGCCTTGTCTAGACTGGTTTGGAGAAGAGGACAGCTATTTTGGGTGTCTGAGAACTAGCTGGTGACAGGATCAGAATACAGCGACACGTTAGAAGCAAGCGTGTAAAAAGCCAGAAGAAAGCTTGATTTCAATCATTACTAGAGTAGAGTCTAACTCAGGAAGATTCCAGGTCACACTGGGGTGGGGCAGGCCGAGAACACAAGCAGAGGTCACACAAAAAAACGAGGCTTAAGACTAGGAAAAGGCTGTCAGATTTTCAACAAAATGGTTTACAAATCAAATAACTGTACACCTTCTATGTTATCTAGGTTCATGCATTCCCTTACCCTCCCACAAATTTGTTTTTCCTCTTTCATGATAAAATGATTTTCCTTATGATATCCCTATTAAACCTCAGAAATAGCAGAATTTGAAATTAAAAAAGATTATGTACTTATTTTTTCTGACTACACAGCTACTTTTTTTTTTTTCTGCTATAGGGCGTGTGCACTCGCCAGACAGAGAGAGACAGAGAGACAGAAAGCGAGAAATCACCCCCCAGGGGGGTGGCCACACCACAATCCCTTCTCCTTCATTCTCCTCTTGGGATCTTGGGCATGCATGTACACGCGCCTAGCGTAAGTTTTAAGCCACCAGGTCCAGGACGCAAACTGCGGTCAGCTAGGTGGGAATCCAGCAACATAGCCATTATGCTAACTGCTGGTCCCACAGCTACTTCTTAGAGATATAGTGGTGAATCGAGTGCTTATTTTTTGTAGTTAGTACCAAGTAATTTAAAGAAGCTGCCAAAGTCCGCTGAGACAACTATGAGAGGAGAGGAAAATGAGCCAACAATTAGAGATGTCAATCAGGAAAACCCGGGTTCAGACTCCACGGCACAAAGCCTCACCTGGACATTAATCGCTTTGTCAAAGTCTTCGTGTTTTTTTATCAGAGCCTCCACGCTGTCCAGAGAGTCTCCTTTGTCCTCGGTATTCAAGAAGGCCTCCCGGGCAGCCATCCAGTTCTCGGCTTGCTCACAGTCCCGATGAAACAGCTGAAGAAGGGAGGGAGGGACAGGTGGGTGAGAGCTGCACCTTTGGTGGAGCAGCACCCGAGCAGAGCCAGGGCGTCCGTACCTGTAGCTCGAGGCACTGGTCCAGCATCATCCGGCGCTGGACCCAGGCCTTCTCCAGGTCTGCACGCTCCTGATCGAGAATATCTAGTTTCTCCTTGATCTCCGGGCTGGCATAGTGCCCATGAGCCAGCAGCTGTTGCCCAAACTGCTCAAATGCCTGGAAAGTGCCAGCCCTGGCATCAATTTCTGTCCGGTGTTCCTGCCAAGAGGAGGAAAGGATTAGATAACTGGCAGTGGATGCCTCTTCTACTGCCAGCTACCGACTCCCAACAGAGGGTGGGGGGCCAGGCTGCCAGTGCTGCTGCTCCTCACCAGGCAGGACTACCCACCTGGTGTCGCTCTAGCAAAGCTTCAGCTCCAGTGACGTCCTTGGCCAGCTCGTCTGAGGACACCAGTCCTCGAATTCCATTTATCCAAGACATGAGGTCCCTGGAAACCAGACCCACAGGGAGACAGCCATTACATTATCTGGCAAGCAGGCCTACTGTCCAGGAAAACAGAGGAGTGCATCCCTGTATCGTCCTTGCCTGAGAAAGCAGGTTATTTTGGGTTTAGATAACCTTTTTATTTTATTTAAAAAATAAAATTATTTTAAGAGGTTTTTGCTATAGGGGCGCGTGCGCTTGCCAGACAGAGAGAGAGACAGAAAGCGAGAAATCACCCCCCAGGGGAGATAGCCACGCCGCAATCCCTTCTCCTCCATACTCCTCTCGGGATCTTGGGCATGCAGGCACACGCACCCGGTGTGAGTTTTAAGCCACCGGGTCCGGGACGTGAACCATGGTCGACTACGTGGGAGTCCAGAGACATAGCCATTAAGCTAACTGCTGGTCCCAACCTTTTTCTTTCATTTGACAGAGAGAGAAAGAGAAAGAAAGCGACTCCCAGTGGGGTGTGTCCATGCTGCCATCTCTGTTCCTGTTTCTCTAGCCCATTAGAATTCTGGACACACGAGCCTGGTGAGTTTCTCACGCTATCAGGGCTGGGATCCGAGTCATGGCTGGCCACACGGGATGTGGCTGGCTGACTGGCTTTCTTTCTCTTTCTTATTGTGGTGCTAAAGGGCATGTGCATACGCCAGAGACAGACAGACACTGAATGATGGAGGGGTCAAAGAACACCCGCCCATAGGGAATGGTCATGCCTCAGTCCCTTCTCCTCCATCCTTTCTGGATTTCTCCCTCCTTTTTGGATTTGGGGCATGAGCATGTTTCTTAAGCTGTGGGGTCTGAAACTTGAACTATGCAGCCAGGCACATGGGACTTGGCCATTTTTAACTACCAGACCACAGAGGAAGTCTGGGATCTGGCTTTTCATGCCCAGCACTTAACCACTGTGCTATAGGGCCGGTTCTAGTTGATCTACTGAGTTGGGCTACCTCCCCGGGCAAGATATTTTAACTTTTCCTACTGTGATTAAAAAATAAAAAAGGAACTCCAGAATTTCTCAGAGGAAAATAGGCTTATTACCAAGATCTTTCCATCCTATGGAATAACAGTGTCTCACAGTGAAGCAATGGTTGTTAAGCTTCAAATGAAAAGGCCTTCAAGGCCAGCCCCATGGCATAGCAGTTAAGAGGGCGAGATCCCACATGCCTGGCAGTGGTCTGAATTCTGGCCATGGCAGCTTAAAGACATACCAGGCTCATGTGTGTGAATGCCCCAAATCCTGATGGGATGGGAAAAAATTGCAGTGTGATTACAGTCCCTTGGAGGGGTTTTCTCTGTCAAAAGAAAAACTGAAAAGGCCTTTTTTTTTTAGAATTGAGTCTCGAAGCCTTAGGCCTGGGCATTCATTGAATCCAGCTTCCTATGATGTACACGGGCACAAGGACAAGTGTGTAATCACACCGCACAAGATCCTTTTCCTATGACATCCCCAGAAGAAGCAAATCCAGAGACAGAAAGCAGATTGGGGGGGACCAGAAGGTGGCGTGGTGGTTAAGGCGCTAGACACTCCCACATGGCTGACCAGGGTTCAAGTCCTGAATTTGGTGGCTTGCTTTCTCACTTCCTCTCTCTCTCACTCTCATCCTCTCTCTCTCTCCAGTCAAATTAAAAAAAAAAAAAAAAAGAATGAATAAATAAAATAAATAATTATTAAGGAAAAAAAAAAAGAAAAGAAAGCAGATGGGGGGGGTGTCGCTAAGAGACAGGAGGAGGGGCCGAGGGAGCAATTGGGTAAGGTATGCTGGGTGTTAGTCCAGGCTTCAAACCTAGAGAGAGGCCCTGGTTGCCTAATGCTGTCCACACGCTAAATGCCACTAACTACACACTTTACAATGGCTGTTTGTGTTATGTGCCTGTTGCCTCAAAAACAAAGCCAGACAAAAATAGCAACAAATAAGGGGGGCAGTAGGAGTTGTGGTTGTGAAGGCACTGGTCTCCCATATGGCTGACTGTGGTTCGAGTCCCAGATATAGCGGATTGCTTCCTCACTTTCCTTCTCTCTCCCTGGTGAGCGCACATAACCTATAGAAAATTAAAAAGTAGTAATGATAGGGGACGAGCAGTTGGCATAATGGCTATGTCCCTGGACTCCCACATAGTCAACTGCGGTTTGAGTCCCAGACCTGGTGGCTTAAATTCAGGCTAGGCGCGTGTGTGTGCATGCCCAAGATCCCAAGAGGAGAATGGAGGAGAAGGGATTGCGGCGTGGCCATCTCCCCTGGGGGGGGATTTCTCGCTTTCTGTCTCTGTCTTCCTGGCAAGCACATGCGCCCTATAGCAAACACCTCTCCAAAAAAAGAAAGGAGTAATAATAATAAAGTTAGTAATCCTTTTTTTTTTTTTTTGCTTGTTTGTTTTTTTATGAAGTTTCTGCCTTACGGTGTATACATTCACCAGAGAGAGAGAAACAGAGACAATGAGAGGGAAAGTGAGAAACCCTACCCATAGACAATGGCCACACCACAATCCCTTCTCCTCTTGGGATCTTACGCATGCGTACACACATGGCATGATTTTTAGATCCGGGATTCAAACTGCAGTTGGCCATATGGGAGTACAACGACATAACTGCTATGCCATCTGGCGGCCCCAATAACTCTTTTCTTTTTCCTTTCTTTGAAGAATTATTTAACTTTCTTTTTTAAAATTTTATTTAAATTTGACCAGAGAGAGAGAAAAAGAGAGAGCAAGAGGGTAAGAGAGAAAGCGAGAAAGCAAGCCGCCAGGTCTGGGGCTTGAACCGCAGCCTGCCACGTGGGAGTCCAGTGCCTTTAACCACCATGCCACCTGCCAGCCCCAAGTCCCAATAATTCCTAAGACAGGACAAAACAAAAAACAGACAACCGGTCCTCCCTACCAAAGGCTTATGAAGGGCAGAACACCGTCTGCCTACTTCTATCCAAGCAGAAGAAATGCCCAAGTTAACAAACACACAAGTGTGAGTGTATGTGAAAGAATACTATTGTTAGAGCACAAAAAAAACCACAAAAGCAACACTGTCTAAAAGGGGCACCAAACTTCACACCAGCAGAATGCTGTGGGGGCCTTTAAAAGACTGATGAGTGGGGTTGGCAGGTGACACGGTGGTTAAGATGCTAAACTCCCACATGGGCGATTGCAGTTTGAGTCCTGGACCTGGTGGCTTGCTTTCTCACTTTCCCCTTCTGGGCTCTGTCTCTTTGGTCAAATTAAAAAATAAATAATAACTCTTGACTGACATGCATGGTTTTTGTCTTGGAAAAAGAAATGTATACTGTAAAGACATGTGATAAAATATAAATTGAAATAAATGAATAAAAATAAATAACAAGTCAAATTAAATTAAAAATTTTTTTAAATAAATAAAGAAATAAAAGACTGACAATGGTACCAGCAGATGGCGTAATGGCCACATGGCTGGACTCCTGTGTAGTTGACTGCAGTTCACACCCCAGACCTGGTGGCTTAAAACTCACACCAAGCGCATGTGCGTGTGTGTCCTAAATCCCAATAGGAGAATGGAGAAGGGACTGCAGCATGGCCATGCCCTTGGAGGATGACTTCCCTTTCTGTCTCTTCCTCTCTGTTTCTCTGGTGACTGCATGTGCCCTTTAGCAAAAATCTTTCAGAAAGAAAAGAAAGACTGATGGACTGGCCACCGTGGCTGACCCCATAGTTCAAGTCTCAGCCCTGGCAGCCTAAAAGACACGCCAGGTGGTGTGTGTGCACACATGCCTCAAATCTCGACAGGATGGAGAAACAGACATGGGATTATGGGGTGACCATACCCTGCTGGGGGTTATTTCCCCCTCTCCCTATCGCCATTTGTCTCTGTCTGTCTCTATTAAGTACATGCACTCTTTGACACATTGAAGTTATTAAATAAAGTCAATGTCATGAAAAACAAAGGACAAGGGATACTTCTAGATTTAAGGAGATTTAAGAGACAAGACTAGGAAGTGTAATAAGCCTTGATCGCACCCAGATTAAACAATAAGCCCAAGTTCTAAAACATATGCTTGAGACAACTGAACGTGGACGTTAAGGGAAAGCCCGGGACAGTCTGGCAGGGAGCTTGAGCACGAGTGCACACATGCCTGCGCTGGGACCAACGGGGCGGGGCCTCGTCTCTCCCTTTGCGGCCGTCTGTAGTTAGAACGGTTTACACTGAGTCTGCGTTGCTTTCATAACAAAGATGACCACTATATAGAGGGTTATAGGCTCTGAGCTCTCAGGGAACACATTGCTTTTTACCGGAAGTCACTGAGGAAACGCTGCAGGTCGTGGGAGTCGCCCAGCTTTGCCTTGCGCTGGTCTGCGCGCTTCCCCAGGCTGTTCCAGGCCTGGTTTAGCTCAGTGCATTTCTCCTTTAGATCCTCTGCTGACTCAGGGTGGGACTGGATCAGGCGCTCTGCTGTCTCCCCGAGGGAATTCACCTACAGGAAGCAAGCATGAGGTGAGGGTCTGCTCTGCCCTGGGCCAACACAGCAGTGATGACCTTGCACGTGCTTACCTTGTCCCCAAGAGCAGCGAGGTCCCTCTCAAAGCCCTCGTGCTTACGCTGTAGGGCCTGCACGCTGGCCAGATCATGGCCATAATTGTCTGTGTTTAGAGCTTGATTTTTCTCCTCTATCCACTCTTTGGTTTCATCGGCATCTCTGTAAGGTGAGGTGGGTTAGTAAATGCTGAGTTTTGTCACCTTGATTACGAGGCAAGCAGAAAAAATGGATTCAGCTGGCACCTGTACACTCGTCAGTGGCTGGGGGCCACCAGCTCTAAAAAGCGCACGCACACCAGTGTTTGACGTAGCATCTGAGCGTCCACCCTGTCAGGCCTGGTCCTGGCTACCCAGCAATAAGACCCAGTGGCTCGCCTGACACTTCACACAGGAGGAGTGAGGCCTGAGGGTGATCCCTCACCTGTGGAACCGCTGCACTTCATGGGCGCTGCCCAGGAGCTGGCTCCGCTCCTCCGCCAGCTGCTGCAGGGACCTCCACCGCTCATTCAGCTCCTGCGGGACAGCAAGGTGTCAGCTCCATAGCGCCCCTGCCACTCTCATGTCCACAGCTGGACTTGGGGAAAGGGCCCTGCCTGAGGACATGCTCAGCACACTGACTGCTCCTCACTGACTGAGTCAGTAAATGACAACACATCAGAACCAAGCAAAACCGGCCATATCTGATGACTTGAAAATCCACCACACACCTGACAGGAATCACCTTGGATGCAGCAGGAGAGATGTAGCTGTTCTGTCCTCAATTTCTATTCCTCCCAAGTTATTATTGTTGTTTTTTCCCCCAAGAGAGATGTTTGCTATATGGCACATGGGCTTACTGGAAAGACTGAGAGGGAGAGAGACAAAAGGCGAGAAGCCATCCCCTGGGGGGCTGGCCACACTGTAATCCCTTCTCCTCCACTCTCCTCTTGGGATTTTGGGCACGCACACACATGTGCTCACCTGAGTGTCAAGGCACCAGGTCTGGGACTCAAACTGCGGTCTATTATCTGGGAGTCCAGCGACCTAACCATGACATGATCTGCTGGTCTCTTCCCAAGTTTTTATTTTTTCTTTCATAGGGCACATGTGTCCGCCAGAGAGAGCCAATGAGAGGGAAATGAGAAATCACCCCTGGGGGGGATGGGCACGCTGCAATCCCTTTTCTTCCATGCTCCTCCTGGGACTAGGGGTGTGCGTGTGCTTAGCATGTGAAGCCGCCGGCCACCGGGTCTGGGACTCAAACCATCCAGCACCTTAACCACACCACCCGCCGGCCCATTCACCCCCACCCCTGCCTGGTAGCTGCCTCATAAACGACTGCCCTACTCTCCTGCCCCCGAAGTACACCCAGCTGTAGCCTCAGGCCAAAGCAGGCCTGGGGAGCTGGAGCTGCAGGACCTGGCATGGGTGGAAAGGAGGGTGCTTCCTGGAGAATATGCCCGTCTGACTGGAGACCGAAAGGAAGCCTCACTGCACTGTGAAGGCAGGTGAGCTCCCCACCAGAAAAGCCAGCCCAGCCACCCTGGCCACGAGGACACTGATGCCCACTCAGGAGAGAGGTGTGCTTTAGCCCACTGACTGGCAAAGATGAGCACTCCCCAGAGACAGGGAAGGAAGGAGGAATGCAGTGACAGCCAGGGAGGTCATGGGCGGGTACCACTTCTTACCTTGATAGAATTAAAGGTGGCCACTGTGTGAACCATCAGACGAGCAGACTATAAAGGAAGGAAGCAGAAAGGCAAAAGTAATCAAGAGTCTACCAATGAAGATAGAGACCTGAGCTGCCCCAGCCACGGATTAGGTCTCGCTGGCCACCAAACTACCTTCGAGGGGACTGTCAACATTCTGAGAGGTGATAATGAAAAACCAGCTCCAAGACTAAGGATTAGTGGCTCTTTCTTAATCATACTACAGGAGAATACTCCAGAAAACAGTAACAAGCGCTGGCAGCTCAGCTTGTTGATTTACACAGTTAAGTGCACAAATAATTGATTTCATTTCTAGTTAAGACTCTGAGCTGCTGTTCTTTATAACAGTGTCCTTGCAGGGAACAACTTTGCCAGAGGATAAAGAAAAACAAACCAGTAATTAGTTTTCTTTTCTACAATGTAGACACTACTAAAAATGTCATGTCCCTTGGGATCTTAGGGCCCTTCCCATTTAGCTGAAAGGCACTCCCCTTGGCCCATCCTTTCAGGATATCAAGGAAGGGAGGGGCTATGCTTAGATGCAGGGAAGCAGAACACGACAGATGTTTCTGTGAGCCCCAGGTGAGGTTTTCCATCAGTCAGAGTGTGGGAGATACGGCAGACCCCTAACTCATCCCTTGAAGAAACAGGAGGTACTGGTGTTTATAAAGCTGATAATTTCTGGGGGCTGGCAGGTGGTGGGGTGGTTAAGGACACTGGATTCCCACATGGCCGACCATGGTTTGAGTCCCAGACCTGGCACTTTGATTTCTCATCCCACCCCCCGCCCCAACTCTATCCCTCTCTGGTCAAAATTTAAATACATACATACATATATAAAGTTAAATAAAATAATTACATATATATTTTTAAAAAGCTGATGATTTATGAAAGAAGACTTGATGTTGCCAGAGAAACTCTACTGAGAGGTCAGATAAGTAAGGCCGTTGCCCATTCATGTCACTACCAAAGAGAAAAATTAAACAGAATGAAAAAGAAGGTTACGTCAAAGAGGTATGTGTCCTAACACCACCCCTCTAATTTGGAGCCGATTCAATGAGCAGGACTGTGAGAACCAGTGAAGGGGTGAGAACAAAGCCTTCCCAGCCCAGACGCTCAGTGCCAGGCCACTCAAGATGGCTAAGCGGGGAAGAGGGGAATACAGACGGGCTAGGGGAGGGAGGTGGTTTGGTGACAAGTGTTTATGCTTCCTTCATGTTTTAGAAGATGTACTTCTGTAAAGTAGAAACCTGATAACTTGCCTATAATTCAAGTCATGTATTCCCTGCTGGGCCAGCAGGGAAGATGCTAGACCCTAGATGCAGGTAACTAGTGCCATAAATCACAGCTGTCAATACACCATTTAAAAATCTCCCCCTGTATTCCTGGAACGATGCCTACTGTGGTCAGAGAACATCTTGTGTTTCTCTCTGTAAACCTCTCCCTGGGTGTGGATTCTCTGGGAGGCTTTCCTTAGGCCACGAGTTAGGCAGACGAGGAATGGAAGGTTTGTTTTCTTTACACTCTCAGTCCTTTTGAAGTGTACGTCTTTCTTTCTGGACTGCAATCCTGTTGGTGGGACCGCATGCAAGGACGCAATGCCTCCCTGTCAGGTACATTCTGGCATCAATGTGTGATAAATGCAATCTAACCGTGTTCGTTTTCATGTAAGCATGCTACTTCTGTACATTAAGTATCACATTGCAGGAGATAACAGATTTAAAGACTAGAATGTCCAGGTCAGAAAGAAGCCAGCGCTAACAAGTCCTACAATGAACAAAGGCTCAAGACGAACTGAGCATGCAGAACAGGACAACACGACACCCAAGTGGTGCACTCCTGCTGAGCCCTGGGAACCAAGAGTGTGCAAGGAGTTCTTACCTTCCACGGGGAGGCTGTCTTGGAGTCGGTTTCATCCTGTTTGAAGAAGGAGGCATTTAAGGAATCACTCAACGGAGCACAAGGCAACTCAGCACCTGACCTCCCCCTTTAATGACTCCAGGACGTAGTTAACAAAACAGCATTTCCCTTCTTTAATTTAGTGTGTATTATTGGCTGGTAACAATCTGCAAGGCTGGTTGAGAAAGAGTAAGCAAAAAAACGGGAAATAAAATAAAATTTCCCATTTTTTCTTTTCTTTTTTGAGAGGTTTTTGCTATAGGGAGCGTGCACTCACCAGAAAGACAGAGACAGAGAGATAAAAAGCGAGAAATCACCCCCCAGGGGGGATGGCCATGCCGCAATCCCTTCTCCTCCATTCTCCTCTAGGGACCTTGGGTACGCACACACACGCACCCAGCGTGAGTTTAAGCCACCGGGTCCAGGACTCAAACCACGGTGTCGATTACATGGGAGTCCAGCGATGTAGCTATTACACTTTCTGCTGGTCCCTTTTTTCCCAGTAGAATAAATGGAGAGAATGAAGAAATTATAAAATGATCAACTTTTCTTTATGTCATATCCATAAGAGGTTTAGAGAATTTCAGCAAGAAAAACTTTTTTTGGTCATTTGAAGATCTCAAATAGAAGTGAATTTCTGACATTTCTTTTCTACAAGTCTTATACCAGGAGAAAAAAAAAGGCATCCTCTTGAGGTTCAGGAGCAGAAAAAACCCCTTTGACGTTACACTTTTCCCAAGGTCTAAACACTTCTCATGTACACGGAACTCCTGGGACTTACCCTGGGCATCATGCCATACACCTCCTGCAATGGGAGAGGAAAATCAGTTTTATTATTTGAAAAACGCACACCTCTTAGGAATGCTAGCCTACCTGGCCAGAACTACTACTACTTCTTTTTTGTTTTTAAATTATTTTATTGGGACCAGCAGTTGGTGTAATGGCTATGTCGCTAGACTCCCATGTAATCAACCGCAGTTCGAGTCCTGGACCCAGTGGCTTAAACTCACGCCAAGTGCGTGTGCGTGTGTGCCCAAGATCCAGAGAG
>NW_006159896.1:1161316-1175235 GCF_000334495.1 Tupaia belangeri chinensis
TGGCGAAGGTGATGCCTCCTATAACAAAAACCTCCCCCCACCAAAAAAAAAAAAAAAAAAAAGAATTATTTTATTTAATTTTATACATTGTCATTATTTGATTTTATTTTGAAGTTGACCAGAAAGAGACAGAAGGGAAGTGAGAAACTACGCTGCCAGGTCTGGGACTTAAACTGCGGTCAGCCATGTCGGAGTCCAGCTACCTTAACTACCACACCACCTGCTGGTCCACAAAACAACTTTTTTTTTTGACCATAGAGTGCATGCACTTGCCAGAGACAGACAGGGAGAGGGAAAGTGAGAAATCACGCACCATGGGGGATGGCCATGCCACAATCCCTTCTCTTTTATTCCCCTCTTGGGATTTGGGGCATGCACGCACATGTACCCGGAATGATTTTCAAGATGCTAAGTCTGGGACTTGAACTGCAGTTAGCTCTGTGGGAATCTAGAGCTTTAACTACCATGCCACTTGCTGGCCCCAACCAGCAGAACTCCCTAAAATCAAGTGGTTATATGAAAAATCTTTTTATTTAGTTAAGGAATTGCCATAGTTAAGGGCTACATAAACATTAAACACCTTTCACAGCATTTAATGGAGAAGACAGGAATCCCCAGCTATGCATGAAGTGGACACTGGCCCCAGAAAGTTAAACACAATGGTTCATGCCACAGAGAGGGCCTGACCTAGAGGTGGGCCACAGTCCTGCACCGTGACAGGCTGCTTGTTGGCCATGAAGGACTTGGCAAGGAATCGAGCTCCTTGCACAGGGTAGCAGAGCCTCGCTCCCAGATGGAGACACCCACCTGCTGCTGCACGGCCTGCACCTCCTCTGCCATCAGACCTTCAGACTCCAGGTCTTCAGCCACCTTGTTAATGTCCTTCAACCGTGACTCATTGGCTTTCAGATCCTTTAAAGCAGAAGCCATAGTGACTAAAACCCGCAAGGAAAGCTAAAGAGCAGAGTGACAGATAATCATGCACTACAGCTTAACCCTATAAACTCTGCTCAGCAGGTATTTTACAAACTCTGCCTCTACTCCTCCATGGTGATCTAGCTCAGAAATCCTAACTGCCACCACCGAAGAAGAATATAAACACATACTGGAAACAGTCTGGAAACTTACCTCATTACCTATAGGTACAAACCATTATTCTGGCTAAATAAAGACTTTTTACAAAACCTTTTTCGGGGGGTGGGGGGTGGTGGCCAGAAGAAACAATGTTTTAAATTTGTGATGAAATTTTAATGCATAGCTATAGAAAACTGGATGAATACTTTTAACCTGAGGAGTGGGTAAGACATGTGGTCCGGGCGCACGGGGCGTCAGTATTCAGCAATGGAAAAGAATGGCAGGCTGATAATGCCCCAAGGACAGGCCTTGAAAATATTATGCTAAACCAAAGCAGCCTGTCATAAAAAGGCATCTATTACGGGATTCCCTGGATGCGCCATGTCCAGAACAGGTCAATCCAGACACAACAGACTGCAGGTGGCTGGGACCATGGAGAATGGCAAGTGACCACTTAACAGGCGTGTGGTTTTCCTGAGGCTGATCAAAGGATTTCGGAACCGGGAAGGGGTGACAGCTGCACAACATGATGTACTACATGCCACGGAATTCAGTGCTTTCAAATGGTTAACTCTGGTTATGTGGATTTTATCCCAATTGAAAAATAAAGAATACTCTGACACCTTTTTTAACTTCTGGTATTATAAAAGGTCTTAATATTGCCGACATATAGAGAAAATGGCACATTTCTCAACAAGATGATTGAAGAAAAGTTTCCATTAAAATAATCCGAAAACAGCTACACATGGTGGACTGTAATCTACACAGATGGTGCAATATCATCTTTTCATTCTAGTACTCTGGAGTCAGAAATCAAGACAGCAAAGTCTTTAAATAACTGTCCAGCTCTGTTACACGACTCCCCATACCTTCTGGAAGTCATCGAACTTCTTCTGTAGCACCTCGACCTGCTCCAAGTCTGCGCCGACCTCCTCGCTTGTCAGAGCAGCTTCCTTCTCATTGATCCACTGCTGCAGCTCATTCGCTTCGCGGAACAGCATGAACTTCTTACAGCTCTTCTCCAACATGCCTTTGCGCTTCTCACCCATCTCCAGTAGGGAATGGTATCTGGTGTGAGTTGAGAGGGTGACAAGAGGGGCAGGAAGGCAGTTAGCTTCCCACGGGCACTAATGTAAACAACCACCAGGCATCTCCGCAACGTGGATCCAAGGCTGTGAGCTCATGACGACACCGCCTGGTGACCGAGTCCCAGACCACAGATGGAGATGAAGAGCCTACGCACCCACTCTACAGCGGCAGAAGCACACGCTATGCTGTTCACAACTGGGCGGCTGGAACAGCCAGGCACACTCATCCCCAGGCCACTTTTGCACTTGTGACATCACAACCACAAAGGACCGAAACCAAGCATTTAGCACAGTAACACGGGTTCATGCGACTACAGCTGAGATGAGATGAATTTGCTGGGCACAATGTACAGAGGGTTTTCTCCCCATGTCTTTTCTAATTCTCTGAGCAGCCCCTAGATGGGGAGATGAGGTGGGGGAAGGCACACTGAGCTTTCAAACTGTCTAATAGGATGTTCGTGGATCTGCACTGGGAGGGCATTTCTGAAACAATACATTTATTTCTTAGGGTGTTTTGGCAACTTCAGGAAGAAAATCAGGCAAAATACAAAGTGTCTGTACCATTTTGTTATCTGGAAATTTTTTTTTTTTTTTTTTTTTTTTGCTATAGGATGCGTGTGCTCACCAGAAAAACAAAGAGAGAGAGAGACAGAAAGTGAGAAATCACCCCCCAGGGGGGATGGCCACACCGCAATCCCTTCTCCTCCATTCTCCTCTCGGGATCTTAGGCACGCACGCACATGCACCCAGCATGAGTTTTAAGCTACCAGGTCCAGGACTCAAACCACGGTCAACTACATGGGAGTCCAGCGACATAACCAGTACGCCAACTGCTGGTCCCATATCTGGAATATTTCATAAGAATTAAAGAATATTCTAACTCTTGGGAACTAAAATACAAAGGGCTGTCTTCAAAAATGACAAAGTTAATAAAAAAAACTAAGTGAAAAAACCTAAAATCATTATCACGAGCTGAAATAAAAAAGCAAGTTATGGACAATCAGAGCACTTTAAAGAGGCATTCAATTTCCTTTCTACGAAGGAATCAGCCTGCAGGTTTGCTGACAGCAGCTGGTCACCAGAAAACCATCAAGACTCTGAGCACACAGCTACACACGGAGCAACCAGGAGGTAAGCAGTTATCAACTGACAGCGCCACCGAAACCTTGCCCCTGGTGAGCGAGAGCTGCTGACGAACACGCAGGTCTTCCCACCACCTCATGTTTGAGAATGGACAGGGCCTTCGAGAGAAGCGGCGAGGGAGGATGGACGGGGCAGCAATGACATGGGGTGCTCAGCAAGGCTCTCAGCCTACTCACAGTTCTTCCACCTGTTTCATACGCAGAGATACACTGCCGGCCTCCTTAGTTATGCGTGTCCTGCACAGAGGGGCACAGCAAAGGCATGCGCAAATTAGTGGGATTAATCCGTGGGAATGAAAAGCGGAAGCTCCGACGGTGTCATGAAGTGGATGCTTAACTGGGGAAAATTACGGAGTCATCCAAAGCTCTTAAATGCAGTTCAGACCATGAATGAAATCAACGTAAAGAAACAGCAGGACAATTCAGTTAGAGGGTTAGTTCACCTTCATTTTCCTGGCAAGTCTGCCAGGCGGAAGGCAGATCTTCCTGTACTGGAAACACCAGGACCGTCACAGAGCAAGGCCCGGGATAAAAGGGACCTTGGAACAAAACTGTACTGAGCACTACCTGGCCATACATCTGACCTTTCTCGTCCCATACTGAAAACCCAGGCCACTGGGAAGAACTCAAATGGAAACCTCTCCCTTTTGTCTCAACAGTAACCAAGTTTGGAAGTGTAGACATACTAGTCCTCTCAAGGATCACAAGGGTCCTGAAAATTCCACCACTCTAAACTCTGGAGTGTTTTTCAGGGTATCCCTAAATACCCAAAGCTGTGGATTTCACCCGTGGCATAAAATGCCCTAATGGTGAAGACACAGGGTAGCACAGGGCTGAGGTATAACAGAGGAGAGCCATCCCATAAAGGGTAGCTCAAGGCCACACAGAGTGCAGCCCTCAGAGCAGCCTGAGAGGAGGAGAGCTGTAGGGCTGTGCGACACCTGAAAAGCCAATTTCAAAAAGCAGCTCAACCCGAAGACAAGAAAGAATGGCTATGATTAGAAAACTGCTTAGGAAAAGAAACTCACTTGGGGTGAGTGTGGAGAAAACCAAATAAAGGAAACGGGTCAGTCAGTGCCTGGCTCAGACAGCAGGTGTGTGGGTTCAGAGTGCTGAGAGAGAATAGGAAGGGTGCAGACGAGTCCCAGAAGCCTCAGGTTCCGCCTAACCCCGGCCCCCGCGGCCGCCAGTGTGGCCCTTACTGATTGTCAATCTGCTCTTGCCGCAGAGCTATGCTGCCTTGCTCCTCCAGGAGGTTCTCCCGAGAGGCCGACTGGGCCGGGTCCAACTTCTTCACATACGCAGCTGGCACAAATCCCTGACGATCGTTCACTTCCACTTTCCACCAGTCCTAAGGAAAACAAAGGAAGGTAACTGAGAGCCAATTACCTCCCTGAGCAAAAGAGAGAATCCAAAGAGGCCCGTGTGTGCACACACGGGAACAAGAGGCTCTTTTATTTTTTAAAAATGATTTATTTAGGGGCTGCTGGGTGATGTGGTAGTTGAGACCACATGGCCAACCATGGTTCGATCCTGTACCCGGTGGCTTGCTTCTCATTTTCCCTTTCGCTCTCCCTCTGTCTCTCTGATCAAATTTAATAAATAAATAATAACAAAATAAAATAAAATACAATAAGTAATTTTTAAAAGTTATTTATTTAGGGGCCAGCAGGTGGCATGGTGGTTAAGGGTGCTGGATTCCCACATGCCCAACTGGGGTTCAAGTCCTGCATCTGGCGGCTTGCTTTCTCACTTTCCCTCTGTCTCTCTCTTTGTCCCTCTCTGGTCAAATTAAAGCAAATAATAGATAAATAAGAATAAATAAAGTTAGATAAAATACCTTTAAAAAAATTTGTTTATTATTATTACTTTTTAATTTGATCAGAAAGAGATGGAGAGAGAAGGAAGAGAAAATAAAAAAGCAAACTGTCAGGTCTGGGACTCAAACCACAGTCATGTGGGAGTCCAGTACTCTCACCACCATGCCCCCTGCTGGCCCACAGAAGGCTCTTAACAATGGCCAAGAGTGTCTGCCCTAACCAAAATGCCAGGCAGGATCCTCCGGGACAGTCAGATGGTCTGTGAAGGACCGTTGCCTGACTTCAAGGTTACTGTCCACCCAGATCGTGTCGAGGAAGAAAGGCCCATCAAGCCAGTCGTGTTTGACTTTGAGAAGACAGAGCCTGTGGGATGGCATGTTCACCTGTCTGCTGGCCTGAGGTGTAGCTGTGCAGCCCAGCCGAAGAACTGACAGGTACACGTCACAGAGAAGCGGACCAGGGCTCAAAGGGAAAGAAGCCCACCCAGAGTGCTCGATCGTGATTCTCCACACGACCTGGATCGCGTGCAGTAACGGACCCGTGCACGTGAAGTGAGAGACTGACAAGGAAACTCGAGGTATCTCTCTGAACTCCAAACCAGCCTCATTCTGGAGAGACAAAACCACCCACGGAGCAAGCTGCAAGCTCGGAGGGGCTGTGCGAAACACACAGGTCCACTCTCTGCGCCTTGCCTTGTTGGTGCTGTTCAGTAAGGTGAGAACATCTCCTTTCTTCATGGTGACCTCGCGAGGGCTCTTCTCCTGATAGTCATAGAGGGCCAAGACCAGCTCCTTGCCGGTCTCGTCATCCATGGGGGCCACTTGTTGCTAAAAACCCAAAGGTGGCAAATGTGGTTAAAGGCTGTTGGTGTGTCAGCCAAGCCCAACTTCCATGGCTGCACTGAATGACCAGATGCCCTTTCATGAGCATTCTTCACGGAAGTGACCAATACAATCTGATTCAAGAGCTGCTGCTGTTTGGTGTATTTTTAAATACCTCATCTTAAGCTGTCTGTAAACCTCGGTGTCACTCGAGTTAGTGAAGTGACAAGTGTTGCTTATGCCTGTAACACCTCCTGGCAGTACCTGGGTCCCTCAGTTTTCCTCTCTCCATTCCACCACCCCGAGTTATCCATGGACGATGAAACCCAAACAAACCCAGCTTACCCGGCACGACTGAGCCTGCTCTCGTAAAGCCTGGATGCTACTGCCATAGGCACTGAGATCCGACATCAGTGCTTCGTGTTTCTTTAGTAGAGCCTGAAACAAATCACACATGGAGCTCTGCCTGAGGCACCAGCTCCCGCCTGCAGCGCCTCACCAAATCCCTCCCCCCAGAAAGCTCTCCCCTTTACACCACCCCGCGATCGTCCTCCCTTGATTCTTTCCTCCTTTTGAAAAATAAACATCTAATTTCTAAGTTAGGAGAAATTAGTTGTGGACTTATGATATTCTTTTTTTTTTTAAATTCTCAGAGGGCACATGCACTCGCCAGAGAGACATAAACAGAAAGGGAGTGGTCACACAGTAATCCCTCCTCCTCCATTTTTCCACCATGTTATTAGGATTTTGGGGGCACATACGTGCACACATACCCAGTATTTTTTCCTAGCCACCAGGGCCAGGATTTGAACCACACATGCAGTGTGGGACCTAATTCCTCTAACCATTAGGCTACATGGCCAGCCCCTTTTGCATACTTAATTATAACTTAAATATACAGTGAGTCATAAAGAACACCATCACATAATGCTGTACTACTCATCTTAGAAACGGAATGTTTCCTGGGCCCAGAAGATGGCTAATGATTACGTTGCTGCACTCCCATGTAGTCGACCATGGTTCCAGTCCCGGACCCAGTGGCTTAAACTCAGGCCAGGCACATGTGCATGCACGTCCCCCTGGGAGGTCATTTCTCACTTTCTGTCTCTCTGTCTCTCTCTGTCTTTCTGGCAAGCGCACGTACCCTACAGCAAAAACTTCTCCAAAAAAAATATATAAATAAAAAGAAATGGAGCATTTCCAGGAAGTTAAAGCTGGCTATATATACCGCCCCTTCCTTCTCCATATCTAGTGCTATATCATTTCCCACAAGTGTCATTTTTTTTTTTTTTGAGAGATTTTTGTTATAGGGTGCATGTACTCGTCAGAAAGACAGAGACAGAAAGCGAGAAATCACTCCCATGGGGGGAATGACCACACCGCAATACCTTTCCCTACATTCTCCTCTTGGGATCTTGGGTATGTGCCTGGCGTGAGTTTAAGCCACCGTGTCCGGGACTCGAACCACAGTCGACTATACGGGAGTCCAGTGACGTAGCCATTATACCAATTGCTGGTCCCCTTACAAGTGTCATTTTCAAAGTCTTCCAGTCTCCCATCTTTTGGGAGACTCTCATGTAGCTTATACTAATATTCAACGGGAGGTAGGAACAGGGACTACAGTGAGACCTTTATGAAAAGTTCTGATCAAAAAAAATAAAAAAAACCCAGATGACTGAGACCAGCAGACGGTGTAATGGCCATGTTGCTGGACTCCCATGTAGGTGACTACAGTTAGAGTCCCAGACCTGGCGGCTTAAACTCACGCCAGGCACGTGTGTGTGCATGCCCAAGATCCCGAGAGGAGAATGGAGAGAAGGGACTGTGGGTGGTCATCCCCCCAGGGGGTGATTTCTCACTTTCTGTTTCTCTATGTCTTTCCAGCTAGTGCACGTGCCCTATAGTAAAAACCTCTCTTCAAAAAACAACACAAACAAAAACAAAAGACCAAGTGGGGTGAGGTGGCAATGCCTGTAATCCCAGCTCTCTGGAAGCTGTGGCAGGAAGACTGCAAGTTTGATGTCAGCAAGGGCAACGTAATAAGACCTTATTTCTAAAAATAAACAAAAACCAGATGACTAGCAAAAAAGTGTATATGTACCTTTGGGTGTACTGGTACACTGGAATGTATGTGTGCATGCTGGTGAGTCTGTATTATGTTGGTGTGCATGTTTGTATGTGTGTGTGTGTGTGTGTGTGTATATATATATATATATATATATATATATGTACAGGTGTAGACAGTGGAGAAAACACATGAAACATGACAAGAGTAAACAGCTAAAAATGGTTGAGGGGCAGCCTTCTCTGTCCTTTAGGTGTGTTTAATTTCCATAGTAAGAATAAAAACGGAACAGTCAGGGGCCAGCAAATAGCATGGTGGTTGAAATGCTGGACTCCCACGTGGCCGACCACAGTTCAAGTCCTGCACCTGGCTCTCAAAATCACAACAGATAGATGAATGTTATTATTATTATTTTTTTTGGAGAGGTTTTCGCTATAGGGCGCGTGCGCTCGCCAGACTGCAAGAGAGACATAGAGACAGAAAGCGAGAAATCACCCCCCAGGGGGGATGGTCATGCTGCAATCCCTTCTCCTCCATTCTCCTTTCGGGATCTTAGGCACGCACGCACACGTGCCCAGTGTGAGTTTTAAGCCACCGGGTCCGGAACGCGAACTGCGGTTGACTATGTGGGAGTCCAGCGACATAGCCATTACACTCGCTAGCTGCTGGTTCCCTAGATGAATGTTTTTTAAAAACCCATCAGGGCTAGGTAGCGGACTAACAGTAACGCAAATGGACTCGTTAGGTCCCGAGTTGGTGTGCTGGGCACACCAGGCACACCTGAATGTACTTGCAATCTTGGCCGGCTTAAACTGGGGGGTATGCTCCAGTCTGTCTGGGGTGCCTGTTTTGCTCATGGAAGACACAAATGAATACACTCTAGGAACCAGCAGATGGAGTAATGGTTATGTCACTGAACTCTCATGTAGGTGACTGCAGTTTGAGTCCCAGACCTGGTGACTTAAAACGCATGTCGGGCATGTAAGCATGTGTGTCCAAAATCCCGAGAGGAGAATGAAGGAGAAAGGACTGCGGCATGGCCAATCCCCCTGGGGGGTGATTTTTCCCTTCTGTCTCTCAAGAAAAAAGAAAGGAAGGAAGAAAGGAAGGAGGGAAGTAAGTTAAAAAAAAAAAAAAAACATAATAAAAAACAGATTCCAATACGTTGTAAAAACGAACTGCGTTAACACGTGTTTTCCATGTGTTGCCGTTCTCCTAACCTGCTTCCCAGTGTGAGCCCTGGTCCGGCTCCCCAATGTCCTCCCCTCCTCCCAAGATGGCAGTTACCTCAGCAGAGTCTTCGTCCTTTCCGTAGTCGGTGCTGCCCACGATGGGCTCCTTCTCCCGCATCCAGGACTCAGCCTCGTTGGCATCAGCAAAGTACTGCTGAGCCTGCAGCGAGTCCTCCAGGTCCTGTCGGCGCTGGGAGGCCTTGGCTTTCAGCGCCTCCCACTTCTGGTTCAGCTCATTAAGCTTGGCCTTCACATCCTCTGCAGCAAAATGGCCTGGAGGGGGAGGGGGTAGGCAGGAAATAGGAAGTACAGACTCGTCACAGAGAAGAGACTCTTGGAAACTGTCTACAAAACATTCTGTGTGCTCGGGACCAGCAGAGGTGAGGTGGTGAAGGCACTGGACAGTTCGTGTCCCAGACCTGGCAGCTTGCTTTCTCACTTTCCTTCTCTCTTTGTGTCTCTCTCTGGTCAAATTAAAATAAATGAATGAATAAATAAATCAAATTAAGTAAATAATTCTTTGGGAGGAAGAAGCATTCTGTGTGCTCACAGCACTTGTTTCTATATTTTTTGCAGGGCCAAGTCCTGCCTAATTCCAATTTTTCTAAGAGTTTGCATTCTAGCGTTTAACAGACCCTCTCATTCTTGGCCTCCTCAAGCCAGGACCTGTCTAGACTTGAAGCAGCACATCTTCCAAAGTGGCATTAATGATGTTATTCATGGAGAAACAATAAAAACACTGACATTGCTGCTGGTTTGTGCTGCTGAGACCAACTCACAGACACTTTAGCTTTCTCTTGCTCTCTCTTTTTTCTTGTAGGGTGTTGCCCTGGGGTGCATGCACTCACTGAATAAAGACAGAAAGAGGGGGAAGTAAGAAATCGTTTCCCAGGGAGATGGTCACATCGCATCCCCTCTCCTCCTGGGATTTTGGGCATGCGGGCACATGTAGCCAGCATGAATTTCAAGCCAGTGAGTCCAGGACTTGAGCCTGGTTGACCATGTGGGATTCCAATGCCTTAATCACCACGTCACCTTCTGGCCCTCTAGTTGACTCTTTACCCACTCGATCTCACCTAACCTGCACACCTACATCAGGAGGAGGTGCTGTACCCTCGGGTTCACAGACAAGACACTCAGGCTCAGGGGGTAAGGTCTACCCAAGGCTGCATGGCCAGGAGGAATGGGGATGGCATGTGGCCCCATAGCCCAGGCTGCTCTGCCTTGTCCAGGAGCTTCACCTACAGAGGGCAAAGAGACCTGAAGAGCAGAGCTGACCACTCACCTTCCTCCACCATGGCATTCCCTTTCTGGGTAACTGCTTTGATGCGGGGCTCGTGTCCAGCAATTTCTGCTTGTAAGGCTTGATGTTTCTTCAGCAGGTTCTGAACTCCAATCAAATCCTTGCCTGTAAGTGGAAACCACACCCTAGTCATCTGTGAAGAGTCAGCACTGTCCTGTCACTTGGGCTGCCACCACGGTCCTAGCTGAATAATTTAAACCTGACCTTGCTCGTTACAGGTGCTACAATGGCGCGGCCCTTTCCCGTCTGACGGAGGCAAACTGACCTCTGTTGGTAGACGCAGCAATGGGCTCCTTCTCTCGGATCCACGTCTCCTCATCCTCAACGTCGCGGAACAGCTGCTGCAAACGCAGAGAGTCGGCCAGCTTCTGCTTTCGGGCAATCATGGGCTCCTTGAGAGCCTCGTAGCGAGCCACAAGGGCCTCTTGCTTCTTCTTGATGTTCTCGGCATCAAAATGGCCAGCATCCTGGAACTGGCGGGCCTGAATGGTGATGCCATCGATTCGATCCTGGGAATGGGGAGGGCAGAGTCTTGAGAGTTGGGACAGTGTCAAGTGTCTAATGTCTAGACATTTCTAAGCTGACGTTATTACTCTGGGTGTGATTTTATCATCATCTAAAAAAATTAACATGGTCCATCCCCTCTACCTTCCTTGGCCTCCTTCCTTCTTGCTGTTTCTGTACTCACTGGCCCAGTTACAGCCCCAAGCCATGCTCTACCTGGTGAGCAGCCACATCTGCTTCCAGCAGGGCATGCTTCTTCTGGAGGTTCTGGACGTTTGTAAGGTCTTTGCCATAGTCATCTGAAGCCAAGTGACCTTCTACTTCATACAGCCACAGTTCAATATCCTCGACGTTGCGATTAAACTGCTGCTGCTGGTTAGCTTCACGAAGCTTTATTCCTATCAAGAGAGGCAGGAGCGACTGCTGGTTAATACATTGTCCTCCTACCAACATCACTCATAAACCACACTGTTTCAGTGAAGGACTACGGGTCAAAATTTTAGTTAATGCTTCATTTTGTCACAAAGGAGAGAAGACAAACAGCACATCTGCGCTACCTTCTGGAAGGGGAATTAGACGTTATCTGAAAATTATGCTGATCTCCACAAGATAAGGACACTTGGGAATTATTAGATGCCCTTGGCTGGTGGCTTAACTGTGGTTTTCCAACAATGAGGCCCAATTCGCTCCCTTTTCTCAGGCATTCCTACAATCAGCACACTCAGTCACACTGCAAAGCACCCAGAACCCAGGTCAAGTAACCCCTACTCCAAATTCCGGATTCATCCACCTTACCTTACTCAGCTGGTATAAGCCCCTAAAATGATCTAATTAGGAAGAAATATTTAGTTCCCTATTTAATTCCTATTGCAATTCAGTGTAACATTTTCTCTTACCTTTCAGTTCAGTGGCCTCAAGCAGTTTCTTCCACAAACTGATGACCTCATTCATTCGCGCTGCTACTTCATCCTTGGCATAGTGGTTGACGTCAATCAGTTTTTGCCCTGCCTTCTCCAGGGCGTCAATGCGGCTCTGATTGGCTGAGAGCTCAGCCTCAAAAGCCTGATGCTTCTGTACTTTTCCTTGTAGGTTGGATGGGTCCTGCCAGTGAAAGAAAGGAGGGAGGTTAAATCTGTCGGGTTACCTGGCATTACCACCACACTTATCTTTGCTTGGGGGGAGTGACAGTCAGCTGACATTAAATAGTGTGGTTGTCAGAGTCCCCAGTTTTTTTCTGAACTATGATTTATTTGGGAGGCTGGGTTGAGCTTACTAAATAAGTGCTATGCAGCAATGCTAACAGTACATTACTTTGTATGCTTCATCTGTGGCAGTTTTCATCTTCTCATTGACCCAACTCTTGAGTTCATCAGAATCACGAAAAAACTGCTGCAAGTGGAAGGAATCAGCCAGCTGGGCTCGGCGATACATGGCTCTCTCGTGAAGGGCATTGCGGCGGCTCAACAGCTGTAAGGTAAGGATCCTTGTGAACCTCTAGTTCTTATTCCTGGGAAGACTTCTAGCTCAAGAGATTTAACCACAACCGCTGTCTTAAGAGAGAGATCCAAGTACAAGAAAGAAAGGACCTAGAAACTTACAGCATCTCGGCGAGTAGCCACGTCTTCCATTGCATAGTGATTGTTCTGGATTAACTTGGTTGCAAATTCATCTAAGGCCTAGGAAGGAAGACAAGAGTTCTTCACTGGAGAGCATACTAAACCCTAGCTTGGTCTCTAGAGAAAAGTCATTGCTGAACAGGTCAGAAACTACTCCAAACATCAACACAGCTCAACAACTTTCCCCTAGGTTGGCGAAGACAACCACATGGCTGGAGTCTGTGTTGACGCCAACAGACGAGGAGAACAAGACTGCAACTGCTCCATCCCAGATGGCAGACATCAGCTGCAACTTGACCTCCTACCCCTCAGATACTCGCAGCCTCAGAAATATTATTTCTTCTACTTTTCTTTTTTAAAGAGAAATTTTTGCTATGGTGTGCATGTGCTCACTGGAGAGACAGGAAGCAAGAAACCACCCTCTAGCAGGGATGGCCATGCTGCATTCCCTTTCCCTCCATTCTCCTCTTGGGATCTTGGGGATGCACACCCATGCATCAAGCAGAAGTTTTAAGCTGCTGGGTCTGGGACTCAAACCATGGTCGACTACCTGGGAGTCTAGCAGCGTAACCATTATGCCATCCGCTGGTCCTGGAAATCTTAACTTCTAAGACATGTTTTCGACAAGAATACCTCTTCTATTAACCCTGCACTAATTTCAGTGAAATCTCACTTTGGAGGTCTCCCTCAATTAAATGATTTCACTCTTCAAAGTCGTGTTACGCCCCAATGAGATGGAACGTCCTCGTCCTGAGACTGTAAGCACCCATGGGAGTGCCCTGCACACAGATTCTTCATCAGGTCTATCTAGAACATTTTTAGGAAAAGAAGAGGTATCTGGGACCATGTGGTGGCACAGTGGGAAGGCAACAGAACCCACATGGGAAACTGCTGAGTTTGCGTCCCAGGCCTTACTTAGGCACACCAAATGTGTTCGTGATCTGGGCCAACTAGGACGGGTGGATTATGGTATGAGGACTTTCCTGGGGGTACCTATCTGTTTCTCTTTGATAAAACAAACAAATAAATAAAACTCTTAAAAGAAAAGGAGACTTCGGGCTTGTTCTAAAGATCATTTGAAGGCACTCAAAATAAACAGGAGTCTTACTGTAATCTTCTCCTCCTGAGCACTGAGGGATTTCTCAAAGTCCTCATGCTTCTTGAGAAGTGCTTCTACACTATCCAAGGAGTCTCCCAAGTCTTCATTCAACAGGAATGACTTGCAAAAGGAAAAACAGTGTTCAGAATAAGAAC
>NW_006159896.1:1175276-1178503 GCF_000334495.1 Tupaia belangeri chinensis
ATGCCTTGCAAAAGGAAACACAGTGTTCAGAATAAGACCTGCACTTCTCTTCTCAGATTGGAAAGTGAAGGACATTGTGGCCCAAATACAAAAAGAACAAAGCAGATTCCATGGCCACTAAACTTCTAAGATATCTTTGAGACAGTCTAAAGTCCTTTAGGGTCAAAGAAAATCAATTCAGCAACATCATGAAATCCTGCATCCACATTCTGCTAAAACACTTTCCAATAGCATTTGCTGCTCCTATTAGATTTATGTTGCACATAATTCTAAATTCTAATAACTAACTAATCTTTAAAGAAAAATTGTAGCACATTAATCTGAAAAAATGGGGACCTTTTCTGAGGGCCCTGTGATCTTAGCAGGGAGAAATGCTGGCTGAGCTGAGGGCAGCTTGTTAAGTTCCCCCCCAACCCCAACTGATTCAGAACCGAAGTGGCATGGATATCCTTAAACAAAATAAGCAAACTCTGGAGAAGTAGATGAAACCCAGACTTTCTTCTCACTTGCCCGAAAGGCTTATCTCAGTCACCTCCTGTTTGCTCATCCAGTTGTCCACCTGCTCGGTGTCTCGATAGAAGAGCTGCAGGTCCATGCACTGCTCGTACTGCTGCCGGCGCAGCTCCCACAGCTCCAACAGGGCTGCTCTTTCCTCGGAGAGGACGGTCAGCTTGGAAAGACAGGAAACTCCATCAGCCCAGTGCCTGCCAGCCACCCACGCTGCCCTGGGACTCCTAGGCCTAACGCTTATCTGTAGACCTTCTGATTTGGAAAAGGGAACGAGTAATACTCACTTATATGCCTGAGCAACGTCATGAGACATACACACATGTTAAGCAGCCTGCATGTGCATGTGAAATACAGAAGGATGGCTCGGTTCTAACTGACCTGGAATTAATTCTTGCCACATTAACGCTGATGACTTTAGACAAAAATGTTAAATAAATTTCTAGGTAGAAGTGACAAGGCCTCTATCTAAAAGTGGGGCACCACAGGTAGAGACACTCAACAGAGAAATGTCAACTGAGTGGATGCGTCAAAGCCACACGAAGTGAATTCACAAAGGCCCTAGATGCAATGCCAGACTCCTGGGTTACTGATGACAGACTGTCTTCGAAGTGTTTCCTCTCAGGCTGTGTAATGTGAAAATGTGCCTCTCGTTACCCACCTCATGTTTCTTAGGCAGTTATATACTCAAATATTCTTGAAACTAACTCACACGGATATCTATCACTTTATAAAAATGTTTCCTCTTTGCTCCAGCCACTTCTGCAGGACTCAGCTCCCTGCGTCGCTCTAAATAGGAAAAGTGTCATCCACCTCTCAATGACAGGGACTGCCCCTTAGACCGATCAGCACACTGCACGTACATCATCTTCTTAAACCTCTGGCTAAGTTTTCTCACACACCCCTGGTGGATGCAATGTCTGAGTATCTAAAGATGAATACGAGCTTTCAGAGACTAAGGATAAGAACTCAATTTCCTCTTCAAATGCTCCCTTTCCCCCTCTTACCTTCTCCCTCACTTCATCTGAAGCATAATGGCCCGCAGCAAGCAGTGCCTGTCCTGACTCGTCTGCAGATTTAAAGCTATCTTCATGAGCATCAATTTCACCCTGGAAGAGAAGAGAGGTACAATTTATGCCTGACATCTTATAAAAAAAAAATAAGTTGCTGAATCTCAAGTAATCATTACCAGTCAGGCTATCATATCTATAATGAAGAACGAAAGAGCAAGTCTAGTGTCCAAATAATAAGCCTAGGTCCTCAGGCATTGGGCGTCACTCCTGGCCTGTGGGGCCAGCTCTGCCATCCGACAGTCTCCCACTTTTCCATGGTCTGAGCTCTCTCTTGTACTCCTCTGACCCATCTGTCTTCCATGTGCTGACTGGATTTACTTACTACGACTTTACAGTACCTGGTAGGGTGAGTCCTGCCCCTGGCTCCACCAGTCTCCAAAACTGTCTCGGCTATTTTGGGGTACATTTTTTTCAAATCAAAGATAAAATCAGTTTATCTTGTTCCAAAAAACAGATGCATACCCACTTGGCTTTTAACTGCGGTTGCACTGAATGCATATATTGTGGGGAGAATTCAGACCTTTATAAAACATCATTCTACCCCTGCACTAGCTAAGTCATTCCATCTATTCAGTTTTTCTTTAGAGTCTTTAGTCAAAGTTTTATAGCTTTTTCCACAAACGTCTTACATCATTTTTGTAAGATTTATTTCCAAGTACCTTAAATTTTTGCTGTAACTTGAAGTGGTATTTATAAAATTATGTTTCTGTTAGCACAGAGGCACATGTCTGACTTTTGTATACTGATTATTTTAAAAATATTTTATTATTATTATGATTTTTAAATTTGCATTAGGGCATATGCACTCACCGTAAAGACAGAGAGAGAGAAGAGAGGGAAACTGAGAAAGCAAGCTGCAAGGTCTGGGACTCAAACCACAGCTGGCCATATGGAGTCCAGCGCCTCAACTACCACACCACCACTGGCCCTGTATACTGATTCTATACATAGCTCATGAAAGCCCCGTAGAGGGCTCGGCAAGTGGCATGGTGGTTAGGGCACTGGACTTCCACATGGCTAACTGTGGTTTGAGTCCTGGCAGCTTGCTTTCTCTGTCTCTCCGATCAAACTGAAGAAGAAGAATAAATAAAAGTAAATGAATAATTATTAACAATATATATTTTTATTGAGATAGAGATTTTGCTGTAGGGTGTGTGCACTTGCAGTAGAGACAGACACAGACAGAAGGCGAGAAATTATCCCCCTGGGGAGGATGGCCATGCCATAATCCCTTCCCGTCCATTTTCTTCTCTAGATTTTGGGTATGCATGTACATGCACCCAACATGAGTTTTAAGCTGCTGGTTCTGGAACTTGAACCACAGTCAACTACATGGGAGTCCAGTAAAATAACAATTACGCTGTCTGTAGTTCCTAAAAAATATTTATAAAAAAGTCTCTTAAAAAGCTTAGTAGTCGGGGGAACCAGCAGTTAGCGTAATGGCTATGTCGCTGGACTCCCACGTAGTCAAACGCAGTTTGCGTACCGGACCCGGTGGCTTAAAACTCACGCCGGGCACGTGTGCGTGCGTGCCCAAGATCCTGAGAGGAGAATGGAGGAGAAGAGATTGCGGCGTGACCATCCCCCCTGGGGGGTGATTTCTCGCTTTCTGTCTCTATGTCTCTCTCTGTCTGGTGAGCGCACGCG
>NW_006159896.1:1178759-1203389 GCF_000334495.1 Tupaia belangeri chinensis
TGGACTCTTTAGAAAAAAAAAAAAAAAAAAAAAAGCTTAATAGTAAAAATAATAAATTTACAGCTCCTCCATAACAGTATTTTCCAAAATTTTTTAGGAAGTAAATAATTTCTTTTTGGGACCAGCAGTTGGCATAATGGTTATGTCGCTAGATTCCCATGTGGTCGATGGCAGTTGGAGTCCCGGACCTGGTGGCTTAAACTCACGCTGGGCATGTGTGCATGTGTGCCAAGATCCCGAGAGGAGAATGGAGGAAAGGGACTGCAGCATGGCCATCCCCCTGGGGGGTGATTTCTCGCTTTCTGTCTCACTGTCTCTTTCTGGTGAGCACACATGCCCTATAGCAAAAACCTCTCCCTCTCCCCTCCAAATAAAAGGAAAAAAAATTTCTTTTCATGATAAAGCCAATTAAGACTTCATGTAACTAGTTTTCCATGGAAGATATTTGGGGGAAATGCCAGAATAAGACATTTTGATTTACTCAAACCAATGATGAAATTCATCATTTGATTGAAGACTTTTAAAATTTTTACTATAGGGTGCCTATGCTTGTTGGAGAGTGACAGAGACAGAGAGAAGGTGAGAAAGCCCCTCTAGGGAGGTGGCCACGCTCACAACCCCTTCTCCATTTTCTCCTCAGGGTGCCGGGCACATATGCACTCGCACCCAACATTTTTTTTTTTTTAAAGAATTATTTTATTTAACTTCATGTATTTATTTTAATTAGACCAGAGAGAGAGAGAGAGTGAGTAAGAGTGAGAAAACAAGCTACTAGGTCTGGGACTTGAACCATGGTTGACCATGTGGGAGTATGGCGCTCTTAACTAGCATGCCACCTGCTGGCCCCCCACAACATGTTTTTTAAGCTGTTAGGTCTTGGACTCAAACTGCACATCTGGTGATGTGGGATCTAGTGGCCTAACCAAAGACCTTTTAAAGAGGGCACAGAACAGGTGAGCAGAACCCAGCACTTGCCAGAGCTCCTCTCTGGTTTTGTGGATCACGGTTAACATCCTGCCAGTTAATCAGTTTACCCACTATTAGCCGCAGGTAGAGGAGGTCCCCAAAGGCAAACCAACAGCAGCCCTGATGGCAGGCGCCAGGAATCACGCTAGCTGTGGCACTAGGCCTCACCAATGCCTGTCCTTCCAGGAAAGCCTGGAGACATTACCTTATGCTCTTGGTGCCGATCCAGAAGGGCTTCAGCCCCAGCGACGTCATTGGCGAGCTCGTCCGCGTTAATGAGGGCTTTCATCTCGGTCACCCAGCTGGTGAGGTCTCGGAAGTCAGCGAGGAAGCGCTGAAGCCTAGGGAAAGCAAAAAGCAAGTCAGTATGTTTCCAGTGGTCGTCCAAGGGTACTAAATTGCCTACGAACGCTCCGAATCCTCATTCCTGAAAGTGTGACAAATCACACAAACTCTAGTCCTGGGAAACAGAATTTTTTTCTTTCTTTCTTTTTTTTTTTTTAAAGATTCCTTTTTATTATTTAACTTTTATTATTTATTTTAATTTGACCAGGGAGAGACAGAGAAAATGAGAAAGCAAGATGCCAGGTCCAGGACTCGAACTGCAGTTGGCCATGTGGGAGTCCAGGGCTCTTAACCATCATACCACCTGCTGGCCCCGAGAAACAGAATTCCGTCTCGACCATAAATAAAACATAGGTTCTGAGACCAGCAGATAAAGTAGCAGTTATGTCGCTAGACTCCCACATGGCTGACCACGATTTAAGTCTCAGACCCGGTACCTTAAAAATCACACATGTGTGTGCATGTGCGTGCATGCCAAAGATTCCAGAAGAATGGAGAAGGGCTTGAGGCATGGCCATCTTTCCTGGGAGTGGCTTTTCACTTTTCCTCTCACTGTGTCTGTCTCTCTCTCTGGTGAGTGCAAGCATTCTAAGGCAAAAACCTTTAAAACAAAAAAATATATAGGTTCTGGGGGCTGGCAGGCAGTGTGGTGGTTAAGGTGCTAGATTCCCACATGGTCAACTGTGGTTTGAGTCCTGGACCTGGCACCTTGATTTCTCACTTTCCCCCTCTCTCTCTCTGGTCAAATTAAAATAATAATATAAATACATAATTCTTAAAAAAAAAAAAAAAAAAAGAGAGAGAGAGAGAGAACATAGGTTCTGTCCATCACTAGAGGGCCCCAATTTTGTCCCATATTTCAACTTCCTTGTTGCCAGGTTCAATCCCTGGTTAGTAAGAAGTGTTCTTTTCCTTTCCATCTTCAATTTACTCCAACTTAACCAGCTATTTCCCATGCTACTCACAGAGCTAAAAGGACACTTCCATTGCTATCAGCCATAGTGTAGTAGTGCAGGATGGAAGAATGTATAAGGTAATAAATGCTACGTATCTACCACACACTCTACAGCTGCCGTCTCCAAACAAACCTAAGTAGAAAAAGTGACCCGTGTTTTCTTAGAAGGTGATACCTGGTATAGCATGCAGGAACTCGGTAACTCAGAAAACAGAACTGACCCCTAACTCTGCCTTCCCCTCCTCTCTGGGAGGGACTGGCTGCTAAGCCCCGGGAGGGCTCCCACCTGTAGGAATCATTGAGTCGCGCATGTCTCTCGGCTGCCAGAGTACGGATCTGCTCCCAGTTGGCGATCAGCTCCTCCCTCTTCACTTGAATCTGAGTAGCGCTCAGAGGGTGGGACTGCTGCAGGCGGTCAGCCTCGGCACACAGCGCCTTGACCTAGAAACACACCCGTCAGGACTGTGCTCCTTGTCCTTGCTAACCTATTTTTAGAGCACTAGCTGCTTTCAAAACCTACCTTGTCCTCTAGAGCAGCAAGATCTCTCTCCAGACCCTCATGCTTCCGCAGCAGAGCCTGAACGCTTGCCAGGTCTCGCCCAAAATCGTCAGAGGCCATTAACTGCTCCTTTTCCTTGATCCAGCTGATAGTCTCATCCACATCCCTACAGGTTAGAGGCACAAGTTAGTCCAGAGTTGACGACTGTCTAGGAGAACCAGGAATGACAACCATGGCCAAGGACTGGCCGGCTCGGACTGATGAGCATGGGCCACCGACCTTCCACAGCCCCTGCAAGTTGATGCCCGTGCTGGCTTGGTACCTGTTAAAGCGCTGAACCTCAGCTGCCCCAAAGAGCTTCCCCTGTCTCTGAAGGGCCAGTCCTTTTAGCCGCTGCCAGGCTGCATTCACTTCATCCTGCTTGGTCTTGATCAGTTCCTCTTCAGGGTGCTGCTCCTAAGTAAGGAACAGTAGAGACCGGATTTGGTTCTAACCTCTGGCTCCTCCAACTAGTTCCCCAGAGGTTGGCTCCTGCTTAGCAGATCTCCATCACACTGAGAGAAACCCGAATGGAAGTAGTACCAGTCTCCTGTGTGAAATGAAGTGACCTAGAACTAGAAGGGGCTCCTTTCACTCCTTCCACACAGAGGGGAGACCATTCTCTATCCCTTGGAGTGGCATGGCTATGAAGCAGCTTTGTGCCTCAGTGCTGAAAACCTTTGCTGCCCAACACTGATCGCCACTCTATGGCTGCTTCATCAGTGCAGCACCTGTCCTGCTGCGTGAGTGGGAGGTATTTCCGATGTTCACCAAGCTACTAAGCATGTCCACTTCCTTTTCTTTCTTTTTTGGAGAGGTTGCTGCTATAGGGCACGTGCACTAGCCAGAAAGACAGAGAGAGAGAGAGAGAGACAGAAAGGGAGATATTACCCCCTGAGGGGAAGGCCATGCCGCAATCCCTTCTCCTCCATTCTCCTCTTGGGATCTTAGGCACGCATACACACGTGCCCGGCGTGAGTTTAAGCCACGGGGTCCAGGACGCGAACCGTGGTCAACTACATGGGAGTCCAGAGACATAGCCATTACGCTAACTGCTGGTCCAAGCATGCCCACTTCTACACAGGATTTTTAGGGCTGAAGAGATTATTCCTAACTTCAGAGTGGAGGCTGTTCTTTAGCGGTATCCTTCCCTACCAGCCACATTTTGGTTTGTCCTTTTCATTAAAAACAATAAGCAATCAGTTAAAGCATATCCAGATTCTTAGAGACATTTGCAAGATGATGGAATGGGTGGGTCAAGGCTCAGGGTGGCATCCCATCCACCACTGTGGAAGGTGAGGTATTTCTGAGGAAGGCTGGCTATTCTGAAATGGGAAAATTTAACAGCCCTAGAGTGGAAATGTGAAATCTGTACCACCCAAATTCAGTTTTTCTAACAGCAAAAACTCTGCGGTTCCTATTACGTGGTATCTTTGGAGCATGGTGAGCTCCATAGTCGAATGGGAGAGTAAAGAAGCAGGTCACGAGCAGGTCACAGAACTGCACATGGAAAGGCTGTTGCTCCCGTCTCATGGGGCTCCAGAGCTGTAGGGGTGAGCCCACTCATTACAGAGCTCTCCCCGGCTCCTGAGAGAGCCCGTGGACGCTCCAGTCGAAAAGGAGGGGAAGGGTACCAGCAGCACGCGCCCTATAGCAAAAATGTCTCCAAAAAAAGAAAAGGAAAGGAAGAAAAAGGAAAGGAAGAGCAGGAGGACGTTGGTGGACGTATGCCAATACCAGGCAAGCATTGTTCACCACACCCTTCTCTGAGCAACCCTGGAACTTGGTTTCAGGAGCCCAATAAAAGCTTCACCAGTCCCACTGAAAGTGGGTGGAGAAGACAGATCAGATGAACTCTGCCCTTCCTGCCTGGGGCAACAAGTTAAAAGCATTTTCTAAATTAGGAGGAATCAGTATTTTGCCTTACTTCCATCTGAACAAAACTCAGGCATGCTTATAAAAATCTACTCACCCAGAAATTAGGGAACCAATCACCAAAATTTCCTTCTAGAAAGTTAACACAGGCTTGCCGTGAGAAATGTACCTGAGTGAGTTTGGCAGCGAATTGGTTCACTTCATTAACCCTTTCTTCATGAGCAGCCATATCTGTTTGAAACTCTTCAAATTTCTTCTGTAACACCTCCACATGCTCCAGGTCCTGGCCCAGCTCCTCAGAGGTCACAATTGCTTCCTGGTAGGAACCGTAACAAAGCCAGTGTCACCAAGCAATACGTGGTATGCTGGCTCACAGAAACTTATCATGGAACAGACATATCAGGATAGGGCCGTGTGGGCTTTAATGGGTGCAGTTTTCTGTGTGGCTTTTTCATTTTACTTCCCGACAGCTAAGAGGTCGCGCTCACAGCACTTCTAGGTCAGAGATTCAAGCTGCAGTTACAGGACAGAACGCACCTAGAGAGCGGCTGGAAATACGGCACTTCCGTGCCCACCCCTTTCCTGTAAGCTGGTCACACCTGCACTACCTCGGGCTCCCAGCTGCACATCACGTGGCATCTCCCCTATCCTTCCCCAAACACACCTTGTCGTTGATCCAGTCCAGCACATCCTCACATTCTCGTAGATACTGCACCAGCTTCTGCGCCTGCAGCAGCTTGATCCCCTTCTCCCGCATTTTCTCCAACAGTAATTCCCACTGGCGGTGCAGCTCCATTAAACGAGTCTGGAATTTGAAAGTCAGATTTTTAAATCAAATTACCACTGGCTCTGTGGGATCGCACTCTTCCATAGAGTTCTTTCTAGAGAGAGGGAGTGAGAAATATAGATAAGCAGGTGAGTATTTCTGACAGTATTTCATGTGTTCTCACACTCCTCCTATCCCAGCCTCCCAGCAAGCTAGGACCACAGGGGCATGGCACTGTGGCTAGGGCTCTTCCACAGTGATGACATGTCAGAAACCTCGTGGAGCTCTGAATGTAGATTTTTTTTAAAAAAAGATAATCTTTAAACTGAGAGGAAAGTGTTTATTAACTGTAGTAGAAAAAAATACTTCATAGTGGTTTGGTAGGCCTTAAAATTTTATAATTGACCTTTCGTAGGCAGATGTATTTTAATTTATTTCAATGATTAATAACTATATTATAATATTAACATTAATAATTATCAAATTGTTGAAGTAGTATTCCTAGGTCAAAAGACTAGTGAGGAAGGAAAGATGAATGAGCACAGAGTGGGAAGTATGAGAGGGTATTCTCTGAATTCACAGAGGAGGAAGAGAATGAAGCAGGGGTCCTAAGACATCCTAAATGGACAAACTGTGAGGCACCACAGGGAAACCTCAGTACACAGAGGGGACAACGGGTCCTGCAGTGGACTCGGTTATCAGAGGACACTTGAAGGAGGCGTTCCGCAGCTCTGTGAAACGGCAGTTTGTGGTTCGAGGCACCTTGAGTCAGGCTTGCCTCGAATCCCACTCAGTGCCAGCCACAGGGCCAAACACGCTCACTTCCCAGCATCTTTGGGTTCTCACGGCACAGCCAGTAAGGACTTGTCAAGAACTGGGGTAAATGGATCATCAACTCATGCTTAGGCGATGCACCCCACTATTCCAATTCAACATCAATACCTTGATTACAGCTACCCAAGATACTGGGAGTTTCTGTGAAACACTGACAGACAGAAGACACAAACCAGAAGGTTCAAACACTAACAAAGAAGTCTAGGATCCACCCATCGTTGAGATACCACTCCCAGCAAAATAAAACCAAGGGACCCATTCTGGATAGTCAACATGGGTGGATACCCTGAGAAACAAGTGCAGACGTTTCACTTGGGAGGAGCGAGCAGGAGGGAAATAAATGCTTGCACAGTTCACTTCCACCGCCTCGGCTAGCGCTGTCATTCACCGCCGGGAAGGAAGTGAAATGCCTTCCAAGGCAACAGGAAAAGCAACCAGCAGCACGCCAACACTCCACCTACTCGGATGTGGGACCCGATGTGGGTGGCGGTGACTATGGGGCGCCATGCCGTCCGGTATGGTGTGAAAGTCTAAACCAGGGACAAACAGGTTATCCAGGACACAGTTACAGCCTCTGCATGCCAGCCCCCTCCTGTGAACGCCACCTGCCAAACTAAGCCATGAGCTATGGGACCGAGCAAATTACTGAGCCGGGATTGCCATAGGAACCCTGAGCGTGAAAGAAAAGATTAAAGGAGAACTCCATAATCAAATCAAA
Source organism: Tupaia belangeri chinensis (assembly GCF_000334495.1). Lineage (NCBI taxonomy): Eukaryota > Metazoa > Chordata > Mammalia > Scandentia > Tupaiidae > Tupaia > Tupaia belangeri. Next base: position 1,185,757 of record NW_006159896.1, read on the forward strand.
AATGAGGTCGCATAAGAGACTAGGGAAAATCTCTACATTCAAGTCAACGGTCAGTCTCACAAATGTCATTCCACATATATGAGTAAAGATCTAGGGCAAGGTCTGTCCCGGTTCTAGAATAACCTTCCCATTCCTGGTGTGACTATTCTTGTAAAAATTGCAGATTCGAGTCCAGTTTCCCAGGCTTAGTACAGCCTGGCAACGTGAGTGGGCAGGGAGGCAGGTGCACTTCGGAGACACTGAAAGCGGACTGGGTGGAGGAGAAATCCCGGTTCTGACTCAGGCAGATTGCTCAACGAGGGCATGTGCAAGCAGCAGGAGCGTCCAGAGAAGCAGGTGGCATAAAAACGGAGGGCAGGTGACAGGAAAAAAATACAAGTTGAAAAACAATAAAGCAAATCATTGTGACTGGAGGAAAAAGGAGCTGACTGAAACTCCGGGCCTCAGTTTCCACCCTTCTAAAACATGGAGACAGTGGCGGCCACCTTGTAAGCCTGTTGTGGGGCCCAGAGATCAGCGACGTGTCTGCACGTAAACAGCTACCAATAGCTACGAACAAATGGCAGTTAGTGGTTTTTTTTATTGTTGTTACTTTTTCTCTTTCTGAGTTGACAGTATTTTTAAAATGTATGACTTATTTATTTTCAGAGACAAAATCTTGCCTCCAACTCACGCCTCCCAAGTAAATGGAAATACAGGCATGAGCCAACACAGCTAGCCTAACATACTTCTTCGTCTTTTTAGATTTTTGCTATGGGGTGCATGCACTCATGAGAGAGAGAGACAGAGAAAAAAGAGAAAGTGAGAAATCACCCCCCGCCCACCCTGGGGCAGGGATGGTCACACAGTAACCTCTTCTCCATTCTCCTCTTAAGATTTTGGACATGCAGGGCCAGAGGTGGTGTGGTGGTTAAAGGAGCTGGACCATGACCAACCAAGGTTCAAATCTTGAACCTAGTAACTTGCTTTCTGACTTTCTGATCAAACTGGAAAATAATAACAAGAACATAATAAATAAATAAAGTGAAATAAAATAATTCTTTTAAAAAAATATTTTGGACATGCACGCACACATACAGTGTATTTTTCAAGCCACTGGGTCAGGACTCAAATTGTGCAGTGGCCATGTGGAATCCAGTGCTTTAACCACTCTGCGACCTGCTGGCCCACTTTTTCTTTTCCTTATTTTTTTTAAACATACCTTTTTTTAAAAAAATAATTATTTATTTTACTTTATTTATTCATTCATTTACTTTAATTTGACAAGAGAGAGATAGAGAGAGAGAGAGAGAAGAAGTGAGAAAGCAGGCTGCCAGGTCCAGGACACGAACCGTGGTCAGCCATCTGGGAGTGTCCAGCACCTTAACCACCACGCCATCTGCTGGACACCCACTTTTTTTTTTTTTAAACTTCACGGATGTGTTTCTTTCTTTTATTTTAAGAATTATTTTATTGGGACCAGCAGTTAGCGTAATGGCTATGTCGCTGGACTCCCATGTAGTTGACCGCGGTTCGCGTCCCAGACCCAATGGTTTAAACTCACGCAGGGCACGTGTGCGTGCGCACCCAAGATCCCGAGAGGAGAACGGAGGAGAAGGGATTGCGGCATGGCTATCTTCCCTGGCGGTGATTTCTTGCTTTCTGTCTCTCTGTCTCTGTCTGGCGAGCGCACGCGCCTTATAGCAAAAAAAAAAAACTCTCCAAAAAAAATAAATAAACAAACATGTTTCTGTTAAATATCTAAAGAAAAAAAAAGAATTATTTTATTTAACTTTATTTATTTTAATTTGACCAGAGAGGGAAGAGAGAAAGAGAGAGAAAGTGAGAAAGCAAGCCTCCACGTCTAGAACTCGAACCGTGATGGACATGTGGGAGTCCAGTGCCCTTAACTACCATGCCACCTGCCGGCTCCGACTTTTTCATTTAATTAAAAAATTCTTTTTTTTCCCCTGAGGGTGCATGCACAAGGAGGGAGGAGAGGGAGAAAGCACTCAGCCACCCCAATGGGGTGTGGTCGAGCCACAATCCTTTTGTCTGTCATTTTTCTATCCTATCAGGATCTTAGGCATGTGCCAGGCATGTTTTTCAAACTGGGACTGGGATATGAACTGCAGTCAGTCACGTGGAAACCAGCCCCCTCTATACTACCGAACTCCCTGCTATGTGGCTGGACCACTTTCAGTACTTCTAATGTTACTTTAGTAAAACACCTCTAAATAAGGCAAAAGGTGCTGACAGATGTGAGTGAAGTGATTAGCTGCCCAAGCCAAACATTTGATTGATTTCTTGATTTCTAGTTGTCCCCATCTGTAACCTGATCACACTACTACAGAGCAGTCCTTTCTTTCTGGCAAAGCAACTTCTACCAAGGAAACAACAGGGTATGCTGTCTCCATTGGCTATTAGAGAGGATATGAACCAGTGGGAAGATGGGTGCATAAAAAAATAACTGCAGAAACTCGTATCGCATCGGTTCGAACGGGCTGAATGTAATGAAACAGTTGGTCGTATGGCATTTGGAAGTGACTTTCGTTTCCTGTTTATAATCATCACTGGCAATAGTTAATAATGATTAATCAAAAGCTCAGGGCTAATTGTTAGTCTTTAACACAAGACTACAGAGTACAGCAGAACAAATGTGAGACACCAGATGATAACGGTTAAAAACCATCAAACTGCATCCTGTAAGAATGAAACATCCAAAATGGCGAAGGGGGAAGAGCATGGAGTTAAAATTTCTAACTGAGCTTAACAAACACAACTTTCCTCTGAATTTTTAGGAAAAGGCTGGGCCTTCAATGCAATGTACTTTTGGATGACCCAAACAAAACACACAGGCAGATGTGGGGTAACGACAGGTAAGAGCATCTGGTTCTAAGAAACTCAATGGGCATGCCTGGTCATGAAGAACTTGGTTTTCCCTTAAAATCTTGGTACTAGAAATGTGAAACAAAGCAGCAAAATATCAATGATCGCCTCAACCCCAATGAACTGGCACCAGACCAGAGTTGGAGGACTCCTACTTCATTGTCAGTCCTAGAGTCACTGACCAACAGGTGTCACAAGTCACTACTGAGAGCTGAACCTGAAACTGGTTTGCTGCCTAGACAACTGCTCCTGGGGCGAGCCACAGAGATTTAGACGGGGGACCAGCAGGTGGCGTAATGGTTATGTCGCTGGACTCCCATATAGTCGACCACTGTTCAAGTCCCAGACCCGGTGGCTTGAAACTCACGCTGGGCACATGTGTACTCATGCCCAAAATCCCGAGAGGAAAATGGAGAAGGGACTGCAGCATGGCCATCCTTCCAGGGGGTCTCCAGCAAGCACATGCCCTATAGCAAAAATCTCTCTCTAAAAGAAAAAAAATAAAAGATTCAGACAGCAAGCTTTATTTATTTATTTTATACTTTGCTAGAGAGTGTGTATGCTCACTGGGGAAAGACAGAGAAAGAAAAAGGAGGAAAGAGCAGAGATGTGGTGGTTAAAGGCACTGGACTCCCACATGGCCGACCACGGTTCAAGTCCAGGACCAGGCAGCTTGCTATCTCACTTTCCCTCTCTGACCAAATTAAAAATTAATAAATAGATAAAGTTAAATAAAATAATTCTTAAAAAAAAAAAAAGACAGGACCAGCAGATGGTGTAATGGCTATGTCACTGGACTCCCCTGTAGTCGACTGTAGTTCAAGTCCTGGACCCAATGGCTTAAACTCACACCAGGTGCGTGTGCGTGCGTGTTCAAGATACCGAGATGAGAATGGAGGAGAAGGAATTGTGGCGTGGTCATCCCCCTTGGCGAATGACTTCTCACTTTCTGTCTCTCTGTCTTTCTGAGGAGTGCACGCACCCTACAGGAAAAACCTATTCAAAAAAAAAGAAGTAAAGAAAGAAAAAGAGGAAAAGTGAGAGAGCACCTCCCAAAGGGACGGCCGCACTATAGTTCCTTCTCCTCCATGTCTCCTTTTGGGATTTTGGGCACACATGCAAACGTGACTGGCTTTTTTTTCAAGCTGCTGGGTCCAGGACTCGAACCACACTGTTAGCCAGGTTGAATCTAGCTACCTTAACCACCAAGCCACCGGATGGTCCCAAATAGCAAACTTTCTTTCTTTCTTTCTTTTTTTTAAATACTTAACTTTATTTATCCATTTATTTATTTATTTTAATTTGAGCAAAAAGGGACAGAGTGAGAGAGAGAGAAAGTGAGAAAGCAAGCCACCAGGTCCAGGACTCAAACTGCAGGAGTCTAACGTCCCCAACCACCATGCCAACTGCCAGCCCTGCCAAATGGCAAGCTTTGAAACAGAGAACTTTCTTTACAGTGTCTCTGATTGTTTTTATTTATCTTTATGTCCTAATCCTTAAATTCACCCACTTTGGTAATAAACTCTCCCACCTAATTAGCATCTGAAAATACACGAATTTACACACTCATTTAAAGTATAATCACCATCAAATTTGTTCTATAAAAAGAATATTAATTTGAGTATACAAGTACTTGCTTATAGTCATGCTGAATCATATTATTAAGGTAGGATTTGGGTAACTCCCTTAGAAGACTTCACAAATTCAGAAGCTGGACAAGTCTACTTTTGGGGAACACAACGGGCATGTAAGTGTGAACCCACATTCCTCCACCACATTGAAAGTGTTCATACTCACCCGTATGGTTTCAGATGCAAAATGCCCTTCCGAGATCATCAGGTTGCCAGTTTCATCCAGCTTAACAATGGCTCCCGAGTTGGCCTGCACCTCCGCTTCAAAGGCTTGATGCTTCTGCAGCTTTCCCTGCAGGGGACCAGAAGTGAGCCACAGATGCAACAGGCAGCACTCATCACTTGGCCCCCTCCCTGCTCAGTCCCATCTTCCCTAGTCATGGAGGTGACTGAGTAGCCTGCCCATTCTCTAGTTGCCAATTACCCAAATACTCTGACTGCATCTCCACCAGTCCTCTGAAGATGTGGCCAAGGAAGATCAACTTTGTAGCTGGAACATGCTACAAAATATCCTAATTCTACTGTCTATCAGAAAATCAGCTTTTATGGAGACAGCTTATCCCTTCTAGTAACACAGAACCATCCTGATGTCCTCTTAGCATGCCCTGATAACCCATCTATACTTGCAACATGACACCTTATTTCACTTGCTTTAGAGGCCACTTTCTCTAATCCTGTCTACATTCCATTTCTCAATACCCCTTTTTCATCAAGTACTGAGATGCGCAGGGGCCAGTTGAAAAGACTGGAGCTAAACCATTGTTCTTCATTATTCTCTCTTTTAAGACTATCTTGGTGTACTAAGAGAACCCAAGAGCACAACCATTGTTCCACTTACTACCAAAATAGTTTTAACAAGTTGTTCACTGGGCCAGCTCTAAGGCCTGGTGGTTAAGGCAGCCTGATCTTGCATGGATGACCCTGGTTCAAGACCCAGACATGACGGCTTGAAAACCATGCCAAGCACATGAGCATACATGCCCAAAAACACAAAAAGAGGGAGAAATGGAGAAGGGATTGTGGCATGACAGTCTCCCATAGGGGGGTGCTTCTTCACTTTCCCTCTCTCTCCTACGAGCATACAAACCCTCTAGCAAATTTTTAAAATGAGAACCATCAGCTGAAAGCATCAGAAAACATAAACGAATACCTGCAAGAGTCTACGTTCACCCTAATACACTAGGGCCATTTAGAACAGGTCCTTCCTTATGTCTGACCTATATTCTTCTTGCTGCTTAATCTCTCAAGGTCATGTTAAATAACTTTCTTTGTCTGATTTTAGGGAAGAATATTTGGGCTCTTAAATTTTGCCAAGAATCTCAGGGAGATCACACACACCTGCAAGTTGGTTGGGTCTTTATAATTCTCATCAGATGCAATCTGAAGTTTCTCCTGAATCCACTTCTCCAGCTCCTCCGCATCTCTTTGGAAAAACTGGAATCGATAGGAATCTTCCAACTTCTGACGCCTAAGGGTTGACAGTTCTTTGAAGCGGTGGTATCGATCCAGGACCTGCTGCCGCCTCTCCTGAATGTCCTCTGCCGTCTCCAGCACTTTGACCCCGCTTGGGTCCATTTTCTGAAAAGACAGCATGCCCTGAGATCAGCACCTCAGACAACAACAGAGATTCGATGGAACCAGCCTCTCCGAAGGAAAGAACGATCAGAGTGCCCTAGCAGACCAACGAAGTGAGAAGGTAGCCCCTTCTAAGGATTCAACAACAAAGCCCATTTCTTTTTCTAAGAAATGGCTATCTATTTCCCCACAACACCTGCCTACATGAGTCCCTCAGGGGCTGTCAACCAACATGGCAACAAAACCAAGGGGGGAGAACTATGATTTATACGGTCAGTTCTACAAGGGCTCTAAGGATTCAAAAGAAATACCAACTTTGGTAATGCAAAGAACTGATAAAGCCAATCAAAACACTTCTCATCTGGTCTCTGCAATTCATCATGTATAGCTTTTCTGTCTTTCCAGAGCTGGACCTCTGACTCAATGAAGGGAACGATTATAAAATAGCCAAGTACTTAATAGAAACAACCAATAGAACTAACCTAGCTGAAATGGCTGACTTCTCAGCTACTCCGACATGCCAACTCTACAAGTCTTCATCAGACTATCAGTGCCTGGGCAAGGACCAGGCTTAGTTTCATCTGAATATACAAAATTAAAAAAAAAAAATCATGGTGCATCTTGGAAAAAGAGAAAAGTGTTGTGAAAGAGCTACTCTCTTGTATTTCTACCTGTTAATCTGAAAGGCAAAGAAACTCCCTAAGGCCAGCATCAGTCAAGTTAATCACAAATGCAGACTCAGTCCTCCAACTTTGGACCTTGGGAACTAGCAGTTAGCGTAATGGCTATGTCACTGGACTCCCATGTAGTCAACCACGGTTCGCGTCCTGGACCCGGTGGCTTAAAACTCATGCAGGGCGCGTGTGCGTGCGCACCCAAGATCCCGAGAGGAGAACGGAGGAGAAGGGATTGCAGCGTGGCCATCCCCCCTGGGGAGTGATTTCTCGCTTTCTGTCTCTATGTCTCTCTCTGTCTGTCTGGCGAGCGCACACGCCCTATAGCAAAAACCTCCCCCCTAAAAGAAAAAGAACTTTGTACCCTCAGATTTCTGGGCAGTTCCACCACATTTTAACATCATGAAGAGAACCTGACCTCTACACATATGAAAAACCCAGAATGCGATACTTGATTTTATCAGGTATAATACACTTTATCCTCGTGCCAATTTCAAGGCCACAGAAGGAAATAGGTAGACTAATAATGAAAAGCTGCTGGGCTTGTCAGTAAATGTGCTCTTCTCCAGCCCCCTTCCCTCTCCACACCTCTCTCACTTGGAGTGACTAAAAATGACAGGTGGAAACCACACAGTCTCATGTCCCTTCTGACATTTTTTTTTTTTTTTGGAGAGGTTTTCGCTACAGGGCGCGTGCGCTTGCCAGACAGAGAGAGACATAGAGACAGAAAGCGAGAAATCACTCCCCAGGGGGGATGGCCACGCTGCAATCCCTTCTCCTCCGTTCTCCTCTCGGGATCTTGGGTGCGCACGCACGCGCGCCCAGCGTGAGTTTTAAGCCACCAGGTCCGGGACTCGAACCACGGTCGACTACGTGGGAGTCCAGCGACATAGCCATTACGCTAACTGCTGGTCCCTCCCTTCTGACGTTTAAGTCATGGTCTACAGAGGGGATGCTGGATTTGGTAAGGAAGCAGACCAGATAAGCTTTATGGTTCCTTCCAGCTATTGTTCTATGAAATGAAGAGGAATAAAAAGTGTTACCCAGGCAACCTTCTATCCCCTGCCCAGCTAACAGAGAAGGGCAAGCGGGCCAAAGATTGGGACTGGAAGTGAAGGTGCTCCTGCATGCTCAGCTGGGAGGTGAACACCTTGAGACCTGGGTGAGGTTAAAGTTTGCAGTTCACATTCCAGCCCTCCAGGGATTAGCTCTAAACACCACCTTCCTATGAAGGGACTATCTTTCTAGAGAAGAGGGGAAGAGGTAGTTTCAGCCCAGTCACCACTCCTTCCAAATTACTCTCCACCTCTCAACCAGTTATTTTTGTTGTATTACTGCTTATACATGTAGTCTCATTTTTTTTAAGTATTAAAAAAAACACTGGAACCAGTAGGTGGCATGATGGTTAAGTACTGAACTCCCACATGGCTGACCATGGTTCAAGTCCCAGACCTGGTGGCTTACTTTCTCACTTTCCCTTTCTCTGTGTGTGTCTCTCCTAAGTCAAGTTAAAAAATAATAAAATAATGACAAATGAAATTAAATAAATAAATTTTAAAAAATCCTTGCCATGTCCTCCCCAGCTCCTTTACTGTACCCTTCTGAGAGAGGGAAGAATCCTCCTACGCAGGACCTTCACGACCTGGCCCCACACACTGATCTGGTATCATCTCTCACCCACACCATCGACCCTCTTGGCATATAGAAATATTCTTTCTTTTCCAAAATGCATGATTCTCTTTAAAACTCCCAGTCATTGCACAGCTTCCTTTGCCTAGAATGGCTGGGATTTCTTCTCTGCCTGGATAACTACTAGTCGCAGCTCTCGCCCAGCTCAAATGAATAAACTGCAGGACCATGCCTCCTTACTAAATGGTAGCCAATGCTCCTTTGTTCCCTCCTTCTAAGATATAATCCCACTTTTCTGAGGTCTACAAAACACTGATATGTACTTCCCATGGTACGATTACTCTGAGCACCCAAGCTTTGGGTCCCTAATTGCTAACATCCTGGAGACACTAAGAAGTGCCTGGTGAATAAGTGACCACCACTAGGAGTGCTGCAGCTGCCAGGCAAAGCCCAAGGGGCGGGGAAGAACTCCATACGGAATATTTCAGTCCCACACTGTAAAACTGGAATTCTATCTAAGAAAATGCATTCCTGACAAGAAGGGAAGACAAGAATGTGCTGATAAAGTTACTTGGTATGTGTCAACCTAATGAATAAACTTTATTACTAATCTTGAACTGGCCACAAATCAGCAGACTCTGAGAAGTAGCTGCCCTTACAGTAAGGCGGGACCCCAGGGAAACGGAGGTCAAGGCACAGCTTTGTATCCTCGGTAAATAGATGTGTTTATCTTTCTTTATTCACGAAAGACCACATGCATGATGTGCACATGGCAGTGAGAAACAGAGAGGCATGCTGATCCTTCTTTCCTCCACTCCTTGCTCCCGGTTGGATTCTGAACATGGGTGCAGCTGGCAGGCTAGGCCAAGAACCAAAACCAAAAATAATAAATAAATAAAAATTAAAGTTAACAACAAAAAAAAAAGAACCAAAACCACAGCTGCCATAAGGGATCTGGCTTCTCATTGAGCACTGCATTTCCACTGCTCTATGGTGGTAACCCAATAGCTGTGTTTTAAAAAAAAGTTGTTGGAACCAGTAGGTGGAATGGTGATTAAGGTGCTGGACTTCCACATGGCGAACTGTGGTTTGAGTCCCGGACCTGACAGCTTGCTTTTTCATCCTCTCTTCTCTCTCTCTCTGGTGACTACACATGCCCTATAGCAAATTTAAAAACAGTAATAGTAATAAATAATGTCACATAATTGTATTTTTTAAAAGCTGTCTATTCTTTTTTTTTTTTAAATCCATGAGTAATTTTATTGTTTTTCTGGTTTACAGATAATCGTACATGTTTGTGAGGTACAATATTATTTTTTCAGAGCATGCATACAGTGAAAAGCTATCTATTCTTAGGCCAGCAGATGGCACGTGGTTAGGGTGGTGGACTTCTATATAGTCGACCATGATTCAAGTCCCGGACCTGGCGGCTTGCTTTCTCCCTTTCCTTTTCTCTCTCTGGTCAAACTGAAAAACATTTAATATTAAATAAATAATTCTTTTTTTAAAAAAAACTTTTTTTTTTCTTTTTTAAGAGAGACTTTTGCTATAGGATGCATGTGCTCACTAGTGAGAGAGAGCGAGAGAGCAAGAAATCACCCCTGGGGGGATGGTCATGCCACAATTCCTTCTCCTCCATTCTTCTCTCGGGATCTTGGGCACACATGTGCATGTGCCTGCATGAGTTTCAAGCCATCAGGTCCAGGACTAGAATCACAGTAGACTACATGGGAGGCCAGTGATGTAAACATTACGCCATCTGCTGGTCCCAAAATGATCTATTCTTTACAGTGTATGTACAGAGAGAGAGGGAAAGTGAGAAATCACCCAGCAATGGTCACACAGCAATCCTTTCGCCTTCATTCTTTTCTAGGGATTCTTGGCACACTTGTGAGCATGACTTTTTTTTGGAGAGGTTTTTGCTATAGGGCCTATGCACTCGCCAGAAAGGGACCAGCAGGTGGTGTGGTGATTAAGTTCTGGACACTCCCATATGGATGACCACAGTTCGAGTCCTGGACCTGGTGGTTTTCTTTCTCACTTTATCTCTCTCTGTGTCTCTCTCTCAAATTAAGAAGTGAATGAATGAATAATATAATATAATTATTTTTTTAAAAAAGAGAGAGACAGCGAGAAATCACCCGCCAAGGGGGATGGCCACGCCACAATCCCTTCTCCTGCATTCTCCTCTCAGGATCTTGGGCACACACACACGTGCCTGGCGTGGGTTTAAGCCGGTGGGTCCGGGACTCGAACTGCAGTCGACTACATGGGAGTTCAGTGACACATTATGCTAACTGCTAGTCCCATGAGCATGACTTCTTAAGCCACCAGGACTAGGACTTAAATGGTACAGTTTAAGTCATGTGGGCATGTGAGATCCAGCACCCTAACCACCACCTGTTGGCCTCACCTCCAGTATATTTTTTTAAAAATCAAAATTATTTTAATTTTTAAGTGTGCATCTTCTTGAGACAGTTAGGTGGCATAGTGATTGGGGCAGCTGGGTCCCATGTGGTCAACTCCTTTGTTTGAGTCCTAGACCTGGCAGCTAGAAAAACATACCAGGCATGTGTGTATGCATGCCCACAATACCAAGAGGAGAACAGAGAAGTGACTGAGGCATGGCCATCACCCCCCTCGAGGGTGCTTTCTCACTCTCCCTTTTTCTCTATCTACAGCAAGTGCATGCACCTCACAGCAAATTTAAAAGATTGCATATTCTTTCTTTTTCTGTGGAAGTTTTTGCCTTAAGGACTGTGTACTCACTGGGGAGAGAGACAAATAAAGATAGTGAGACAGAAAGTGAGACATCACCCTGCCCCCCGTGGGGGGGGGTGGCCATGCCACAATCCCTTGTCCTCCAGAGATCTTGGGCACGTGCGCGCGTGCACACACACACACACACACCTGGCATGAGTTTCAAGCCACTAGGTCCAGGACTTGAACTGTGGTCAGCCATGTGGCAGTCCAGTGACATAACTGCTATGCCATCTCTTGTCCCACATCTTCTTAAGTTAGCAAACAATTAGGGTTAGGATAACTTATTTATATACTTCCTTTGTTCTAATTTCTAAGGGAACAATTAAAACAGAAATGCTGGAAAATTATGTATCTAATTTGCTTGCATACAACATTTTTTTGTTGAAGTATTTTCCAAGGGAGGTAACAGTATGTACTGAAAACCAACTACACTGCACTCAAGCTTCTGAAAGGCATCTAAGTCTTCAGAATTACACTGTATAGCTTTTGCCCTGCTTCTTACTATAGATGTCACCATATTTCTAAAAATGTTTAAGAAATCACATTTGGGAGCAGCCCTTACAATGGAAAATAAGACCCTCCATTATAATGCTGCAAAGGTTCCACTTGAGCATGTCTCCCTGCTTGGGCCCTGCTTGCTGGATTGACCCTACCAATCCAGGGAGTTGGTCCAGCGAGGCCCTGCTGAAATTAACCAACCTAAAAGGCCCTCTTTGTCACCCCAGTGAAGTAGAACAAGTCAATTCTATACCAAGTGCTTTGGTCAGGCAATAATGGACTTTTCTTTCCTGCAGTAGATCAGCTGACGTCAGTAGGTGGGAGCTCTGCCAAGCCAAGACTGGCTGTCTCTGAGGAGCTGGGCATCTGAAAGTCACCAACGCACTCCCACTGCAAGGCGGCAGGCACAATTTTCACTTGTGTGATTACAGGAGACAACAAAATAGACTAATAGTAAGAGCACCCTGCCTTCACCTGGTAGGAACTGTCTCTAGTTTACCTGTATGAGTTCCAGTTTCTTTTTGCTCCTAAAAGGATAATTTCCAAGGCTGCATTAAACATGGGAAAATGTTTACAAGTATCAACAAAAACCACTGCCACCCAAAGGTGCTACAACCTCTCACTCAAAACTATGTCGGAGAGTGGCTGAAGTCTCTGAGACTGTGTGTGCACACCACACTCCTCCCAAGCCTACAGAGCCCGGGACCTGCCTGCAATATGCAGCAGGCTGATAAGGTGGACTCCCTGGCTATTCCCAGCCTTAAGGGATTAACACCTTCCGAGAGCCTAGGAAGGAAGAATCTGGGAAATGTGCCATTAAAAACAATCTCCAATCTCACAGGCCTATCTGTCTATACCACAACTGCCTAAAATTCGCTTGGAGACAACCCACTTCCTAGGACTGCAATCAACTGGCTGCCTATCTCAAAGCAGTGGAACAACTCTGATTTTGCCAATCAAGTCCACGTGCACAGAGAATGAGAGGAGATGTAGTGCTAAATACATACTCTACATGTTTAAGTCAGCGTCTCATTTAAGGCAGCTGAAAAGGGTCAGTTTTGCAAATACTAATAGAGAGGTCTGGAGATGCAGGCTATTTATAAATGCTGCAATGCAGCAGTCAAAATGTTAGCTGCACCATTCAGCAAGCAATGTGAATTGATCTCAGGGGGATAAAACAGGAATTACAACACCATCCTCTATTGTGATAAATAAAAAGGACTTGTCAGTGATCTTTCAATACTGTCAGGTCTCTGAGAAGGAGAAGGGCTGGGGACAAAAATTATGGATCCTGGCTAGAAATTTTAATTTAACTCAAAGGGCCAAGAATGACTCATCATGTCCAACATAAACTTTTACACATTATCAACTGAAAATGGCTTTCTACAGAAGAGGCTAGACAGGAATATCTCTGGGTTCTGACAAATGTTGAGACAGCTGCTTGAGGCAGGCCTGGGTACTGAGGGAATCTGTAACCTAACTAAGGAAGCAGAGGCCATCACACAAGGGGGTACACTATCTGGGTAGAGGGGCGGGCAGGGGTGGGCAGCAGTTGGGAAGAAAACTGTGACGTGGTACAAAGGACTGCAGACACAAACACTGGCAAGCCAAAAGTCAACCGCTCTGGCCTCTGCAACTGGGCACCTGCAGTGCCTCGTTTAGAACACCCTCACATGGATCTCAGAGTGGAAGAATCCAGCAGTTTCTCTATGGAACTCCAAAAGGAAAGAAATTACAGTGAAGATAAAAGGAACCTCTTTTAAAAACAAAGCACTGGGACTGACATTCTTGTGGAAGCTGAATGTGTTGGGTGTAAGAGGCATTCAGAATACTACAAAATAAATTCCAATTTTCAGGCAGGAAACCAGACATACTGTTTTGCAAGAGATTTGAACAGGTCTTTTGGCTCTATGGAAAAGTCCACAAACATCGTCCAAAGCAAAAGGTCACAGAAACCATTCATCGGTTTTGTTTTGTTGCTTAGTCAGGGCCCAAATGTGCAGAACTGACAATACCTTTTTTCCCATGGCTTAGACAGCCTGCCTATCATGAAATTTTAGATTTGCAAAGAGATCTACATCCACGGACATGGAAGGGCTCCCCGGAGAACAACCCACCAGAGAACTGGTTACTAGTAGATTCTGAGATCAAACAAATCAACTCAAAACCAGCTTAGCTGCAGATTTTAGTGGCAGATCTGATGGTAAGCAGAGACGTAAATAATACATAACGTAAAACTTTCAACACCATGAATAAGAAAACAACAAATACTTTTGCTTAAACCACATTCTAGTCAGGATTGTGGATCTGCAAGTCAGCTCAAATTGATTAATTCATTTCAACTCAGCGCAATTCTGCAGAGGTGAGCAGGGACTTGAGCTTTAAGAAAGCCAAAGATTCATACTGCATTGCATCAAAATCCAGAAATGCAGAGCAACACTGAGAAAACTTACTTCGGAATGCTTCTCAAATACTATCTTGCCGGGACTTACCTTTTAACCTGCAAAATTCAGATGAGAGGTATTTAAGTGCAATAAACTGTTAATATGATGCAAAACAGGAAAAGGTTACAATGTGGCCCATTTTTATAAACCTCATTTGAATAATTAAGTGGTTTGATTTATAAAAGGGCCTGCCTTGGATTTATCACCTGTAATCACTACAAATTTCCAAAGTTTATATTCCTCATTTTGAAATATCAAGATATTAAGTATTTTTCCTTTATGAAAAAGGTCCAATTCAGCACACGCTCAAAAACTGGACCCAAATAAAACACACATAGAGAGAGCTTTTTGTGTCGAACACGTAAGCTCCATTCACGATAGGGACTGTGACACAAGCATGTCAACAGAACAGGAAACAAACCCAAGTTCACAATAGCTGTCAAATTAAAAAAATACTTTTACTGTATTTCCAGATTACTATTTTTTCCCCAAAATATCTAGGATAATCTGTTTATTCCCTTGGTTCTTAAGAACCAAGTAGCCATCGATAAAAAAGTCAGCAAACACTACATGCAAATACCAGGATGGTGACGAGAAATTAATATATTCATGCCTTTAAAAGAGAGGAAGGTAAAAAACAGAGGCTTTAAAAATTCTGGAGTAAAGTTATTAAGATTTCTGATCATATAACACATTTAAAAAAAAAAAAACTAAACCAAACAAACCCTAACCAATCTGCTTAACGAAAAGGTCATGCAGGCAGGGTTCACCCCCCCCTCTTTTGATCATTCAACCTCTTTGACACACATGTGTCTTCACTGCAAGGCAGGCAAAATCGAAAGGCAACGCATTTTCTGCATGCTGGTCAAATACCTGGACTCTGCGCTTACGAAACGATGACAACATGGTGGAGGAATGTGAAGTCTAAAGAGGGAGGAGGAGAGCAAGATAACAAGCTTCTAAGGGCAAACCCAACAAAAATCATTTCAAAATGAAGAACAGATCTTAAAAGGTATATGAAGACGGGCAAAAATCAAATTTCAGATATTTTTCCAGCACTCTCTCTTTGATATTCTATAAAGTGCCTAAATTCTACTGGGGACATAAAATGTGGAAGAACTGAGGTTTCCAGGTCTAGGCAGTTACTGCCTTCCTAGATGTGTTGCCGTGACTGAATCATACCTTTTTGGCCTCATTCTCCCCCATGTCAAAATAATAAAACTGAATATGCCTTTTTTTTTTTTTTGATAAAGATTTCTGCCTTAGGGCACATGTACTCACTGAGAGCAAACAAGCCCGCTAGAGACAGAGACAGAAAGAGAGAGGGAAAGTGAGAAATCACCCCCTAGGGAGGATGGCCACCAGTATTTCTTCTCCTTCATTCTCCCAGGATCTTGGGCATACACGCACACCCACCGAGCATGAGCTTCAAGCCACTGAGTCCAGGAATCGAATTGTAGTCGGCCATGTGGGAGTCCAGTGGCAACCACTATGCCATCTGCTGGCTCCCTGAATATGCTTTTAAAAGCTAAACATGCCCTGAGAATCCCAGCTCTAGAAAATTCCTAAGCCCCTTTCCATTTGGTAATAGGGGAGTATGATTTCATGAAATCATCAGGAAGAAGAAAGAACTCAAGTCACAAAGATCTGGCCTGGGCTTAGTTTGCGAGTACACTTCCTTTTACAAAATACTATTTCCTGTTCAAAACTGATACAAGCGGAATACTCAGAAAAGGTGGCAGGGAGGTGGTTCGCAGCACAGCTGCTGCAAGTCAACTGGCCCCATCCTCTGCATTCCTGGAGCCAGCATTTGCCGCCAGGGCGCTGCGTTCTTCTCTTGCATGGCCACAGATGATCCACTGCAGCAGGCCCAAGAGCATCTAGTGGAGCGTTCACATAGCTCACAGAGGGCTGGTTACAGAGACAAGCTGCATCCAGCTCTGATGTGGGGACTATTCGTGAGATCACTCCTCAGGATCTGCAGCCAGCCCCACCCTACTGGACGAAAGCAGGTAAGGAAAAGTGGAGAAAATTCTAACCCAAAATATACACTTTAACCACTCTCCCCCCCTAAACCTGTTCATTGGATTGTTTGACAGGCTTACACCCTAGAGCCTGTGACGTATCGATTTCTCCAATTGTTAGATGACTATGGAACACACTGCTGAGACGGAAAATATATTGACTTTGGAGAATACGCACTAAGCTGATTGTTCACCCCAAGAACTGCTTCGCACTCGTCTAGCACAGAGCAGATCCTCCTGTCCAATCTCCATCTAGGTCCCTGGGTAACAGTTAACACACTTGGAAGGTCCCTTTGAGTAATTATTGGCCCAGTTTCTAAAAAAGGCTTATTGTTAATTTCCTGCAGAGTCTCTTACTGCAGTGCATTTTTTTTTCATGCAGCACATTTTTTAAACTTTGACTTCAATTTGACCTTTCAAATTCTAAGCTGCAATAGAAGGAAAAATAAATGGCTATTAAATAGTTGGAACATTGACTCAAAGGCTTCATACCACCCAGTGTTTCTGTCGCTATTCTTAAGATTTTTTGTATCTTGGTTGCAAGACACCCCCATCCCTCCATCTTTGATACATTCTGTTTTACTTAAGTCCAATTGCTATGACGACGCAATTTCTCAACACTTCAGGAAAATACTTCACATGGTCTCTCTTCTTTCTTCCAGGACAGACATGATGGTAAGTTTTTCTAAAATACCACGATGAAGACAGAACAAGGGCCTAAATATTTTAGGATCGATTATATAAAAGATATCGAGGAGTGGCAGCAGTTCCAGCATCATCTCAAATCAGATTCCTGAGCCATTCAGGCTTTTTGTCTAAAACGTATTCAACCCTTCACTCTGACAAGTCCCTTATTTAAAATATATTTCATTCCACTACATGAAAGAGACTTTTAAAAGCAATATTCTACAGGAAGTCAAATTCACAGGGATGGCTTTCAAACAAAAGACTGCTCTATCATTCACCACTGGGGTGGCTGCAGAATTTCTGACAAATTTACTGTCCTCTACTGGAAAGACTGTCTCAGAAAAAAAAAGGGCTCTAAGCTATTGAGTTATTTGATTAAGGTCTCATCCCAAACAAGCACCGTGTCTATCTGTAATTTACAAGCAAATCACAATAGGGGAGGAAAAAAAATGTTTATTACAAGGAAAGGAAAAGAGACGGCCAGTCTTGGACCTTTCTGCGTCTAGAGAGGCCAAGAATCGCCATGGAGGATGAAATTAAGGTCAGAGAGCCCTCTGTGCTCTGGATCCTGCTCCTCCAGGGGCGGCCGGCACTGCTCCAAGTGGGTGATTCGGGAAAACGAGCTGCAGAAGTCGCGCCCCACTGAGGAAGGGCTGGGGGCCAGCCAGGAGCCTCCGCAGGGAGGGGGTGGCGAAGAGCCCGACGAGGGCGCCCCCACCCACCTGCTGGGGACGGATGAGCAGGGCGGCGCCGCAGCCAGGCTGGCGGTGGGCGGCGGGGAGGGACCCAGGGACCCGGAGACCTCGCCCCCTCCCCCCGTCAATGACATTCCAGCGGCCG
>NW_006159896.1:1204137-1208731 GCF_000334495.1 Tupaia belangeri chinensis
GGGGAGCGCGCTGGAGGAGCGAAGGGGGCGGAGCTCCTGCCGGTTCGCCGCCCGACGGCCCGGCGGAAAGAGCCGAGAGGTCCCGAAAGGAGCCGAAGGGACGGTGCGGAGGAAGAGGCGAGCGAGGGCGGGGGCTGCGGGTGAATCGGGAAGTAGGGCGCGCGCAGTGGGTGGGGGTGATGGTGCAGTGGAATCACTGCCTCTGCCTGGGCGCGTCGAGATTCTCCAGCCGCACCTCCCTCACCGCATCTTGGGTCCTCCAATCCTGCCCGCCCTGCAGAGAAGCTTCTGCACCGTACCCCTCCGCCCCTGGGAACCCTTCCAGGACTGCAGCAAAGGGCGGGGCAGAGGCTGTCGCTGCAGTCTGGCTAGGGATGCTGCTCGCCCGGGCCGGAAAAACGCCCAGTCCCAAAGGGTGAGGTCACCAGAATGCTGCTTCTTCCTGCTCGCTTTCTCGAGGAGAGGCTGGAACCCAAGTCAGCCTACCCTGGCAGGGGATGAAGTCAAGCAAACTAGGATGAGTTGGGACCCGTGTTCCAGAAAGCGAAAAGAGAAGGTCAAATCCACGTCCGAAAAAATAAAGTCGACTTATTTGGGACATGAGTGTATCATTCCGGGTCTTGGAGAGATAATAGTTTCTTATATTCTTACAGCAGGAGCCTTTTCACAGTTGGCAGGTGAACTAGAAGGCACTGGTCACGTTTCATAAACCGGACACTAAGATTCTATCTGCTGCAATTAGCTGAACTTGCCTCTTCACCAGACACTACGCTATGCATTTTGTTTTTTTCTTTTAACCCTTTGCAGTAATTTTTTTATCTCGTTTTACAGATAAGTATCCTGACATAGAAGCTAGATCTCTTGGCCCAGGTCAGGCAGCTGGCAATCGAGAAAGCTTAGGTTTTGAATCCAAGCAGTCAGAACTTTCTCCATGAAAACTGTTTACTATATATTTAGTAAGGAAGAGGGCGTATTGATGCAAGTGGATGCTGAGATGCTAAGAAGAGGGGGAAAAAATAGATTCCTGGAATTTCTGTTCCTTACAGTCCTAGCAGTTCAAGGGCTTGGCTCTCAACTTTGGTGGCAGAAGCCCTCCATTCCAAGCCCTCTTCCTACTCCTGTTCTGGTGACAGCTGGGCCACAGCCACTGGGAGTAACACCCAGATCATTCCTGTGCAGTCAGGCAGACAGGGAGTGCTGCAGCTCATCAAGGCATCAGCTTCCTGGTTACCAAGCAGCCGCCTCTTTAAATAAATACGAAGGCCCTGGGCAGTGCACCAGAACTTGGGCCCAGCCCAATCCTGAGCTTGCTGGTCCTCTGCAGTCTGGCTTCTTCCCCTGTGCCTGGGATCTTCAATCTGGTTTCTAAACGGCCCTGTCTGTAGCCAGGATAATAAGAAAAATCCTATTCTCTCACTCTGTGGGAGTAGAGGAAAAGAATGGCCACACCCCAGAAGCAGTTTTACAGAATCTGGAGGAAAAACGTAGGAGCCGAGAGGCATTTCCTGCAATGTTCTAGGCAGAGAAAACAGGGTGGGAAACTCCTCCCTGGGGTGTGCATTTCAAACCACTGATGGTGTCCGAGGCCTCTTCTCCAGCCAGTAGCAGCAACATGTTTAATCAGACAGTCAATTCTGGGCATGCAACCACTAATAGGATCCTAGTTCTCCAAAATTTTCAAGACCACCTACATCAGCAAAGAATGGGACTTAGGGCCATAGGCAAAAACTATTAAAAAGGGAAGGTTTTTTCTTTTGAACAGTCCTGGCCCCAGAGTGAAGTGGGGGATTTGCTGCTTTTGCCAGATTTCAAAAAAACTGTGGAGACCTAGAGATCCCACTCTGTATGGGTACAGAACATTTTATTTGCTGGGCCTTTGTCTGAGATTTGGCCAAGAACCAGTACCTCAGCCCTCTCCACCTCCACTCACCCCCACGTCTGCACTTGGCACTAGAAATGAGACCTGTAAAAAGCCATTCTTCATGTGCTCTATTGTCTGCCTACCTGGCCTACCACCAATTTCACCATATGCCTAACACTCAACTAGGTGTGGGGGAGGAGAGGATAAAGCCAATAATGACCCTCTTTGTTTTCTAAGAGAAACCCATTCAGAACAAAACAAGAAAACACAGGGGCTAGTAGGTGGTGTGATGGTTAAGGCACTAGACTCTCACATGGCCAATTGTGGTTTGAGTCCCAGCGGCTTGAAAAATTACACCAGGGACCAGCAGTTAGCGTTAACGTAATGGCTGTCACTGAACTCCCCTGTAGCCAGCCACGGTTTGAGTCCTGGACCTGTAGCTTAAACTCACACAGGGCGCGTGTGCGTGCCCACCCAAGATCCTGAGAGGAGAATGGAGAAGGGACTGTGGCATGGCCATCCCCCCTGCGGGATGATCTCTCATTTTCCGTCTCTCTCTGTCTTTCTGGCGAGCGTATGCGCCCTATAGTAAAAACCTCTCCAAAAAAAAAATCACACCAGGTACATGCGCATGCATGTCCAAAATTCTGAGAGGTGAATGGAGAAGGGGTTGTGGCATGGTAATCCCGTGGCCATTGCCCCTGGATGTTCCTACATGGCCAACCATGGTTCAAGTCCTGGACCTGGTGGCTTGCTTTCTCAGTTTCCCCTTCTCTCTCCCTCTCTGTATCTATCGCTAGTCAAATTAAAATAAATGAATAAATAAAATAATTCTTTTTTTAAAAAAGGCACAGGACAGTGTAGTGGCTCTGTAATCACCTCCATGTTTTTGGCCACATCCCTCCTGGCCTCCTGAAAAGCAGAGGGCATGACTGAATTCTAAGCTCCTATTTCTAGTTCTAGAAGGTCTGATGTGTAATCGTAAGCTTAAGCATCCAGGTGGTGCCAATACCTTTTCAAGGTGTACAAAAGATCAACTGTGGGAAAGACACTAATCGTAATAAGGCTGAACATATTCCAGCCAGAGACCGTTACTTGCCCACTCTCCCTTGGAGAAAGCCCCTCCTTAATTCCACCTGACCCCTTGGAAAATTAACAGGCCAGCACTTTCTCTATGTCTCCTCCCTAAAAGGGAGCTGATTGGTAGAAGTCATGCTGGCAAGTGAACTGTACTTCGTCCCAAATGATCTATAGTATCAGAGTTGGCAAGAAATAGCACAGACCTATTAAGTGCAGTAAATGGATGAACATTATGGAGGACAGTATGCTAAGCAAGATAAGCCAGACACAGGACAAATACTATATGTCTCCGCTTCTATGAGGTACCTATAGTTGTCAGATCTACAGAGTCAGAAAGTAGAATAGGGGGTACCAGGCACTGGGGGAGGGAGGAAAGGTAGCTATTGAGGAGTACAGATGATCTCTGAGATGATGGAAAGTTCTGGAGATGGACGGTAGTGACAGTTATACAATGCTGGTATGTAATGAATGTTACTGAACTGCGCACTTTGCAGTAAACTTCTGTGTTATATGTATTTTGCCACAATTAGAAAATAAAAGCAAAACTCAAATGACTGCTTCTGAACCTTCTGAGCACGCTCCAGCATGCAGGCTTTTTTTTTAGCATGCTCCTCTCAGATTCTTCCAAGGGTGCCTGGCGAGGGTCTTCTGCTGATGAATATCACAGCAGAGGGCATCACAAGCCAAGACAGAATGATGGTGTGTTTGTGTCTCCAAAATACTTCCTTGACCCTAACCCCTAAGGAAACATTTCAAAAAGCGTCTTCTCAGAAACACTAGTCCAAAAAGAAGCCCTGAAGTGCCATGGCGAGTTAGGTACATGCTGCAAACTCCCGGAGATAAACAATTCAAAGCAGCATAGTTAAGGCCTTGCAAGGAAAATAACCCTTTTTCCTTCCTTAAATCACTAAACTTCTCATCATGGGAGATTTCGAAGATGAACTCAGTACAGTGAATGTGATGGTGAATTCTGTCGATTTGACTGGGCCAAAAGGGGTGCCCAGAATAAACATCACTTGTGGGTGGGTCCAGTGAGGGTGTTTCTGGATGAGATGAGCAACTGAATCTGTGAACTCAGTAAACTCCCAGTGTGAGTGGGCATTCTTTTTTTTTTAAGAATTATTTAGGGACCAGCAGTTGGCATAATGGCTAAGTCGCTGGACTCCCACGTAGTCAACTGTAGTTCGCGTCCCGGACCTGGTGGTTTAAACTCACGCTGGGTGTGTGTGCGTGCGTGCCCAAGATCCCGAGAGGAGAATGGAGGAGAAGGGATTGCGGTGTGGCCATCCCCTCTGGGGGGCGATTTCTCACTTTCTGTCTCTCTGTCTCTCTCTCTCTCTATCTGGCGAGCACACGTACCCTATAGCAAAAACCTTTCCAAAAAAATAATTATTATTTAAATTTATTTATTTAAATTTGACTAGAGAGGGAGAGAGGGAGAAAGTGAGAAAGCAAGCCACCAGGTCCGGGACTCAAACTGTGGTCAGTCACGTGGAAGTCCAGCACCTTAACCACTGCACCACCTGCTGGCCCCAGTGTGGGCATTCTTGATTTGTTGTGGATCTCAACAGAATGAAAAGGTGGGAGAAGGAAGGTGCCCCTTTTGCTTCCAGCTTGCCTGCTGAGCCAGAGCTCCAGTCTTTTGTCCTTGCG
>NW_006159896.1:1209442-1245110 GCF_000334495.1 Tupaia belangeri chinensis
CCACCATTCATTCATTTTTAATTTGACCAGAGAGACACACACACACAGATAGAGAGAGAGAGAAAGTGAGAAAGCAAGCCAACAGGTCCAGGATTTGAACCATGGCCAGCCATGTGGGAGCATCCAGCGCCTTAACCACCACACCACCTGCTGGTCCCTCTTTCTGTATTTTTTTCTAAAGATTTTTGCCATAAGGCACATATGCTCCCCCGAAGAGATAGAGGGAAAGTGTGAAATCCCCCCCGGGTGGCCACACGCAATCCCCTTCCCTCCGTTTTCCTCTCAGGATTTTGGCTATGCTCATGCATGTTCCTGATGTGATTCTCAAGGTGTCATGTCTAGGACTTGAACTGCAGCCGGCCATGTGGAAGTCCAGCACCTTAACCACTATGCCACCGGATGGCTCCCATTTACATATTCTTAACTTTGAGGAGGCTTCAAAAAGATAATGGAAAATACATATTATGAAAAACCACATATGAATTTCTTAATTTTTTCACCAAGACAAACTTGTACTTTAATTCCATTTCCCATGAACTTTTGGAAGTCTCCTCATGGTTATCTTATTGTTTCTCCAGGGAGCTCTAATTCAATGAACCTATAAATGCCCATCACAGTTAACACTTACCTACATTGTCTTTTATTTTTTTTTTTAAGGTTTTTCCCATAGGGTACATACGCTTGCAGGAAATGGTAAGCGGGAAAGTGAGAAATCACCTCCTGGTGGGGTGGGGGTGTTAGAGGGTGGCCATGTCACAATCCTTTCTCCTCCTGAGATTTTGAGCATGCACATACAAGCACCCGGCATGATTTTCTAGTGGCCGGGTCCAGGATTCAAACCGTGGTTGGTTATGTGGGAGTCTAGCCACCTGCTGGCCACCATTCTTATTGCTCCTACTACTTACCTCGTTTACCTTTATCATATTTCCCACTCTTACTTGATTGCCAAGCCCCTTTTCTAGGACACTGCAGAAAATCTGCCCTAGGTAAATAAACTCATTTTCTCTGGTCATATGACATTCAGCTCAAAACATCATCAAGCACTCGAATACTTAACTCACATTCTTTGGACTGAACTTCTATCCCCATGTCAACTACTCTGCCTGCAGTAGTAAACATTTTGAGAGTTTTTTGTTTTTGTTTTTGTTTTTTGTCCCGACCCGGGGGGACAGCCGAAAGGGTTTCCTGAGTGAAGGAGTGAGAGCCAGGGCAAGCAGCGTAGTGTTACAGCACGGAGACGACAGTGTCGTCTGTTTATTGTGGGCAGCACGGTACAGCACAGAGACGACGCAGTGTCACAACTCTTAAGGGTCGCGTCATCTACTGTGAGCAGCACGGAGACGACGCGGTATCACAACTCTTCAGGGTCGTCCGGAGACGATGTAGTGTTACAACTCTTCAGGGTCTCCCAGGTCGTCTGGAGACGATGCAGTGTCAGCTCTTGAGGATCCTCAGGGTCGTCTTCCTGGTCGTCGTCGTCGTCTGTCTACTGTGGGCCAGGCACCGTGGTTATATACACTCTGGTGGGTTGTTAACGGTGGGCCCTGATTGCTTGTTAACTGTGGGTTGTGATTGGTTGCTTTTGGACCAATCATGAGGTGCCGGATATGCAAATTTGAGGGATTCTAGTGGCCAATCAGAGCAAGGTTTCGAAGGTCAGGTTTTTGGAAGGGAACCAATCATGGTAATTGTTTGCCCTCTGAAAAACCTCGGCAGACTCGCTGGTGTGCAGCTTCCCACACTTGGGCACGCACGCACACGCGCCCGGCGTGAGTTTTAAGCCACCGGGTCCGGGACGCGAACCGCGGTCGACTACGTGGGAGTGCAGCGACATAGCCATTACGCTAACTGCTGGTTCCCAGTAGTAAACATTTTGGAGAACCTATTTAGAGTCACCATTCCATCCTTGACCAGGCTGAAGGCTTCAAGATGACTTTAAGCACCAGGGTTCTGCATTCAGTGTTGTAGGTTCTAGAGCTCAATTCTGTCACCTAAAAACTGTAGGCATGTTTTTTGGGGGGAGGTGAGGGAAGAAGTAGGGTATCTTTCAATTTTGAGATTTTTTTTTTTTTTTTTTTTTGCTATAGGGCGCTTGTGCTTGCCAGACAGACAGAGAGAGACGGAGAGACAGAAAGCGAGAAATCACCCCCCAGGGGGGATGGCCACGCCGCAATCCCTTCTCCTCCATTCTCCTCCCGGGCTCTTGGGCACACACTCACACGTGCCCAGCGTGAGTTTAAGCCACCAGGTCTGGGACTCGAACCGCGGTCGACTACGTGGGAGTCCAGCGACATAACCATTACGCTAACTGCTGGCCCCTTGAAATAATTTCAAATCCACCAAAAACGTAGGCCTTTTTTGTGGAAATTCCATGAATTAGTTGACCTCTTACCACATCTACTTTATTATTCTGTGTATACACATATATACGTGTACACACTCACACACACACACACACAGACACACACACATGTACCCCAAAGCACACTGGGAATAAGTTGCTGACACCATGCCCGTTTATTTCAATGTTATTTCCTAAGAACAAGGGCATTTATCTTCATAAAACCAGTGCAATCATCAAAGTCAAGAAATAAAAGTAGAATAAAACTATCGTCTAATAATCCAGATCTTTAAGTTTTGCCAATTGATCCAATGTCCTTTCCAGCAAAAAGCAAACACAGAAAAGTCTTTTTCTCTCCTGCTCGTGATTCTAACGCAGGCTCATCTACAGTCATTACTGTAAATACCCTGAGAAGCTAGAGGGAAAAGTTTCCTTGAACACGTTAATCTGTATAAACTGGTAAGTATATCTGAAAGACGGAAGTTCTGAAGGTGGATGGTAGTGATGGTTGTGTAACACTGAGCATACCGAATGTCCCTCAACTGTGTACTTAATAGTTACGCTTCTGTGTTATATGTATTTTACTGCAACTAGAAAATAAAGCAAAACTGACTGCTTCTGAAGTCAAGTACTCTCTGGAATTTACATATATCTTAAATATTTATTTGTTTATTTAAATAGCAGTACTAGAGGGCTACCACATGGTTGGCTGTGGTTAGAGTCCCGAACCTGGTGGCTTGAAACTCATGCCAGGCACATGTGTGTGAGTACCCAAAACCCTGAGAGGAGAATGGAGAAGGGATTGTGGTGTGGCCATCTCTCCTGGGGAGTGATTTCTCACTGACTGTCTCTCTGTCTCTCTCTGGTGAGCACACATACCCTATAGCAACTCTCTCAAAAATAAAAAAAAAAGAACTATTTTTAAATGGAGACTGGTAGTAAACTAGAGGAAAAATCCCATTACAATAAGGTGTTCTCATATACACATCACACAGCTGGAAAACCACAGCTCTCCTCTGTAAGTTCTGTTGTCTATAAAGAATCGAGTATCAGAACTATGTCAGGCATAATGGAGTAAAAGGAAGAGAATGGCATGGCATCTGAAAGAAGCTCTGAGGCTCTTACAGAGCTTTTGGTTGTTCTTGCACTGAGACCGTCGATGTCCAAACCTAATTATGTTACTGGTATCATCCAAAGACTTTTTTTTTTTGAGAGGTTTTTTTCGCAATACGGCGTGCACACTCGCCAGACAGACAGAGAGAGACATAGAGACAGAAAGCGAGAAATGACCCCCCAGAGGGGATGGTCATGCCACAATCCCCTCTCCTCCATTCTCCTCCCGGGATCTTGGGCACACACGCACGCACACGTGCCCGGTGTGAGTTTTAAGCCACCAGGTCCGGGATGCGAACCGCGAACTGCTGGGTCCCTCATCCAAAGACTCTTGAGGGGGAGGAGAGAGCTCCCAGTATCCGGGTGGGAAATTCCCAGAAAAACTCCATTCTTCTATCTAAGCAAAGTGTAGAGGTTATGCCCTCTTGGGATTTTTCAATTCATCATCAAATTTGCTTTAAGATGATACAGAACAATGATAGGACAAAAATATGGGCATTCAGCCTCAGAAATTAGGTCAAGCTTGAAAGGAAGCAAGCAGACGAGTACTTCAACTGAAACCCGAATGCAGTTCTTAGCATCATACTGTAATGAATCCGGCGCTGCTACCCATCAGGAGCCGCAGCTACTGGCCCGCAGTCATTATCTCCATCAGAACTTAAAACCTGGCTCCCCCAGTGCTCTGTTCTTGGCTTACCATCGACAATCCATTAGGAATTCCAGCATCGAATGACATATGCAAGACTGTTAGCCATGTCTATAGAAAGAATATTCAGATATCTTTTTTTTTTTTTAACTTTATTTATTTATTTATTTATTTATATTTGACCAGAGAGGGACAGAGTGAGAGAGAAAGGGAAAGTGAGAAAGTAAGCCGCCAGGTCCAGGACTTGCGCCGCAGTCAGCCATGTGGGAGTCCAGCACCCTTAACCACCGTGCCACCTGCCGGCCCTTAGATATCTTTTCTTTTTAAAAAAATTTTTTAATTTACTTATCCCATTGTCCCGGCCCTGGGGACAGTCGAACAGATTTCCTGAGGGAAGGAGTGAGAGACAGGACAAATAACGCAGTGTTTGCATCAGGGTCGTCCGTTTATTGTGGGCAGCATGGAGATGACACCGTGTTACAACTCTTCAGGGTCTTCAGGGTCGTCTGGAGACGACGCAGTGTCACAGCTCTTCAGGGTCATCTGGTGATTGTGGGCCAGGGTTCATGGTTATATACATGTTGGTGGGCAGTGATTGGTTGAATGAAGGATTGTAAAAGGTGGGTTATGATTGGTTGCTTTTGTGGACCAATCATGAGGTGTCAGATATACAAATCTGGGGGATTCTAAGCTCACCGATTTGCTATGGGAAGTGGCCAATCAGAGTATGGTTTTGAAGGTGAGGTTTTGAAGGGAGTCAATCATGGCCTTTGTCATGTGTAATTGTTTGCTCTATGAGAAACCGGTGATATTCACTGGTGTGCAGCCTCCCACATCCCATGAGTGAGACAGGAAGACATAAAGACCCCCAACCTTGGCTAGCCCAGATCATAGGCACACTTGGGCCTGGAGTACTCAGGGTAGTCTCCAGCTCTATCTGGGCAACCCTCCCACATAGGATTGCCCTATAGAACACTGGGTTCTACCACTGTGCCACTTCTCGACCCTGAGAAGTATTCTCTGTAGAGTAGTACAAGTGGAAGACACCTTACATGTACATTATCCTGTCTATATTTTTCACATTTCATTTTTGACAGAGTAATTTTTCCATATATAATCATATATATAAATATATATATATATATGCACACACACAATATTTTATATATACAAATATATTATACACATGTATTATATATAACATATATATATATATACACACACACACACACACACACATTCTATCTACCTATCTATAGTATAGCACATAAAGCAAAATGCTGTGGCAGAGAGGTGCCTGAGCTCCAGTAGGGCCTTCTTAACGGTTGTGTAAAATATGAATGGCATCGGGACCAGCAGTTAGTGTAATGGCTCTGTCGCTGAACTCCCACGTGGTCAACCACGGTTCGTCCCGGATCCAATGGCTTAAACTCATGCTGGGCGTGTGTGTGTGTGTGTGTGTGCCCAAGATCCCAAGAGGAGAATGGAGGAGAAGGGATTGTGGTGTGGCCATCCCCCGGGGGGTGATTTCTCACTTTCTATCTCTGTTCGTCTTTCTAAAAAAAAATTTTTTTTTGGAGTGGCATCAAATTAAATAATAAAGCTAAAAAAATAACTCTTAAAAAAAAAAGGAGCCAGCAGATGGCATGGACTCCTAGAGTCGACCACAGTTCAAGTCCCAGACCTGGTGGCTTGCTTCCTTACTCTCCCTCCTTTCTCTCTTGCTCTGTCTCTCTCTGGTCAAATTAAAATAAAAAATAAATAGTTAAATAAAATAATTTTTCCAGGTTTATAATTTATTATACAAATTGAGTATCACATAATGAACTGACACTAGCTTCTCCAGGCATGGGAACTTAGATGAGGTTTGGACGTTTGACTCCATTTATGATGCTTTCATAGCTGGAGTTTTCTTAGATCTTAACTTGAAGTATAAGATCGTCAAAACAATGCCTCCGTACAATTCATTCTACCTGTGACAGTATAAAAGTTGAAGTACTTTTTAACACCAGTGAACTGGAACTGGGCATCAACTTTTGGACCTGCCATGATTTCAATCTTGCAAACCCACTAAACCCGCAGATGGTGTCCTTCAACGCAGGCAGCCACCTCTTGGCCCAGCCAGAAGAAGCAACCTTAACCAACCTCTAAATAAAATAATTCTAAAAATAAAAAAATGAGTGGCACAGGGACTAGCAGGTGGCATAGTGGTTAAGGTGTTGGACTCCCAGATGGTCAGCTGTGGTTTGAGCCCTGAACATGGCAGCTTAAAATTCATGCCAGGCATGTGTGCATGCGAGCCCAAGATCCCGGGAGGAGAGCAGAGAAGGTATTGCAGTGTGACCATCCCCCAGTGGGGGTGATTTCTCACTATCTTTCTGTCTCTGTCTCTCCAGCAAGCATACCTGTCCTATGGCAAAAATCCTTAAAATAAATAAAGAGCTGCACAGTTCTGACCAGTCACTTCCTAGTATTATAAGCTTTCTTTCTCTTTTTTAAAAAACATTTCCATTTTTTTTTGAGGTTTTCGCTATAGGGCGCGTGCGCTCACCAGACAGACAGAGAGAGACAGAGAGACAGAAAACGAGAAATCACCCCCCAGAGGGGATGGTCACGCCACAATCCCTTCTCCTCCATTCTCCTCTTGGGATCTTGGGCACGCATGCACATGCGCCCAGCGTGAGTTTTAAGCCACTGGGACACGAACCACGGTCAACTACGTGGGAATTCAGCGACATAGCCATTACGCTAACTGCTGGTTCCTCCATTTTATTTTTCTAAAAATTATTTATTTTATTTACCCATTCATTTATTTTCATTTCACCAGAAAAAAAAAAATATATATATATAGAGAGAGAGAGAGAGAAAGAGACAGTGAGAAAGCAAGACGCCAGGTTCAGGACTTGAACCATGGTCGGCCATGTGGAAGTGTCCACCTTAACCACCATGCCACCTGCTGGTCCCTCTTTTTTTTTTTTTTTTTTAAGGGATTTTTGCTATAGGGTGTGTGGGTATGTGTGCTGTCCAGATAAAGGCAGTGAGAGAGAAAGTAAGAAATCACCTCCTAGGGGGATGGCCATGCTGCACTCCCCTCTCCCCTGGGATTTTGGGCATGTGCACGCACATAGATGCCCAGCCTGAGTTTCAATCTGCTAGTCCAAGACTCAAACCATGGTCAGGTCAGCCACATGGGAGTCCAGCACCTTAACCACTCACTACACCACCTGCTGGCCCCTAAGTAAGTAAATCTTTAAAAAAAAAAAAAAGACTTGAATATTTTCACAGTTCTTGCTAGATAAGACAGGGTCAGTTATTGGTACAAAATTAAAATAAAAATGACAGGGATCAGCAGTTAGTGTAATGGCTATGTTGCTGGGCTCCCCACTATTAGTTGACCGCGGTTCGAGCACCGGACCCAGTGGCTTAAACTCACGCTGAGCACGTATGCGTGCATGCCCAAGATCCCGAGAGGAGAATGGAGAAGAAGGGATTGCAGCATGGTCATCCCCTCTGTCTCTCTGTCTCTCTCTGTCTTTCTGATGAGCGTACGCGCCCTATAGCAAAAACCTCTCCAAAAAAAAAAGACAGAAAAAGAAGTAATTTTCCCAAGATTACAGTCAGTAAGACAAAAAAAGATATGTATACCACTCTATACAAATCATGCTCCTGTTTCTTTTTTAAAAAAAATTTCCAAAAGAGTGTGAACACTCACTGAAAGGAGAGAAAGTAAGAAAGCACCTTCTAGGGAGGCTGGCCACACCACAATCCCTTCTACTCAATTCTCCTCCCAGTATTTTGGGCATGCATGCATATGCACCCAGAGTTTTTTATTTTCAAGCCACCAGGTCTGGGACTAGAACTATACATTGGCAGTGTGGGATCCAGCCACCTTAACACCAAGCAACCAGCTGGCCCAACCTACTGTTTTCTTTACATAGCACAAGGTACAGGAAATGGATGGTATTGAACCAACTAAGTATCAGCAGTGGGTTTTTAAAAAATCAGCTTTATTACGTATTTTTTGCACCATAGTCAACAACAATTCACAGAATGGGTCACTTCCAGTCACTCAAGAGTGTCAATGAACACCTCTTGGCCCCCCAGAACACATACCCTCACAAGATATTCAGCATCGAGGAATGGATCCACGGCCACTGTCTCTTTAGCCTAATTAGAATGAGTCCTTTCATAAGATAAATCTCGGCTCTTACTTGAATAGCCAAGCTCTGGGTATTTTGCAATGGCCTTAGTCAAATTTGTCGTCATTCATTATTCAGAACATGCGAGAAATTATAAAAGCCTCAATTCCTTCCTAACACCTTTATTTAACCCTGATCCGGTTTTAGATGCTCAGCCTTATGTATAATATCGAGAGACCTATCTCAGCACATCTACATTTCCTGTTGGTTTTTTAAATCATTTTCCAGTGGACACATGTGCTTGCTAGAGGGGCAGGCAGGAGTGAGAAAGCACCTCCCCCCAAGGGGGATGGTCATGCTGCAATCCCTTCTCCTCCACCTCCTCCCTCCTTTCAGGATTCTGGGTACACATGCCCATGTGCCTGCTGTGTTTTTCAGGTCACCCAGGCTGGGAGTTGAACAGCACTGTCGGAGGGATCCAGCTTCCTTAACCATGCCACTGGCTGGCTCAGGTCCACCTTAGTTCCAAATGAAAAACAAAAAGGCAACTGCTCTGGCTCATGCATACCCAACCACTTGAAGGTGCAAATGCCAAATTAAAGAGGACAAGGAGTGCTCCTTAGTTCAACATTAATCTTATTCCCATCCCTAATCCCAGATAGTCAGCTATCTCTGACGGAAATCTGGGACTCAGCCTACGTCCACATCACACATTTCCTCTAGAAACGGAGAGAATTACTCACAGCCTGAGACACACAACTGTAACCGAGACTTGCATTTAAGCATTTAGGCCTCGACTATTAAACAATACTTTAAAGGGGACCTTATGAGCCTTTGCTGTTTCTGGGAATTCATCTGAATGGAGACAGGTAGATGGGAGACAATAAAACTAGTGGGCTCGCTCTGGTTCAGCGACAAGGTAAAGTATTAACCACTTTCTGAAAGCTCTGAGAAACCAAGGACATACAGAACAAGACCACGTACTAAATACCTCTTCTCATAACTTCTACAGAAGAATGGCCGATTCAATTTACTCTATCATGTGGGTGTTTTACGAACTACCAGATCCACCAAGAGACCAAGATTCTGTGACCCATGAAAATCTCTTCTTCCAGCCACAAGGTACAGATAAATAAAAATACAAATTGACGAATTTCTCAGTCTGACATGACTGCTCTCAGATATAGCCGTCTTCAGTTGTTTTATTACAGCCTCTGTGCAAAACAATAGTGATGGTGGTGACGAAGTGACATCAAGAGCGCCAAAAAGAGGAAGTCAGAAAGCCCTTGGGGACAGGAATCTCCTTGTGTTGCAAACATTTCTGGTTAGAGGAAAAGATGAAGAAAACAGAATGAGTTTCTGATAGCATTGCTTCTAACACTTAATAGCTGAAAGACAGGACTTGCAGCTGGCGTAATGGCTATGTCACTGGACTCCTATGTAGTCTACCGTGGTTTGAATCCCGGACCCAGTGGCTTATACTTACACTGGGCAAGTGTGCATGCATGCCCAAGATCCCGAGAGGAGAATGGACGAGAAGGGATTGCGGCATGGCCATCCCCGTTGGGGGGGGTGATTTCTCGCTTTCTGTCTTTCTGGTGAGCACACATGCCCTATAACAAAAACCTCCCTCTCCAAAAAAAAAAAAATTAGCTGAAAGAAACTTTAATGGATAGCTAGTTTAAGTGCTGTGGAACAGCCAAGACGACGGACAGTTCTGTGTGAGACCCACTTCTGCACGAGCTACAGCACAGAACACACAAGACATGGCTAGTCAGCCCTTCCCACCCTTGTCTCTCTACGGCCTGGCCTCAGTTCTCACCATCACCACTTCCCCAGGAGAGCTCCTAGAGGCCGAGAGTCAGTAGACTATTTTGGCAGACCTACTTCGAAGGTCCAAATTATTTGTCAAGGTGAACCTCTTAAAATTTCTTGGTGCTGAGGAATAGGGGAAGAGTCCAGATGAAAGTGCAGTTTGTTCTCATGGAGAAAGTGACCATACTTACCAGTGCCTCAGAGCTGAGAGTAAGAAAAGGACCTTGGCCAACATGCACAAAATGCATTGATGAGAGAAGATTCACTAAACACATTTTATTCATCTCTTAGGATAGCTTCCTCATAGGCAAGTGATACACAGGAAGATGATAAAATGGCAGCTCTTAATCCAAAGGCCAAGGGGGGATTATAAACCAAAAGTGAGGTTTAGAAAATTAAGAGACTGCAATCAGAGCATCTGGAGCTTCAAGATTTATCAGATATGGGGACCAGCAGTTGGCGTAACGGCTATGTCAGTGGACTCCCATGTAGTCAACCATGGTTCCAGTCCCAGATCTGGTGGCTTAACTCACGCCGGGCACATGTGCATACACACCCAAGATCCCAAGAGGAGAATGGAGGAGAAGGGATTGTGGCTTGGCCATCCCCCCCAGGGGGGGTGATTTCTCACTTTCTGTCTCTGTCTTTTTGGCGAGCACATGAGCCCTATAGCAAAAACCTCTCCAAAAAAAAAAATTAAAAAGATTCATGATTCATCAGATATGGATGCATCCCAGGCCAACACTGGGACGTGCTAGACTAACGTCATCTTACCTCCAAGAACTGCTTGAGGCGTATGAAAGAACCCATCTGTCCTGAGCTTGTGATGGCTTCAATTCTTCAGAGAGAAAGAAGACACAACTATGATAAGCACCTATTTTTTGGAGCAGTATTAGGTACAACGCTGATCCGGAGTGGAGAGAGTAGATCGAATCATTCACAGGACCAGCAGACGGTGTACTGGTTATGTCGCTGGACTCCCACAGTCGACCGAGGTTTAAGTCCCGGACCCTACAGGCTTAAAACTCACATTAGGCACATGTGTGTGCATGCCCAAAATCCTGAGGGAAGAATGGAGAAGGGACTACAGCGTGGCCATGCCCCCTGGGACGTGACTTCTTGCTGTCTCTGTTGAGTACATGAACCCTATAGCGAAAATCTCCCTTGAAAAAAGGGAAAAGGGGAGGGGGCGTCGGTGGCAGCAGGTGGTGTAGTGATTAAAGGCACTGGACTCCCACATGGCCAAACGCAATTCAAGTCCTAGACCTGGTGGCTTGCTTTCTCACTCTCTCTCTCTGTGTGTCTGATCAATCTGGGAAATAATTATAATAAATAAAGATAAATAAAATAACTATTAAAAATAAAAGAAAGAAAATATCTGTGGGTTTTGCCAGGACTGTCCCCCAACTCGAAATGCCAGTGAGTTGAGAGGAAACAGAGGGTACTCAGAGGTGGATGCCACATCACAGTCAAGCAAACATTAGTTCCTCTGACTGGCTTACTGACAGGACATGACTCTGGTTTAATTATGACTATATCTAATCAACATCCCAGATTATCTGGGAGAGTTTAGAAAAAAATGATTCAAAACTCCTAGATATCTCAATTCAAGAACTTAATTTTTGTTTTTGTTTAACCGATAATATTGAAAAAAAGACTCTGTCTCATAAGAGCTGAAAAGCATTTATTCAGACATCAAAGAGAAGAGCATGATAGGAAGATGTCACACTTAATACAGGTGGAGTCTTTTGTTTTTAAAAATTTTTATTTAAACATTTCAATCTACTTTTCCTCCTTTACTCCTGTTCCTATTTATTTATTTGAATTTATTATAGGGCGCATGTACTCACTGGAGAGAGAAAAAGTGAGAGAGCATCCCCCTAGAGGGAGATGACCACACTGCAAGCTGCAGTCCCTCTTCCATTCTCCTCTTAGGGTTTGGTCATGACATGTGCACAGCGTGTTTTTCATGTTGCCGGGTCCAGCAGTTGAACTGCACAGTTGGCCACGTGGGATTCAGCTGCTTTTACTACCAAGCCACTTGGCTGACCCAATGTAGGTTTATCTAACCAGAATCAAAAGTAGCAGGGGGACTAGCAGTTAGCGTAATGGCTATGTCGCTGAACTCCCATGTAGTCAACCGCAGTTCGAGTCCCGGACTCAGTGGCTTAAACTCACGCCGGGCGCATATGCATGTGTGCCCAAGATCCCGAGAGGAGAGTGGAGGAGAAGGGATTGCAGCATCACCATGCTCTTCCTGTCTCTCTCTCACTCCCTGTCTGTGTGGCAAGCGCACAAGCCCTATAGCAAAAACCTCTCAAAAAAAAAAAAAAGTAGCATGCAATAGCACCCCAAAATATCTGATGTCTGGTTCAGGAGTTGTTTTTCTTTTGCTTATTAAAGAATCATGTATTTAACTGTATTTATTCATTCACTTATTTTAATTTGATCAGAGAGAGAGATAGGGGTTGGGGAGTGTGAAAGCAAGCCACTAGGTCCAGTACTTGAACCATGGGTGGCCATGTGGGAGTGTGGGAGTGTCCAGCACATTAACCACCATGCCACCTGCTGATCATTGGTTCAGGAGTTTGATACACTAAGTGACCCCCGTCCCCACTCAGGCATCCTGATACCTGGGGAAGTAGTCCTCTTTGATGAGCAGTAACATCTTCCAGAACTGCACCTGGTACTGCTTCATGAGGGCATTCCCACACACCTGCAGAAAAGACAGGCACTATCAGAGGAGAGAGCAAAGTATCGCGCACCCTTTGCCTTTCAACACTATTAAGAAAGTTTAAACACCGTGCCCTGGACCTAGCTGCCAAGGAAGTAAACAGAAATAGCCAACTTTCTCCTAAAGCACTTGCCTACACATGGCAATACCTCCATTCAACCAGATGGCCGGGTTTCAGGGGATTCTTCTTCACTTACTCTACTGAAAGGAAGCCCTCCTAAAGAAGTGCACCTCCCACGTTAGAAAGCAGAGGATGTATTTTTTTAGAGAATCATTTTTATTTTCAACTTTTTAAAAAAATTTATTTTATTTTTAAAGAATTATTTTATTTATTCATTCACTTATTTTAATTTGACCAGAGAGAGACAGAGATAGAGAGAGAGAGAAAGTGAGAAAGCAAGCGACCAGGTCCAGGACTCCAACTGTGGTCGACCAGTTTAGAGTGTCCAGTGGCTTAACCACCACACCACCTGCTGGTCCCCAAAATGTACTTGTGCCAGAGAGGCAGAGAGTAAGAGAGAGACGGAGAAAGGGAAAGTGAGACTACCATGCCACCTGCCAGCCCCGAGATGATGTATTAACAGAAGACCACAGGTATCCTCGACAACTCAGGATCACTGTTCAGGTCCTAGGCTTTCAGGAGCCATTACGGTGACTGGTAACTACTGGTGTCAGAGGCCAGATGGTCCCAGGTCTGTAATGGCATGTGCCTCCAAACCTTTCTCCTTTCAGAAATATCTTTCTACAGAAAACCTCACCCTCACTCAATAGACCTTTATAGGCAGACAGAACTATATAGGCCTTTAAAAAAATTATTTAATTCCATTTATTATTATTTTTTTAAGAATTACTTATATAATTTGTTTATTCATTCATTTATTTTAATTTGACCAGAGAAAGACACAGAAAGAAGGAAAGTGAAAAAGCAAGCCACCATGTCTGGGAATCGAACCATGGCCGGCCATGTTGGAATGTCCAGCGCTTTAACTGCCATGCCACCTGCTGGCCCATTACTATTATTTTTTTAAATTTGAGCAGGTAGAGACAGAGAGAAAGGGAAAGGGAGAAAGCAAGTCGCCAGGTCTAGGACTCAAACTGCAGTCGGCCATGTGGAAACCCAGCGCCCTCAACCACCACGCCACCTGCTTGCCCCTATATGGGCCTTCTAGAAAGGGTAGATACTTAACCAGAGAATCACATTTTTCTCTTCTGGGAATTAGGAATCAGAACAGTGAGATACTGGTCCCAACATACTGGGTAACTGCTAAGACTGAGCGACATAGCCTAAAATAGCCACCTTCTTCTTTTTTTCTTTTTTGGAGGGGTTTTTGCTATAAGGCACATGCACTCACCAAAAAGACAGAGAAAGACAGATAGAAAGCGAGAAATCAACCCCCCCCAGGGGGGATGGTCACGCCGCAATCCCTTCTCCTCCATTCTCCTCTCGGGATCTAGGGCACGCACGCACGCACACACACCCAGTGTGAGTTTAAGCCACCGGGCCAGGACTTGAATCGCAGTCAGCTACATGGGAGTTCGGCGACATAGCCATTACACTAACTGCTGGTCCCAATAGCCACCTTCTTTAGAGTGTCCAGAGAAAACTGGCCTACAAAGCAAAAAAGAGACACCTTGCAGGAGGAGACCTATGGAAGACTAGACTAGAGGCCCGTCCATGGCCCCACGGAGATGGTCTTGGTACCTGGAGATACTTTAGTTCCTGGTTCCAGGCTCTCATGAAATCCAACTGCACTTCCTGCTCTTGATTGTGGGATAGCTTCTATATCCCTAAAACATACCCCTTTCTCACTTATGCTAGGATGGACACGTTTCCATTTTTCATGATGAAAGCACATCTGCACAGAGGCAGTAAGAACAGGGGGAAGAAAGCACGAAGGCCAGGTTTGTCTTAAAGCTCGGGAGAAATTAATGACACTGGGACCCAGGGCTGCTCTCCATCAGGCTGCTCTGTGTGGCTTCCCCACTCGTGTCACTCCTTCGCCTAAGGCTGCCTCACCGCTGGCTTTCTCTCGTGTGAGAAGTGAAATACACACCTCCAGGAAGTCAAAGAGCAGGGTGGCTGTCACGTCAGACAGGGGCTCCATGTTTAAGATCTGTGCCAACCAGCGCCAACCATGATTTAAGCCATGAGGGTGACTCTGGAAGAGAGAAGCATGATCGTGATTTGATTATGTTTTATTCGGAGATCTAAGTTCCCATTGTTCTCATTTGGCCATCACGAGAGCCCCAGACCATCCAGCCCAAGCACACGCCACAAGGTACACAGTGCAGGGCATGAACAACACAGGCAGGACCGAGGCTGTTCTTAAATATGCCAGTACATGGAGGCCGGTAGGTGGCGTGATAGTTAAAGGCGCTGGACTCCCACATGGCCGACAGCAGTTTGAGTCCCAGACCTGGCAGCTTGCTGTCCCGCTTTCTCTCACCCTCTCCTTCTCTCCCTCTCTCTCCTGCTCACTCTATCCCTCTCCGGTCAAATTTAAATAAATAAATAAAGTTAAATAAAATAATTCTTTAAAAAACAAACCTTTCCAATACATTAGTTCCCACTCCTGCACAGGTTCCCTTTGGGACACATGTCAGTTTTACTTCTGAGGATTCTATAGGCCAACAATTACCCTTAATCAATATTGTATTTCCTATTCACAGAACCCGAGGCACAGCAGGCACATAATACAAACTTCAGATTTAATCGATTTCTCTTTAGGTTTCCAAATCCATTAACTTTTCCATCCCTTAATCTGCATTCTCTGCGGAAAGAACCACGCTGGTGGGTCAAAGCCCTGATCCTAGCTGTGGCGCTGTCACTGACAGGGTGTCCTGCTCTAGCTTTCTGAGCTCCATCTGTTCAGAAGTCCAGTACATAATCAAGATGGCTTGTTAGGCTTCAATTAGGCCTACAATGACAATTTCGTGCTCATTCCTAAGAAAATCTTCTAATTCTAATGACCAATTTATAATAAAGCTGTTACCTGGTAGACTCTGTTATAAGCCCAGTTCTTTAATGTCTCAGCTGAGTCGGCCATTTTAAAATGGCTTCTCATGATTGGGACCAGCACTTGGCATAATGGCTATGTCGCTGGACTCCAATGTGGTCAACTGCAGTTCGAATCCCAGACCCAGTAACTTAAAATCATGCTGGGTACATGCCCAAGATTTGGAGAGGAGAATGGAGAAGGGATTGTGGCATGGCCATCCGCCATGGGGGATGATTTCTCACTTTCTGTCTTTCTGGTGATTGCAAATGCCATATAGCAAAAACCTCTCCAAAAAAAAAAGGCTTCTGATGAAACAGAAAACAGTTCCCTAAAAATCAACAACTACTGGTCTAAAGACGGCCCATGAAGCTGCCACAGACTTCATCAATTAGCGGGTCTGACTCTGAGAGAAGGCCAACGTTCCCTGTGGGGAAATACAGCTGGACCAGACTGGCTGACCTCTCATTATCGAAAGCAAACTTCTTCCTACCCCTTGTCGGCTTCCATATGGCCACTGGAGCTGGATGATGGCAGCATAGAGACGGATCATCCCAGACATGCGTTTCAGAAAGTTGTCCTGTTGTTCGACTTTGGAATCCTTCACCTGGTAGCCAAGCATCCTAGTGGGAAGTACAGATCCAATGTGACAAGGCCAGAATGAGGGTGACAAATCCAAGATTGTCTGTTATGGCTAAAAGCAGAACTCTTATCAACTTATGACATATGTAAGGACGCTTTGTTCACAAAGAGCTCACATCCATCACTGAGTCTGTGTTTCGGGGAAGCACAGGTAAACTCACGGGAGGCACGGCTGTCATTACCCAATATTCCCAGTTACAAGTACGCAAGATAATGTTCAGAGAGGCTCAACGATTGGCCCGGTTTTACAAAGCAGGGATAAAATCTCATGATGCCTTGATTCTAGATTCAGTATTATTATTTTTTTAAAGAATTATTTTATTTAACTTTATTTATTTTAATTTAACCAGAAAGGGACAGAAAGAAAGAGAGAGAGAGAGAGTGGGAAAGTGTGAAAGCAAGCTGCCAGGTCTGGGATTCCAACTGTGGTTGGCCATATGGGAATCCAGCACCTTTAACCGCCATGCCACCTGCCAGCCCCAAAATTCAGTATTCGTTTCACTAAACTAAAGTGAATATCAGTACCTCAATCCATAAATTCCCAAAGCTGTCCAGTTTAGATAAAGAGATTATATTTCTGATAGGACAGTCTAGATACATAAAAGGAACTATTTAAGAAGGAAAGAAATGGATTTAAATTCTATTTTATTAATCACCCTAGGGATAATGAGAAAGGAAAAAAAACGACTTCACCTTTGATAGTCTTCCAAAGCCATGCCTTCCTTGAAAGCGGGATAGAAAGGAACAGAGTAAGGACACTTCTTGTGCAGATGAGCGAGAATGAGGTCCCCCACTCTGGGGTGGAGCTCCCAGATCCCTGATGCCACAACCGCGATGGGAAACGCTGCTTCGTGATGAGAGGCCACTTCCTCTTCACCTTGTTTCTGGGAATACAGGGTAGGTACAATTCAAAGTTAACGTTCAAGAAAGGCTGAATGCTACATACCAGCCTCTTCTTCCCATATTTCTGGCAACAAGTTTTCTTACCACAAATTTCTCTGCCAGTTTATACTGAACAAAGTCCAGCCCCTGTGGGTTAAGAGTGATGGACACAGAGCACCCACCAGACTGAACTGGCTTCCCAGAGAGCAGGCTGTGGATCTTGTCAAAGACCTCCTTCAGCTTTGAGCCTGGGCATGATACAGAGAATGTCAGTTAAAACATACAACTGTGGATCAATCTCCTTTTCATGGTTGTAGTAAGAGAGCATCTGCAGAAATCCACCCATGCTGCCCTACAAAATATAAATCGCTTGGGCGCCTGTGCGTGCGTGCCCAAGATCCCAAGAGGAGAATGGAGGAGAAGGGATTGTGGTGTGGCCATCCCCCTTGGGGGGTGATTTCTCGCTTTCTGTCTCTCTGTCTCTGTCTGTCTGGCGAGCACACGCGCCCTATAGCAAAAACCTCTCAAAAAAAAAAAAATATATAAATCGCTGATGCACAAGAATATATGGCATCGAATGCATGTCACGGATGATGCCAAAGCATACGAGTCTCTGTACTATTATTCCAAAGGAATTCCTGCTTTGGGAATGAACTAATTCTGAAACAGATACGTGTAACACAAACACAATTAGCACAGAAACTGGTGTAAAATCATGTTACAGACCCACTGAACTGTGGCTGATATACTTAGAGGAGCCAGTTGCATCTTTAAGAAAATGTTCTAAAGGACCTTCCCAACTCACGATGTTGCCCTCCTCTGAGACTTACCTTCCTCCATTCTCAAATAGCTATTCAAGGAGTTTCAGAAAGTTCACAAAGAGCTGGGCCCACGGCCTTGTGGTTAAGGGAGCTGGATCACACGTAGTCAACTGTAGTTTGAGTCCTGGCCTTGGCTTGAAAAACATGCTAGGCACATTATGTGTGTGCCCTAAATCCCAAAGGGAGTAAGAGCTGGAGGAGGGACTGTGCCATGACCATGGGGTGTGCTTTCTCACTTCCCCCTCTCTTCTCTCTCTCTCCAGCAACTGCACCTTCTGGCAAACTAGGATAAATAAATGAAGACCATCAGAAAGATAATGAATTCCTATCTGAACACACTGCACTTGAGGCAGCTGAAAGACATCTAGGCAGATAAACTGAGGCTCAGAAGAATGAACTGGAGACAGAGCTGGGAGTCACTGGTACACAGGTAATGTTTGCAGGGATGAGGAACAGAGATAAAAAAGAACTGAGGGGTAAGAGCAGACCCCCAGAAACACCTACAATTGAGGGGTAGGAGACTGAGGAACTCAAAGAGAGAGAGAAAAATATAGGAGGGCCAGGACCAGCAGATGGCATAATGGTTATTTGCTGAACTCCCATGTAATCGCCTGCATTTCGAGTCCTGGAAACAGCGGCTTAAACCTCAGGCCGTGAGCGTGTGCTTGTGTGCCCAGGATCCCAAGAGAATGGAGAAGTGACTGTGGCGTGGCCATCCCCCCTGGAGGGTGATTTCTCACCTTCTGTCTTTCTTCTCAGTCTTTCCAGCGAGTTCACGCAGCCTATAGCAAGAATCTCGGTGCCATGGAGGCCAAAAGGCCAGCATTTCAGGGAGAAGGGATTAGCCAACAGTGTGGATGGAATGGGAGAAAGGTGAGAAAGCCCTGAGATGAGGCAGGAGACCTGTAGCAGGACGAGAATGACTGAGGCATGTTTAAGGGCTGAGGGCAAAGAGCTGGGAAAGGGGTAACTGAGAAAACGGTGAGGAGGCAAAGCCTTGTAGTAGACAGGAGGGGTGGGAACAAGGGCAAGGGCAGGTGAGCAGGAGCCTCAGCCTTGGAAGAGGAGACTGAGAGGTCAATGCACTGTGCGGAGGTCGAAGGGCAGGTTGCCGAGCAGCTCACCTGCCATCTCCACTTTCTGGATGGAGGAGGCGGTGAAGCTGAGGCTGTCTGCACTCATGGAAGGCACCAGGACTCAGGACAAGCCCGAGGCAAGCAGAGACAGTGTGGACTGGCTGCGCACTTGACCTCTCTCCCTTGGCTGCTGCCAGCAAGGGTGACAGCACTTTAAATGCCACAAAGCAATACGTGCTCTTATTTACACTTTGTCCTGTTCCAGAAAGAGTTCCAGGCAGCAAAGTGATGTGGAAGTTTTGTCCTACAGCCTCTCAAGGGCAGGAACT
The DNA here is from genome assembly GCF_000334495.1 of Tupaia belangeri chinensis. Lineage (NCBI taxonomy): Eukaryota > Metazoa > Chordata > Mammalia > Scandentia > Tupaiidae > Tupaia > Tupaia belangeri. Next base: position 1,228,977 of record NW_006159896.1, read on the forward strand.
GCAGCTCTGTTAAGCTTTTACTGGCCAGGGCAACTGGGAAGGCAGGCAGGCAGAGCAGCCTCCCAGCTGTGCCGGCTGCCCAGCCAGGGGCAGTACAGTCTCTGACATAGGGGCTTCCGCATCTATAGTTCCATACAGGTGACCCTCTTGCTCTAAAGAAGGCTCTTCTCCTTGTCTGGCTGTCACACTCCATATCTTAGTCTCTGGAATCAAAAGAAATGAGCCCTAAAGTACGAACAAGACAAATGTGGATGCTGGGAAAGCCAATGTCACAGGACAAAAGCAAAGACAAAGTCACATCCTAGGCTCCCTTAGCGAAGGGAGCAATTTTTTTCGACAGTTAAGAGCCATCCTAGGGGCCGATAAGTGGCGTGGTGGTTAAAAGCGCTGGACTCTCACATGGTCAACTGTGGTTCGAGTCCCGGACCTGGTGGTCTGCTTTCTCACTTTCTCTCTCTCTCTCTTGCTCTGTCCCTCTCTGGTCAAATTGAAATAAATGAATAAATAAGTAAAGTTAAATAAAAACAATTCTTTAAAAAAAAGAGCCATCTTGGGAACCAGCAGTTAGCATAATGGCTATGTTGCTAGATTCCCATGTAGTCGACTGTGGTTCGCGTCCTGGACCCGGTGGCTTAAATCTCACACCGGGCGTGTGTGCGTGTGTGCCCAAGATCCCAAGAGGAGAATGGAGGAGAAAGGATTGCGGCATGACCATCTCCCCTAGGGGGTGATTTCTCACTTTCTGTCTGTCTCTCTCTGTCTGTCTGGTGAGCGCATGCACCCTATAGCAAAAAATCTCTCCAAAAAAAAAAAAAAAAAGCCATCCTAAATAATTTACTACTACTAAGAACCTCATTAAAAATGAGTCCACAAACACATGATTACCTCCTATATGCTAAAAGGGTACAAGAGAGAAGAGTGGGAAAGCAGGGTGCGCATCATTATGTACCTGGTCCAATCGCCAACATTTGTTTGAACATTCTTCTTTCTTTTCTTTTTTCTTTTTTTTTAAGTTTTGCGATTGGGTGCTGTGCTTGCCAGAGATGGACAGAGAGAGGAGAGACAGTGAGAAATCACCTCCAGGAGGGATGGTCACTCCATCATCCTTCTCCACTCTCCTGTCAGGATTCCGAGTATACATGCTCCCAGCGTGTTTTGCAAGCCACCAGGTCTGTACTCAAAGCCTGAATTCAGCCACATGGGATCCAGCTGCCTCAACTAGCATGCCACCAGGGGCCCTGAACATTCCCTTTTTGTAGAAACCTTACAGGTAAGTAGATTCAGAGTCTGACAAAATCCAATAATGACGCGTAGGGCCATGCTCTGTACCCCTCGGACCGACCTGCAATGGTGGAGATCTGACTCACGGGGATGGTGGCGGCCTTCTGGAGGTCCATCTTTATCTTTTTGGCCTGCCAGACAGAACAGTGAGAAGAATCAAGTAGAGGCCACTTAGCATTAGGGAAGGCGAAACACCAGCTATGTTCCACTGGGACAGGAAGCAGTAGAAACACTACTAGGCCCGGAGAATTCCCACCATCCACCCTTCCCCTACCTGACTGTCCTTGCTGCTGGTCAGGCCTTCACAGGCCAGCAAACACTGAGCAGAAGCATCCTGCAGCTGCTGGTACCACTGCATCGTGCTGTCTTCAACCTTTACCTGGAGGTCTGAGGAATGAGTGGCTTTAATAATAGGTAGTACTGGGCCAACAGGAGGCGCGGCAGTTAAGGCACTAGATCCCATACAACCAACAACATGGTTTGAATCCTGGACCTGGCAGCTTGAAAGACATATCGGGTGCATGTCTGAGTGCCCCCAATCCCAAAAGGCAAATAGAGGGGAAGGGATTGAAAAATCCCTGTGGAGGGAGATTTTTCATTTTCCCTCTCTCTGACTCTCTCCTATGAGCACATACACCTATGGCAAAAGTCTAACAGTAAATAAGTAGATAAATAATAAGAGGTAGTATTTACTGAGCATGCACTACAAGCCAGGCTCTGTTTCAGTCACTTCACAGACTCGGTAACTTGCCCCAGTTATCACGGTTGTTATTATCTCCATTTTACAGGTACGGAAAGAGGCATAGAAGGGCTGTGATTCGCCAAGGTCACTCTGCCAGTAGGTACAGAAAAAACAGAGTCCTACGGCTCTGGACTCCACAGTCAGCATCTCCAAGACTACGCGATACTGATTCTCAGATGTAGTAAACATACACCTATCTGGCTGTTATTTATTTAAAATACTTGGCAGTGGGCCAGCAGGTGGTAACAATGGTTGAAGTGCTGGATTCCCACATAGCTGATCATGGTTCGATTCCTGAACCAGGCAGCTTGAAAATCACAACAAATAGACAAATAAATAAATAAATTCATTAAAAAGAAAAAAAATACTTGGTAGCAGCGATACTTGAATTAACAGACCAACTAAAATTAGATAGACTTTTGAGTTCTTATGGGAAATGAAGACTAAAAGCAGACTCCAATCAAAATGCAGGGAATACGTTACGTAAAAGGTCTTGTTAACTGCCCTACAATTTAACACAACCCTCATCTTCGTTTATTTTCTTTCTTGAAAGATTTTTGCTATAGGGTGTACGCATTTGATAAGAGAGACAGAGACAGAATCAGAAAGCGAGACATCACCCTGAGGGGATGGACACACCACAATCCCTCCTCCATTTTCCTTTCAGGATTTTGGGCACATATACACCTGCATCTGGCATGATTTTCAAGCCACCATATCCTGGACTCAAACTGTAGTCGACCACATGGGAGTCCAGCGCCTTAACCACTATGCGACCTACTAACCCCATACTCATTTCTTTTTCATGTTTGGAAACTTAACGCTGAGTTCAAAGACCATACTCACACCAAAACCCACCTGCGTTTGGTCTCCCTCCTGGGCCCTGGCTGGGAGCTGGGGACTCTTTGTGGGCCTCTGGCCTTCCTTGCTGCATGTGTAACTCCTGCAGCTTTACCTGGGCCTGCGCTTCATCCTGCCTCTTCTTATCCTCACAAGCTCTGGTGATCTCCTGCCCCAAGTCCATAAGCAGGTCCCGCATTTCCTGCAGAGCTCCCTCAGCCTCGGCTTGGTTCTCTGCTGTAGGATAGCCACTCTGTCAGTGAGAGAAAGCGCTCAGAGGTCGTTCCTTAGTACCCTGTGGGGTTCAACCATACCTCACAAGTCAGTAAGTTTCTAGAATGGGCGTGCTGTACCAAGGGAGTACCCACATCCAACATGTTGCTACTTCCTGCTCTCTTGTTCTCTTTAAAACACCAGTTTATTAACACATCACATGCACAGTACCAAAATAGGAGCTTCCTATGCTCTCACCAAGGGTAAAAGGAATTTTTAAAGTAGGAGACAACCTGCTAGACGAATATGATATTGAGCTAATCTGCACTGTACACACAAATGGCAATGTCGCACTTGTTTTCATATTTATAGAACAATTATGTATCTGCCTAAAAAAAAAAAAAAAAGATTTAATTTTATTATAGGGCACATGCTCTCATCAGACAGAGAAAGAAAGTAAGCTACTAGGTCCGAGACTTCGAACCATAGTTGGCCATGTGGAAATCTAATGCTTCAACCCATCAAACTACTTGCTAGGCCCCAACTTTTTTTTTTTTTAAGATACTTGTCAGAAGGCATGGGTTCTCATGAGAGAAAGAGAGAGGGAACGTGAGAACTCACTTCCCAGGGGGGATGGCCATACCACAATCCCTTCTCCTCTGTTCTCTGCAGGAATTTTGCAAACATATGCATATGTGCTTGGTGTTTTTCAAGCCATTGGGTCTAGGACTCAAACCACAGAGACAGCCATGTAGGTTACAGCACCTTAACCACCATTTCCCAAGAAGATGAATGTGTATTCAGAACAAGAGAACAATAAAGAAGAAACTGCTCTATCTAAAAAGAAAGGATCCAGGGACCAGCAGGTGGCATGGTGGTTGGGGCGCTGGGCACTCCCACATGGCTGACCGCAGTTCGAGTCCCGGACCTGGTGGCTTGCTTTCTCACTTTCCTCTCTCTCTCTGTGTCTCTCTCTGGTCAAATTAGAATGAATGAATGAATAAATAAATAAATAAGAAAAAGAAAAAAAGCAAGCAAGCATGCAGGACTAGCAGATGGCGTAATGGTTATGTCACTGGACTCCCACCTAGTCAACCACGGTTCGAGTCCTGGACCCGGTGGCTTCAAACTGAAGCTAGTATGTGTGGTGCATGCCCAAAATCCCAAGAGAAGAATGGAAAAGGGACTGAAGTGTGGCCATCCTCCCAGGGGGAGATCTCTCACTCTCTGTCTCTGTCTCTCTGGTGAGCACACACGCCCTATAGCAAAAATCTCTCTCTCTTTTTTTTTGGAGAGGTTTTTGCTACAGGGCGCATGTGCTTGCCAGAAAGACAGAGAGAGATAGAGAGACAGAAAGTGAGAGATCTCCCCCTGGGAGGATGGCCACACCTCAGTCCCTTTTCCATTCTTCTCTTGGGATTTTGGGCATGCACCACACATACTAGCTTCAGTTTGAAGCCACCGGGTCCAGGACTCGAACCGTGGTTGACTAGGTGGGAGTCCAGTGACAGCCATTACGCTGACTGCTGGTCCCGTAAAAATCTCTTAAAAAAAAAAGGGAAAGAAAGCATCAAAGATCAAAAATATTAGGCGTAGGACCAGCAGGTAGTACAATGGCTATGTCACTGGGCTCCCGTGTAGTCGATCGCAGTTTCTTTAAAAAAAAAAAAAAATCCTACAAAATAAAAACAAATTTGAGAAAAACAAAAATTAGAAAAGAATGTTCAATTTTAGCATACAATCTTTCTTCTTTAAAAAATTTTTCCTAGAGAGAATGTACACTCTCTGGAGACAGAGAGGAAAACTAAGAAAACCCCCACACAAGGGATGGCCACACTGGAACTTCTTCTCTATCTCTCACTTCTTTGGGGGTTTCTGGGCACGCACACACACATCCCTGTATCCCCTTCCCCATCTCCCACCTCTTTGGGGGTTTCTGGGCATGCACACACAGGTCCCTGTAACCCCTTTCCCATCTCCCACCTCTTTGGGGTTTTCTGGGCACGCACACACATGTCCGGCATGTTTCTCAGGTTGCCAGGTCTGGGACTCCAACAGTGGGGTTGGCCATGTGGGACCTAGCCACCTTAACCACCTCACCCCAGCTGGGCCCTAGCATGTAATTTAACAATATCTGATGAGATAATTTATGATTGAGTTCCTTTAACCTATTAGTAACATGAATTTTATGACTAGATTTTTTAAAATATTTTTATCTGGGACCAGCAGTTGGCATCATGGCTATGTTACTGAGCTCCCATGTAGTCAACCATGGTTCAAGTCCCGGACCCGGTGGCTTAAACTCAAGCTGGGCGTGTGTGTGTGCATGCCCAGGATCCCGAGAGGAGAATGGAGAAGAAGGGATTGTGGCATGGCCATCCCCCCTAGGGGGGTTATTTCTTGCTTTCTGTCTCTCTGGCGAGCGCATGTGCCCTATAGCAAAAAAATCCTCTCCAAACAAAAACAAAAACCAAAAAACTATAGAAAAAAAATCCTCTCCAAAAAAAAAAAAAAAAATTTTTTTTTTTATTTAATTTTGTTTAGTTTTATTTTAAAATTTTGACCAGAGAAAAGGAAAGCAAGAAAGCAAGCGGCCAGATCCAGGCTTAAACCATTATCAGTCATGTGGGAGTCCAGTGCCTTAACACCACGCCACCTGTCCGACGCCCATGACAAGATTTTATAACAACTGAAATAGCGTTCCACTAACAGTGTAAATGGTAAAATAAGACTGCCTTGTATCTTTGTTGTTACAGGGTGTGTGCACTCACCAGACACACGAGGAGTGGGGGATCGAAGGAAGCCTCCAACAGGGCACGGTCACACCACAGTCCATTCTCTTCCACTCCACTCCTCCCTCCTTTCAGAAGTTTGGACACGTATGTGCATGCCTGGCATGTTTTTCAAGCCACAAGGTCCAGGACTTGAACTGCACAGTTGGTCTTGTAGGGTCCAGCTCCCTTAGCCACTAAGTCAGACTAGCCTGAGAAAACTATTCACTAACATATTTACAGGACACATCATAGAATATGATGCAGAGCTTCTGAGGTCTTTTGGTAATCCTCATAATCAAATTCTGACAAAATAGGGGCTAACAGGTGGCCTGATGGTGACATTGCTGGACTCCCATGTAGTAGACTGTGGTTCAAGTCCTAGACTAGATGGCTTAAACCTCACGTCACATAGGTGTGCATGCCTGTCCATGCTGAGAGGAAAATGGAGAAGGGATTATGGTGCGGCCAACCCCCCAGTGAGTGATTTCTTGCTCTCTGTCTCTCTGTCTCTCCAGAGAGTGTACACACCCTATAGCGAATATCTCTCTCTAAAAAACAAGGGCCAGCAGATGGTGTGGTAGTTAAGGGTGCTGGATTCCCACACAGCCAACTGCAGTCTGAGTCCCAGACCTGGTGGCTTGCTTTCTCACTTTCCCTGTCTCTCTCTGGTCAAATTAAAATACATGAATAAATAAGGTTAAATAAAATAATTTAAACAAACAAACAAGGGAACCTCACACCAGGTGCATGTTCATGTGTGTCTAAGATCTCAAGAGGAGAATGGAGGAGAAGGGATGGGGTGTGGCCACCCACCCCGGGGGGTGATTTCTCGCTTTCTGTCTCTCTGTCTCCCTAGCGAGCGCGCACACCCTTTAGCAAAAATCTCTCAAGACAAAACAAGACAAAACAAAAAATCTAACAAAATAGCACAAGAAAGAAATTTGCATGGCTAGCCCCATAGCCTACGATTAAGGGAGCTGAATCCCACATGGCCAAGTACCTGGTTAGAATCCTAACCCCAAGGGCTTAAAAATAACTTTGCTTCTCAGGTAGAACATAGGCCCTCTGCAGGCACCTCACCTCTGTTGCGGCCCGAATGATCCCAGAAATGAGGCTGCACAGCTGGTTGCCCCTGGTTTGGAAGACAGTCAGATCCAGCTTCAGCAGGTCCCGGTACTGCTCGGAGCTATCCAGCTGCTGGCTGAGCTGCAGCACCTCCTCCTGCAGGGCGTAGAGGCTGCGTAGGCGCACCTGGCCTTCCTCCTTCCGCAGCCGCTCCTGCTCTGCTTGCTTCAGGCGCTGCTGCTCTGCCTCCCGCAGCTTCAGGTTAAGAATCTACAAAAAAGGCCCAAGTTACTGCTTTCTTCAGTCATGCCCAGGCTTTCTGTCTACACTGCTCACATCCTAGGAGGGCTCAGAGCAGGAAAAGGACCTCCCAAGGGGCAGATAGGGGCCAGCTTGTCCATGACAACTCCCCAAGCAGGTTGCAGACAGACCCCAAACACCCACAGATTCTCAGGGCTCTGACCTTGGCTCTGTGCCGATGCTCAGCTTTTAGCTTCTCTTGGTGACCCAGGGCTTCTCTGGAACTGGACGAAAAATGGAGGGACCAGTAGTCAGGGATGCTTCCTAAAACCGCTTTCCTCTCCTAATAGCTTCTCTGTGTTACTGTGCTCATTTTCCCAACCTATAAGCCTCACTGCCTATTTTCTTTTCTATCTAAGGACTCAGAAGTTCACCTCATCCCCTGTGGGATTCCTCTTGGGAAAGAATTCCAGTGGTCCACACCAACATTTCTAGTCATGATTAAGGGAGATTTACCTCTGCTCCATCACTTCCTGTAAGTCCTGGAACTCTTTGTGCTGCTTCAGTTCCTTCCGTTCATCAAACCGCTTCAGCTGTTCGGATGCCATCTCCGAGAGGGCTCGCACCCGTCTCTCCTGCTCCTCCTGCCACTGCCTCAGGCCCTCCTAGAAAACACCAGCACCTGCTCCGGAAGTTCCATCGCCACCTTGCTCATCCAGCTCTGTGGGCTACTCTCCCATCAGTCCCTGACGCCGAATTCCCATAACCTTCTGATTGTATTTTACTTCTTTAGCTTGTTTACTTCTGTCTCTCTCCAGCAGAATATAAGCTCCATGAGGACACAGGTGTGTGTCCACTTTGTTTGTGTTTTATCTAGACTCAGAACAGCATTTAGTACATCCATGCTCAATAATCACCTGCTTACTCAAAGATTAAATGAGTAAAGACTTTTTATAAATGCGGGGATAGTCCTGTGGCTTAGTGGCTAAGGCAGTCAGATTCTATATAGCCAAATGAGCAATTTGAATCCCAGACCCTGTGGCTTGAAAAATACACCAGGCATGTGTGCTTGTGAGCCCCAAATCCTGACGGGATGGAGAAATGCAGGAGAAAGGATGAGGGCATGACCACACCCCACTAGGAGGTACTTTTCTCCCTCCATCTGTCTGTCTCTTTCTGGTAATCATGCATGCCCTTTAGCAATAAATTTTCAAAAAATATTTTAATTAGGAAATTCTACACTCTGAATAATTTTTACAAAACCATGAGTTGTTTTCTAATTAACAAGTCAAACTACTGAAAACAATGCTATCTTCTTTTAAGCTGTTAATGTCCCATCTTCTCAATATAAATTGTAATTTTTCCATAGTCAAATGTAAAACAGAACACCAGGGTTTGTAGCCAGATTTGACTTCAGAGTGCTCACCCCCCCTTTTTAAGAGGGATTTTTTGTTATAGAGTGCAGGCAAAAAATGAGACAGACTGGCAAGTGCACGCGCCCTATAGCAAAAACCTCTCCAACAAACAAACAAAAACCACAAACAAACAAACAAAAAAATGAGACAGAGACAGAGAAACAGAAAGTGAGAAATCACCCCCCAAGGGGGGTGGCCATGCCACAATCCCTTTTCCTCCATTCTTCTCTGGGATTTTGGCCCTGCACGCACATGCATCCAGACTGAGTTTCAAGCCGCGAGGTCCAGGACTCAAACTGCAGTTGACTACATGGGAGTCCAGCAACCTAACCATTCCATCTGCTGGTCCCTTACCCTTTTGTTTTTAATGCCAGAGAGGACACATGCATGCATGCATGAGTGTTTCCACAAACACACACAAAGCACACATTGCCAGGTCATGCCACAGTTCCTTTTCCCTCCAATTCTCCATTTTTTTTTTTGGAGAGGTTTTTCGCTATAGGGCGCGTGCGCTTGCTAGACAGACAGAGAGAGACATAGAGACAGAAAGCAAGAAATCACCCCCCAGGGGGGATGGTCACGCCGCAATCCCTTCTCCTCCATTCTCCTCTGGGGATCTTGGGCACACACGCACATGCGCCCAGTGTGAGTTTTAAGCCACCGGGTCCGGGACGCGAACCGAGGTCGACTACGTGGGAGTCCAGTGACACCTCCAATTCTCCATTCTGTTAGAATTTTGGGTATGCATGCCTACCTGGTATGTTTTTCAAGGCTCTATGGCCAGGACTCAAACCCTGGTTAGTCATGTGGGATCCAGTTTCCTATGCAGCTTTTAACCGCTGCACTATGGGGCTGGCCTGGCCTTGGAGTGCTCACTCTTGACCTTTGCATTATACTTCCTCCCATTCAACGGTGAGCTCCTCGCACGTGGGACAGAGAGATCAGCACACAGTGGGCATACCCAAGCCCTGGGGACCTGGAGTTACATGAGGCTTCCTCAGGTCACACCCGTGTCGACTCCAGGGGTCACTTACTGTTCCTTTCATTCTGTGCAACAGCTCATACATCCGGATGCAGCCTTCCACTTTGATCCCCCGGGGGGACTGAAGTACCATAGGTTCTGTAAGCTGGGACTCATGTTTGTCCTACATAAACAGAAAATAATTAAGTTTTATCCTGATAAAACGGGTGTCATCTCTTTTAGACAAAGATCACATTTCAACTGAGAAACCACCACCAGTAATAACAGTAACAAAATTCAGGTTAGAACCAGTGTGCTCCTCATGATGTTAACCTTGTCCTGTTTCCTTTAATTAATGATGTCTGTTATTTTGGGTGTCTTTTTCTTTTAATTATTTAATTTTATTTATTATTATTTGTTAATTTGACCAGGGAGACAAAAACAGAGAGAGAGAAGGAAAGTGAGAAAGCAAGCTGCAAGGTCCAAGACTGAAACTGTGGTCAGCCATGTAGGAGTCCAGCACCCTTAACCACCATGCCACCTGCTGGCTCCCCACTGTCTGTTTTATTTTGGGGGAGGGAGGAGAGGTTTTTGATATAGAGCACGTGCACTCGCCAGAAAGAGACAGAAAGCGAGAAATCATCTACGAGGGGGAGATGGTCATGCTGCAATCCTTTCTCTTCCATTCACCTCTCAGGATCTTGGCACGCACATGCGCTGGGTATAAGTTTAAGCCACTGGGTCTGAGACCTGAACCGCAGTAGACTACATGGGAGTCCAGTGATATAGTCATTACACCAACTGCTGGTTCCCTGTGTGTGTGTGTGTGTGTGTGTGTGTGTTTGGTTTTTTTTTAATATTCTGTTTCTCTTGGTATTGGCTTGCTTGTTTCTCATAGGCAGCAGGATTTAGTCCCAAGTGTACCATGGTCCCCAGCCCACATCATCCAATTTCCACATTCCTGGCCTCAGGAGTCAGCATGTGACTGGCCTAGGGTCTCAGTACTCCATCTTCTTGTCCGTGCCTACCTAAGCAATGAGACATATGACCTAAGCTATGATTCTGTTTTTGAACTCTTCTGACAGAGCTATCCAGAAGGCTCATTTTCAGGGGACACTAACCTAAGAGGATGTGAGTGTAGGCCTACCATTAGCTATCTTATTACACAGAGTCTCTCTGAAAAATGAAACCAAGGGACCAGCAGGTGGAGTGGTGGTTAAGGTACTGCACAGTCCTACACAGCTGACCACAGTTCAAGTCCTGGACCTGGTGGCTTGCTTTCTCACTTTCTCTCTCTTTCTCTCTCTATGGTCAAATTAAAATAAATGAATGAATAAAATTAAATAATTTTTAAAAATGAAACCAAGAAAAGTTAGACAGAATTAATAAATGTAAAAGCAAAGTCCTGTGTTTGAGTCACTGGATCAAGTTAAAGATAGTATCAATGGGAACCAGCAGTTAGCGTAATGGCTATGTCGCTGGACTCCCACGTAGTCGACCGCGGTTCGTATCCCGGACCCGGTGGCTTAAAACTCACGCCGGGCGCGTGTGCATGCGTGCCCAAGATCCCGAGAGGAGAATGGAGGAGAAGGGATTGCGGCGTGACCATCCCCCCGGGGGGTGATTTCTCGCTTTCTGTCTCTATGTCTCTCTCTGTCTGTCTGGCGAGCGCACGCGCCCTATAGTGAAAATCTCTCCAAAAAAAAAAAAAAAAAAGATAGTATCAAGTGGAATGCAGAATTTTTTAGATCTGATTCCAAATGCACTCCTAGAATTCCAGGTTATAAGATCTAATTCCTGGACCAGCAGTTAGCGTAATGGCTACGTCACTGAACTCTCATGTAGCCGACCACGGTTTGAGTCCCAGACCCGGTGGCTTAAACTCATGCCAGGCGCGTGTGCGTGCGTGCCCAAGATCCCGAGAGGAGAATGGAGGAGAAGGGACTGTGGCATGGGCCATCCCTCCTAGGGGGTGATTTTTCGCTTTCTGTCTCTCTGTCTTTCTGGTGAGTGCATATGCCCTATAGCAAAAAAAAAAAAAAAACTCAAAAAACAAAAAGAGCTAATTCTTTTCCCATTCCTTGTCTGGCTTAAGTTAAACTGAGTTTCTCAAACTGAAATACTAAAAATTCCTAAATGATGCAATATCCAATGAAATAAAACCATCCAAGAATTTATCTAAACTCTGAGAATTATAGAATTTTACACCTGGAGATTCTCAGCAATTTAGTCCAGTATCAGATTTAGAAAGGAAGAAACTGAGGCCTACAGAAGACAAGGGCATGCCACAATCCAGCACACTCGAGTAGAAACTGCGGCCTATGAAAAGCTGCTCATGGGAACATTTCTTATTTCTTTTTTAAAATTTGTTCTAGGGGGATCAGCAGCTGGAGTAATGGCTACATCGCTGGACTCCCATGTAATCGACCACAGTGAGCCCCAGACCCAGTGGCTTAAACTCACGCTGGGTGTGTGTGCGTGCATGCCCAAGATCCCGAAAGGAGAATGAAGAAGGGATTGTGGTGTGGCCATCCCTCCTTGGGGGGGGGGGAGTTGCTTCTTTTTTTTTTTTTTTGTGGAGAGGTTTTTGCTACAGCCACACTGTAATCCCTTTTCTTCCCTTCTCCCCTCAGGATCTTGTGTGCACACACACTGTTTCTTAAGCTACTGGGTCTGAGACTTGAACCACACTATTGGCCATGTGGGATCCAACTGCCTTAACTACCACACTATGAGCTGGCCCTAATTCCACCTTTCTAAAAAGCTGTCGAATTTGTTAATACAAAAATCTAGAATTTCATAAAGCACAAAGCAGCTTTTCTAGTTAATTCTCTATGTTTTAGGTCAAATGCAACTCCTTATAGCTCACTCTGATTTAGAAAGAGCTTGCTTGAGCTTATAAAGAAACTTAAGACCTAAGGGGCTGGCAGATGGCATGACTGTTACAGTGCTGGATCTGATATGGCTGACTCTGAGGTTTGAGTCCCAGACCCAGCAGCTTGAAGGACATGCCAGGTGCATATGTATACTTACCCAAAATCCCAAGAGGAGAATGAAAGAGGAACTGTAGTGAGGCCATTTTCCCTGGGAGGTGATTTCTCACTTTCCCTCTCTGTATCTCTCTGGCAAGTACATATGTCTTATAACAAAAGCTTAAAAAAAATCTCAGGACCAGCAGTTGGCATAATGGCTATGTCACTGGACTCCCATGTAGTCAACTGTGGTTTGAGTCCCACACCCGGTGGCTTAAACTCACTCCGGACACGTGTGCATGGGTGCCCAAGATCCAAGAGGAGAATGGAGGAAAAGGGATTGTGGTGTGGCCATCCCCCCGGAAGGTGATTTCTCGATTTCTTGCTGTCTGTTCTCTATCTTTCTGGCATGCGCTCTCGCCCTATAGCAAAAACCTCTCCAAAAAAAAAAAAAAAAAGGGAATACAGGGAACATCTCCCTTCTCTCCTGGGCCTTCATAGACAGAACATTCAGTGATGTAGTAAACACTGTCCCATAACCAACTGCTACAAGACCCAATCATCATTTTCCCCAAAGTTAGGTCACTGTCCTATGGTAACATTAAACACTGCAACTTTGCATCTACCAAGTCTTTTGTCTTAAGCTGATTAAAACCATACCTTGGTTCCATTTGCTGCTGAAGAGGAGGCTAGTGACAAGGCAGAGTTTCTGATGGGAGATTTGGGAATAACTGAGGTTTGTTCTGTGGCTGAAGCTGATGGAGAGGAAGAAGTCTCCGAGGAAGGTGGGGTCACTTGCGTATGAGGTAGGACATGATCTACCACCCATCCAGAGTAAGAAGACAGCTTGGGAAGAGACATACATTCTTCTAAAACATCCTAGAGAGAAGAAGAGGGTAAAGTCCAACTTGTATGTTCACTACATGCCTTGTTAAACCTCTAAGAAGCCTAACTATGTACATAAATCTCAAAGACCTGGCCAGCAGGTGGTGTGGCGAAGGCTGTGGACTCCCACATGGCTGACCACTGTTTTGAATCCTGGACCTGGTGTCTTGCTTTCTCACTTTCTTGCTCTCTCTCCATCTCTGTCTCTCTCTGATGAGCTTGCATACCCTATAGCAAATTAAAAAATAATAATAATAACAAAAAATAAAATAAATAATTTTTAAAAACCCTCAAAGACCCAAAGTAATTGTACTAATAATCAGAGATGAAAATACAGTGCAGCAGTGGAGCCAGCACGTGGTGTGGTGATTAAGGCGCTAGATCTCACATGGCTGATGTTGTGGTTAGACTCCCAGGCCCAGTGGCCTAAAAAACATGCTGAGTGTGCGTGCCCAAAATCCTGAAAGGAGAATGGAGAAGGGATTGCCGCATGGCCATCCTCTCTGGAGAATTTCTCATTTCTCCTCTCTTTCTTCTCTCTCCAGGGAACACATGTACCTCTGGGGGGTGGGAGGGGGTAAGGCCTCTTTGGAAAAATGGATGACTCCAGGGTTGGAGCAGGAAAGTACAACTTGTACCTTAGATACCTCATGCTAAAAAAGAAAAAGATGGTGGGCCAGCAGGTGGCATGGTAGTTAAGGCACTGGACTTCCACAGGGCCAACCATGGCTCAAGTCCCAGAGCTCGTGGCTTGCTTTCTCACTTTCCTTTTCTCTCTCTGGTCAAATTAAAAAGTAAATAATAGGGGCCAGCAGATGGCATAATGATTATGTCACTGGACCCAACATAGTCAATCTCAGTTCGAGTCCCTGACCTGGGGGCTTAAACTCATGCTTGGCATGTATGTGTGCATGCCCAAGATCCCCAGAGGAGAATGGAGGAGAAGGGATTGCGGCGTGACCATCCCTCCTGTGGGGTGATTTCTTGCTTTCTGTTTGTCTTTCTCTGTCTCTCTGGTGAGTGTACATGCCCCACAGCAAAAATTTCTCTTAAAAAAAATGAGGGGGAACCAACAGCGTAATGGCTATGTCGCTGGACTCCCACGTAGTCGACCAAGGTTTGCATCCCGGACCTGGTGGCTTAAAACTCACGCAGGGCGCGTGTGCGTGCGTGCCCAAGATCCCGAGAGGAGAATGGAAGAAAAGGGATTGCGGCGTGACCATCCCTCCTGTGGGGTGATTTCTTGCTTTCTGTCTCTCTGTCTGTCTGGCGAGTGCATGTGCCCTATAGTGAAAATCTCTCCAAAAAAAAAAAAAGTTTAAAAAAAATGAGGTCAGCAGGTGGCATGGTGGTTAAGGGCACTGGACTTCCACACAGACAACTGTGATTCGAGTTCTGGACCTTGTGACTTGCTTTCTCACTTTCCTTCTCTCTCTCACTCTGACACTCTCTGATCAAATTAAAATAAAGAAATGGACCAGTAGATGGCATAATGGCTATGTCGCTGAACTCCCATGTAGTCGGCTGCGGTTTGAGTCCCAGACCTGGTGGCTTAAACTCATGCCAGGTATGTGTGCGTGTGTGCCCAAGATCCCGAGAGGAGAGTGGAGAAGGGATTGCGGCATGGCCATCCCTCCTGTGGGTGATTTCTCGCTTTCTGTCTCTCTGTCTCTGTCTTTGTGGCAAGTGCACGTGTCCTATGGCAAAAACCTCTCAAAAAAAAAAAAACAAAACACTAAATAAAGTTAAATAAAATAATTCATTAAAAAATAAAAAAAAGAGGGGCCAGCAGATAGTGTGGTAATTAAAGGCACTGGATTCCCACATGGCAGACAGTGGTTAGAGTCCTGGATCTGGTGGCTTGCTTTCTCCCTTTTTCTCTCTGGTCAAATTTAAAAAAATATAATAACAAATGGAAATAAATAAATCATTCTTTAAAAAAAAATAAAATAGGGACCAGCAGTTGGCCTAATGGCTATGTTGCTGGACTCCCATGTAATCGACCGAAGTTTGAGTCCCCAACCCAGTGGCTTAAACTCACACTGGGCGTATGTGCGTATGTGCCCAAGATCACGGGAGAATGGAGGAGAAGGGACTGCGGCGTGGCCACAAAAACACGTCTTCTGTCTGTCTGTCTTTCTGGAGAGTGCAACATGCCCTACGGCGAAAACCTTAAAAAAATAATAATAATAAATAAAAATGGGCGTGAAAGACTGGGAAATACTTCAGAACTACTTGTCACGGATGTCTGAAGAGGCAAGATGTCTCATCTGTAGTGGGGTCACTAGGCCCGCAGCTCTGCCTCCGCTGTCTCCACATCCCTGTCACCACTGCAAATACTAGATACCGTGATTAAACCACTAACTTTCTCGTCCACACATTTTTGTCTACAACTGGCCATTTCCCTGGCAGCCACGGGCTAGGGCGTGCTAAATATTCGCCCCTAAGCCTGGAGCTCCCCGCACAAGACACACGCAATAAATGAACCGAGCCTCCGAGGCCAGGGTTGCTTTGACAGCAGGGGAGGAGGCGCCTCTCTCTGAACGGGGGTGGCAATGGTGCCTTCAGGGGGAAGACCCCCTTCCCAAGCACCCAGCACAGGCTGGAGAGGGCTAAAACCCTAGGGCTTAAAAATGTACACACAGAAGTCGAGGAAGAAAAGCGAGCTGCGGGCGCACGGTGTCCCGGCGCGGGGCGTGCCCAGGCTGGGAAGGGCGGGCAGGGCCTACCGCGAGCCAGCGCCCAC
>NW_006159896.1:1245127-1248716 GCF_000334495.1 Tupaia belangeri chinensis
CGGCCGGTCGCGGTCGTAGCACAGGCGCCCCTTCTCGGAACTGCGCAGCGCCTGCAGGGTCTCCCAGCAGCCACCCTCGGACGGCATGGCCAGGCCTGCAGCAGCTGCTCAGACTCCCTGCCCGAGACAAAACAAACCCTCGAATCAGCCGCCGGGCGGGAGAAGCGGACTTCGCTTCCGGGCGCGCGCAGGAAGCGCGGCGCGGCCCCGCCCCTAACGGCTACAGGCCCCGGCTCCGCCGCCCTTCGGCCCGCAGGCGGGAGAGCTCGCCGAAGCAAGAGCTTGTGGAGACCCCGGGCCCTCCTACACTGCTTGTGGAAATGTGGACTAATGCACCTCCTGGGAAAGACAGCCGGGCAGTTCCCCGAAGGGCTAAACGTAGTTTCCACTGACCCAGCAGTTCGCCCAGGTATACTGGAGAGGAAACGTGTGCACACAACAGTGTGTACTTGAGTGCTCGCGGGGGTTACCACAGCCAAAAAGCTTCCATCGGCTGGGGGACAGGGGAGGAAAGCGATGGGCTACCCACAACGGTTTCTTTAGCCGGAAGTGACGAACTGATAAATACTCCACATGAACCCTGAAAGCATCCTGCTACGTCAACGAAGTGAGCCAGGGAAGGCCGTGTTGTGATTCCATTTACTGAAATGTCCGGGACAGGCACCTTCAGAGACAGATTTTATTAGTTGTTGCCAGAGGCTGAGGGGAGGGCAATGGGGAAGGACTGCTTGTGAGTATGGGGTTTCTTTCCAGGAATCGTGAAAATGGTCTAGAATGAGGTAATGGTGGTGGTTGATACGCAATTTGGTGAATATGCTAAAGCCACTGAATTACGTCTATACTTTTTCCTTTGACAGAGACAGTATGCACTGGAGACAGGGAAAGTGAGAAAGCACTCCGCCATGGGGGATGGTAACACTAAAATTCCTTCTCCTCCTCTCTCTTCTCAGGATTTTGGGCACACATGCACAGGTGCCCAGAGTGTTCCTCAAGCCACTGGGTCCAGGACTCAATCAGGCAGTCAGTCACGTGGAACCAACCACTTTAACCTCCAGGCCACAGGTTGATTGTCTATGTACTTTTTTTTAGGAGTTATTTAATCTTACTTATTCATTTATTTTGACCAGAGAGACACAAAGACAGAGAGAGATGAGAAAGCAAGCCACCAGGTCTCAGACTCAAACCACCGTCAGCCACCTGGGAGTGTCCTTAACCACCATGCCACCTACTGGTCCCCTGTATGTACTTTTTTTTTGGAGAGGTTTTTGCTGTAGGGCACATGCGCTCGCCAGAAAGACAAGAGACAGAAAGCGAGAAATCACCCCCCAGGGGGGATGGCCACACTGCAATCCCTTCTCCTCCATTCTCCTCTTGGGATCTTGGGCACACACGCACACGCGCCCAGTGTGAGTTTAAGCCACCAGGTCCAGGACTCAAACCGCGGTCGACTATATGAGAGTTCAGCAACATAGCCATTACTAACTGCTGGTCCTCCCCTGTATGTACTTTTAAAAGGTTAATTTTACAATGTGTGAATTATGTCTCAATAAGATAGAGTGACTCACAGTTGTCTGCGGCTGGCTCTAACTGGGACCCCAGACCTTTGAGCATTTTACCTTTCCCATCATTTCAGGAGATCTCAGCAGTTAGAGGTAGGAAGGATTCCCCATGGAGTATGAGCAATAGGAACAATGATTTTCTGATTTTTATGAAGTCCCTGAATTTTTGAAAAAGTATTCATTTATTTAATTCCATTTGTTGTTATTTTTTCCCCAATTTCACCAGAGAGAGAGAAAGGGAAAGCGAGAACACAAGCCACCAGGTCTGGAACTTGAACGATGGTCATGTGGGAATCCAGCACCTTTAAACACGACACCGCCTGCCAGCCCCAATTTTTTTTTTTCCCTAGATTTTTACCATAGGGCATGTGTACTCACCAGAGAGTGACAGAAAGAGGGAAAAGTGAGAACTCACCCCTAGAGGGAATGGCCATGCCACAATCCCTTCTCACCCATTCTCCTGGAATTTTGGGTACACACACACGTGTACTAATTTTCAAGTTGCCCATTCCGGGCCTTGAACCACAATCAGCCACATGGGAATTCAGCACTTTAATCTCCACTCCACCTGCTGGCCCCACCCCTGGACTTTTTTCTTTTTCAACTATCCTAAATTGTTTATTAGGTGTGAATTTTACAAACATTTCTTAGATTAATGGTCATGGTGAAGCTGGAGAGTATTGTGCCTTCTTCAAGCTGCATGGCGAGAACCACCTATAGTGTAGTGGAACTTGTGACCCTTTCCAAGGCCTCAGCTCTTGCAGCCTGCCCGTGGATGTCAGCCCACACATCTCCCTGTGCTTGTGGACCGGTTTGGTAATTCGCTGGGTGTCAGGGTTTCTTCTGATAACTTTATGGAATGGATCAATGAGGATAACCTCAAAGAATTTATATGTGGAATCTTCACCCCCCCAGTAAGAATTCAACATACTAAGAGCCTCACAGTGGCATCCAGCTTGCAAAAAAAAAAAAAAAAAGTGTTTTTTCTTTTTTTGGAGAGGTTTTTTCTTATTGGGTGCGTGTGCTTGCCAGAAAGACAGAGAGAGAGATAGTGAGAAATCCCCCCCCAGGGGGGATGGCCACGCCACAATCCCTTCTCCATTCTCCTCTAGGGATCTTGGGCATGCACGCACACGTGCCTGGAGTGAGTTTAAGCCACCATGTCTGGGACTCAACCTGCGGTCTACTACGTGGGAGTCCAGCGACATAGCCATTATGCTAACTGCTGGTCCCTTTTTTATTTTTTTGGAGAGGTTTTTGCTATAGGGTGCGTGCACTCACCAGAAAGAGACAGAAAGCGAGAAATCACCCCCCTGGGGGGATAGCAAAGCTGCAATCCCTTCTGCTCTCGGGATCTTGGGCAGGCATGCACAAGCGCCCGGTGTTAGTTTAAGCCACTGGGTCTGGGACTTGAACCGCGTTTGACTACATGGGAGTCCAGTGACATAGACATTATGCCAACTGCTGGTCCCAAGAAAAATTGTTTTTATATCCTCTCTCTCTCTGCCTTCGGCATAGACTTAACACCTTTAAACCAGAAACCTGTTGGGACCTGACCACAAAAAATTGGTTACCAGTGTGTGAGGCAATTTGGACTTCCCAATGACATTAAGATGGCATTCTTCAAAAGAGCAGCAGTTCCTTGTCTATATTGTTGGATCTTCAGATTGATAATTCTGTCATTTGCATTTCTTGGAAGTCAGGGTCGGCTCGTGCAAAGTCGTTAAACAACATGCTAATGTGAAATGTCAGCCCTCTAAACACAGAGCATCAAATGAAGACTTCACTGGATTTTACAGTAGCTTTCTGATTTTGGTAGTCTATTGAAGAAGGGAGTATGAAAGTTGTTGTATACTGGTAATAATTGTCTGCGCCCATGTCCTGCCCGATACACCATGATTATTTATGAAAAATATCTTTAATAAAGCTGGATACAGTTTGGAGGGAAAAAAACAAAAGGAAGAAAATCATGCTGGCATGTGTGCGTGCATGCCCAAAATCCTGAGAGGAGACTAGAAGAGAAGGGATTG
>NW_006159896.1:1248778-1294610 GCF_000334495.1 Tupaia belangeri chinensis
TCTGTCTCTCCTGCGAGCTCAAGCACCCTATGACAAAAGTTGTTCATTTTTCTTTTAAATACAAAAAATGTGAAGAGAACAAAAATAGCCTCCAATCATATTCAAGAACCAATTAACATTTTAAAATAAAATATATACACATCCTCCATTTTCTTCCTGACAGCTACAGTGGTCTGCCCTGAAGTACCGAGTGATGCCTTACAAAGTCCATCTCCTCCACACGCCTCATGATTAGAATGTGCTAGAACACAAGGAGAAAGAACCATTCTGGACTGAAATGAAATCAAAAGCCTCCTGTGTCAAGTACCAGAAACTTGAAAACTTTTAATGGCTCTCCTGCAGCATTTTCACTTAGTCTTTTTTAGAAGAGGGATGGGGGTAGGTGGGTAAAGGAAATCATCTAGTGGAGCTTTAAATAAGTGATTATAAAAGTACTTTGTAAAACCACAGAGATAGTTCAAGAATAAATGCAATCCAGAAATATAAACCAGGCAAAGAAAAATGAAAATCAATGAGATTGGAGTTCCACTTGTAAAAGGCCAAATGGCACAAGTCCTCAAGGCTCTCTACTGAAGTGACTCGGGGTAAGTGTCTCAAGAAATCTCAGGTGTCAGAGGTTTCCACGCGGCTTGGGAAGGGAGCCCTGGGAAAACATCACACCACTGAAATAAGAAAAAAAGCAAGTGGAGATGTTCACGGCCTGCCAGGGTGGGGGCTCCTGCTGGCGGAGGTCAGAGAAAGCCCAAGAGAGAGATTCCAAAAACGATGAGGCTAGAAGAAACTGGAAGAGAAAGCCCAGTCCAAACACTCTTTTAAGAAGGATGGAGCAAAGTCACTGAGAATTAAAAACCTAGTACCCTAACATGGTAAGAAATTTAAGGCCTGTCAAGGCAACTAAAAAACTTCTATCAGGCAACTGTATCAGGAAGAAGAGAACCGAGTCCTTCCTGTTTCATACTCTGCTGATTTAGGGACTTTTCCAAGACCAGTAGCTATGGACAAGACCCTGAACACGCTTTGTCGCTGGAAGAGAGGAAAACCCACAGGCTTCCCAGCTATGACTTGGCAACTCCTTAGCTCCCAGGGCATCAGTCAGGGCTCCAGGCCCCAGATAGGCACTTTCAGACAGGAGGAGATCGGGAGCGGATGGGGGAGCTGGTCAGGTAGGTGGTGTAGGGACTGTCCCCAAACACGTTGGCGTACGAGGACTTGAGGAACTGGACGTAGTTCTGCATACTGCGGTTGGTGCTCTCCGACTGCTCCAGGCGATCTTTCAGGTCTTGTAGCCGGCTCTGGTAGCGGCGGTCTGCCTAAGAGAAGCAGAACAGGAACCCAGTGTGTGAAGTGTCCAGAAATGCAAACCCTCTGAGACATAGGGACTTTATTTATTTTAATTTGATCAGAAAGGGACAGAGTGAGAGAGAGAAGGAAAGTGAGAAAACAAACCACCAGATACGGGATTTGAACCATGGTCAGCCATGTGGGAGTCCAGCACCCTTAACCACCATGCCACCTGCTGGCCCCCTGGGTGAGTTTTAAGTCACTGGGTCCAAGACTTGAACAACAGTCGACTATGTGGGAGTCCAGGAATGTAATTATGTCATTTGCTGGTCCCTATTTTTGAAAAAATTCTAAGCTGGAGCCAGCATGCAGTATGATGGTTAAGGTACTGGACTCCTACATGGCCCAACTGTGGATCAAGTCCCAGACATGGCAGTTTGCCTTTTCACTTTTCTTCTCTCTGGTCAAATGAAAAACAATAATAATAAATAAAATTAAATAAATAATTTTGGTATTTTAAAAAATAATCATTTAATTATTTACTTAAATTTGACCAGAGAGGGAGAGAGTGAGAAAGAGTAAGAGAGACAAAAACTGAGAAGGCAACCCATGAGGTCCAAGACTCGAACCGCGGTCAGCCATGTGGGAGTCCAGCACCCTTAACCACCATGCCACCTGCTGGCCCTAATTTTTGTATTTTTTTCTTAAAGAATTATTTTATTAACTTCATTTATTCATTTGTTTATTTTTAGTTTTTTTTGAGAGTTCTTTTTTTGCTATAGGGCGCATGCGCTCACCAGACAGAGACAGAGAGACAGGAAGCGAGAAATCACCCCCCAGGGGGGATGGCCACGCCACAATCCCTTCTCCTCCATTCTCCTCTCAGGATCTTGGGCATGCATGCACATGCACCCGGCGTGAGTTTAAGCCACGGGGTCCGGGACTCAAACCATGGTCGACTACATGGGAGTCCAGCGACATAGCCATTATGCCTACTGCTGGTCCCATTTAAAAATTTTTTTAAACTTTATTTATTTATTTATTTAAATTTGACCAGAGAGGAACAGAGTGAATGAGTGAGCAAGAGAGAGAGAAATCAAGCGCCAGGTCTGGGACTTGAACCATGGTCGACCATGGGGGAGTCCAATGCTCTTAACTACCATGCCACCTACCAGCCCACATTTGTTTATTTTAATTTCACCAGAGAGAGACAGAGTAAGAGAGAGAGAGAGAGGGAAAATGAGAAAGCAAGCAACCAGGTCCGGGACTTGAACCATGTCGGCCAGGTGGGAGTCCAGTGCTCTTAACAACCACACCATCTGCTGACCCCAAATAAATAATTTTTAAAAAAACTTTATTCATTTATTATTATTCTTCTATTTGAACAGGAGTAATAGCAAGAGAGAGAATGAGAAAGCAAGCTGCCAGGTCTGAGACTTGAACTGTGGTCAGCCATGTGGGAGTGTCCAGTGCCTTAACCATCACAATACCTGCTGTTCCCCCTAAATGATATCTTAATATAGTTTTTTTTTTTTAATAATTCTGGGTTTTTTAGGAATTATTTTATTTAACTTTATTTTTATTTATGTATATATTTTTTAATTTGATCAGAGAGGAACAGAGTGAGGGGGAGAGAGAGAGGAAGAGGGAAAGTGAGAAAGCAAGCTACCAGGTCCATAACTCAAACCGTGGTCAGCCATGGGGAGTCCAGCGCCCTTAACCACCACACCAACTGCCGGCCCCAATATAGTTGTTTTTTTTAAAAAAGGTTGGGACCAGCATATGACATAGTGTTTACGTTGCTGGATTCACACATGGTCGACCCTGGTTCGAGTCTTGAGCCTGGTGGCTTCAAACTCATGCTGGGTACATGTGTATGCATGCCCAAGAGCCTGAGATCCCAGGAGGAGACAGGATTGTGGCATGGCCATCCCGAGGGGGTATTTCTCATCTTCCCTCTCACTGTCTCTCTCTCTCTCTCATGAGTGCTCACGCCCTAAGACAAAAACCTCTAAAAACAAAAAAAAAAGGAGGGGAGACCAACAAATGGCATAATGGTTACATCACTGAACTTTCATACAATCAACCACAGTTTGAGTCTCAGACCCAGGGGCTTAAAACTCATGCTAGGTGCATGTGTGTATGTGCCCAAAATCCCAAGAAAACGGAGAAGAAGGGATTGTGGTGTGGCTACCCCACCCAGGGGGTGATTTCTCTCTGTCTCTCTGGTAAGCACACATACCTACAGCAAAAATCTTTTTTTTTTTTAATTTTATTTAGGGCTGGCTAGTGGCATGGTGGTTAAGGGCACTGGTTCTAGGACCAGCAGTTGGTATAATGGCTATGTTGTTGCTAGACTCCCATGTAGTCGACTGTGGTTCGAATCCCAGACCCGATGGCTTAAACTCACGCTGGGTACGTGTGCGTGCATGCCCAAGATCCCAAGAGGAGAATGGAGGAGAAGGGATTGCGGCATGGCCATCCCCCTGGGGGGTAATTTCTCGCTTTCTGTCTCTCTGTCTCTCTCTGTCTTTCCGGCGAGTGCACGCACCCTATAGCAAAAACCTCTCAAATAAATAAATAAATAAATAAATAAATAAATAAATAAACTTAAAAGGAGAAAAGGACCTAATTAGGATATCCTTAAGGGATAGGAAAACAAATAAAATCATATCATATTTATGAAAACAACACAGGGCCAGGCAGGTGGTTATTGGTTATGGCAGCAGGATCCCACATGACTGAATGCTCAATTCGAGTCCTGGACCCAGCAGCTTGAGAAAAACACTGAGTGTGTATGGGCACACAAGATGAAAATCCTGAGGAAAATGGAGGAGAAAGAATTGTGGCGTGGTCATTTCCCCTGGGGGGTACTTTCTCACTTTTTCTTTCTCCCTGTCTTTCTATAGCAAGTGCATGCACCCTGTAACAAACTAACAATAGAAAAGACAACATAACCCCTCACCCTGCAGGCCCCAAGGAAGCTAAACTCCCATTCTGCTCTCCTTTCTTCCAGCCCGTTGACCTCCAGCCCAACTCACATCGTCCCGGCTCCGCCGCAGCTGGCTGAGTTCCGTTTTGGTTCTGCTCAGCTGGGTCTCAAGGTCCAGGATTTTGTTCTGGGAGGCTCGCTCCTTGGAAAGGGCATGCTCCTTGGTTTGCTCCACCTGCATAAAAGGCACATGGTGGGGCTGGGTTACCTGACGGGGACCTGGCAAAGAGAACGCTGGGCTACTCCAGCTCTCTGGAGCCAGCAATGGGGATGATTTCTGCAACACACTTTACCTGCCCTCTCCCACACCCCAGAAGTCATCACTTACGATGTCGTAAACTTGAGTCCCAAGACGATGGTAAGTAATGAGCAGGCATCACATATAAAGTGCTGAGCCCCCTACCATAAATAATCACTTGGCCATGCCAATAAATTCCCAAGGCAAATAGTACTAACCACCTTTTTAGATGGGGAAATAGACTGAGAGGCTTGATGATTTGTCCAAGGTCACAGAGCTAGACAGTAATGGAATTGGGACTAACCTGCCTCCTGGCATCTTCAATGGCACTCTCCAACTGCCTCGCCAGGGACCCACATTCACGGGTTTTCTCCTCCAGTCGCAGCTGGGACTGGTGGATTGCCTCCTCCCTCTTGGCAATCACCTGTAGGAACTCGATATTCTGGGCGCTGGTCGCCTCCAGTTTCCTAGGTGGAAGCACTCAATCAGATCTGGCACATAACCCCACCTGTCACGTTCTACCCCGCCAGGGGGCTGTCGGTCACCCCTGGTCTGGGGATCTCCTGGTGCCAAGAATCTCCAAGGAGGCACAGGAATTAACCAAAGAACTCTGCAGAACAGCAAGGCGGCCCGGGAACTGCGCGACTGGAGCTGCTGGTACGAGGCAGTGGCGAGAGTGCACAAAGCAAGGAGGCTACCGTGGGTTGTGCTGCATGTGTCTCTCTCCAGGGAGCACAGCGGCCTGTAGGAAGGTGGTGCCACCGTTATCCACCACTAGGTAATGAAGAAACTCAGCCTCAGAAGACAAGGTTGCTGGCCTGGGTCAGTCACCCAAACCCACGCCCTCACCTTGTGCTGCTCACTGCCGCCTCCCTCACCAAAGGGCCTTCGACTGGACCACTCAGTATCTTATGTGATCGGCCATGGGGCAGCGATGCCAATAGACACACACTGTTCCCAGAGGAGTTCCAGAATGCCTTCCAATTTAAGGAGCTCTGTAAGTCTGCTGAATCTAGCTGCTTGTTCGAAGCCAGCAGAGTAGGGCAAACAAGAAGCCCAGGAGGAGGCTATCTGGTTCCAACCACCCTGCAGGCTGAATTAGCCCTCCGGAGTACTGAAGTCCTCCTGGGACTTCAGCCCTTCGCCTCAGAAACTACGACTGGGGTCAGGTCCAGATGGCTTTAGCCCCCTTCTCACATGCTCACACAAGCTCTGGAGGAAGATAGGAACAGGTCTAAGTCACAACTTGGCCAGGCACCAGCTATGTGACCTTGAGTGAGTCATGTCACTCTCCCTGAGCTTAGTGTCATCTTACTTAAAACTGGGATACTGGGACCAGCAGTTAGCGTAATGGCTATGTCACTGGACTCCCATGTAGTCGACCGTGGTTCGAGTCCTAGAACTGGCGGCTTAAACTCATGCTGGGCGCGTGTGCATGCGTGCCCAAGGTCCCAAGGGGAGAATGGAGGGGAAGGGATTGTGGCATGGCCATCCCCCTGGGGGGTGATTTCTCACTTTCTATCTCTGTCTCTCTCTGTCTTTCTGGCGAGCACATGTGCCCTATAGCAAAACCTCAAAAAAAAACAAACAAACAAACAAAAAAAAAAACTGGGATACTACCACCTAATTAATGGGATCTACTCATCTATACTGAGCATTTCTCTATCCTAGGTAAAGCTCTAAGCTCTTTACAAGGGTTATCTCAGAGACTCACAAGAGCCCCAGGGCCTAGAGTGTCATCCCAGACTTGGTCTTTTTCTCAAGATGAGGAAACTGAGGCCTATAGGAGTCACGTGATTTGTTCAAGATCACAGTGCAGGGCTGGACAGGACATGGGTAAAATGGGACACTGAGAAGCTGACCCATGTGGGAAGGTTCAGGATTCATGACCAGAGACTTCCCTGTGTACAGCAAGCATGTCTGTGCCCACGATCCAGGGCTGGCTAAGGCTGGGGTGGATTATACAATCAAGACCTGTGGGGTGGGGCTGTGTATCTCTCTCCATTTCTCTTATTCATGGAAGAGATAAACTTTAAAAAAAGAAAAGTTAAAAAAGAAAAAAATCATAGTGCAGGTTAAGTGGCAGAGCTGGGACCAAAGCTTCTGCAGAGAAGGCCAGGGCTTCTAATTCTAATGATATACTCATCACCTCTGACTGCCTCCAACAGCCCATAAGTACCAGGAAACGGACAGGAAGGATGATCAGGAATGAAGGGCAGAAGGGGGAAAGGCTCCCTACCAGGGGGCGCTGGCAGCCCCATTCAGACTGGACCCTGCTGGTTTGCTCAGATCCAGTGTGCTTTGTGACAGGTGGTGTCTACAAGCTGTCTCATCCAGATCACATGCTATGAGCATCTCCCCCAGGCTGCAAGACCAGCTTCCTCTCTCCCATAATGCTTACCACTGAAATGGAAGCAGCTTTTCCTTGGAGGTCTGACTATTCCCTTCCAGGGCCCTGAGTCCCTCAAACACTTCCAGACACTAAGCACGGAGCAGCTAAGCAGCAGAAAGTCTCAGGTCCTAGGAAGAGGACAGACATGGGACCGAGTGCCTCTAACCTCTCCAGTTCATCGACCTTCAGACTCAGCTGTTTATTTTCCTTCTGGGAAGCCTGCTGTTTCTCTCTCGCCATCTCCAGCTTGTCCCCCTGATGTTCGATCTAAAATGACAGGAACACAGGCTGGTTTATAAAAGAACTTCCCGGAATAGCCCTCCCTTTTCCCTGTGACCTGTCATCCACACCCAGGAAAGAGGCACGCTGCTCTCAGCAGGCGTCCAAGGCTCAATGCACAACCTGGAGGAGAGAGGAGAGCAGGGATAGGTCAGGCCTGACTCCAGAGACAAGGCTTTCCCACCCTCGGGGAAGCCAGGCTCAATGCAATAGAACCATGACGACACTTTCTTGAGCAGGAGAGGCCACCCCGAGGCCCGGTGGATCTGGGGCAGACATGAGAAGGCAGAAGCAGACGGCAAGCCTAACTGGCTTATGCGACAGACCATGAAGCTTTATCAGTTGATACCACCGATGCCCACTTCACTGGGGACAAGTACAGGCAAGACGATGGGAACTCTATCAATTCTCCCATGAGTGCAAGTTTGAGAATTTACCCAGAGGGCTGCTTTGCACGGAAGCCTCGGTATCAGGGGCTGGATGGGCTTCAGAGTGTTCAGGTTCAATAGAGAAGGTGGGAGATTTAAGAGTACTGAGAACATGGGCTTGGGAACCAGCTAATCCACAGGCTTGGAACTCAGCTGGCTCTAAATACTAGCTCTGCGACATTAGGAAATTACTCCCCCCCACTGTGCCTTGGGCTGCTTTCTGTATAGTGGGGAAAATAATCAATACACCTCACAAAGTTCCTGGGGGATTAAATGAGGGAATGCTGGAGCCCAGAGTAGGTGTTCGAAACACGGCAGCTCCTTGTATTATTATCGCAGGAAGCAGGTCAAGAGATGGTGAGCACCTTGCCCATGGTCACACTGCAAAGGGGTAGCACGTAATGCAGGTGGCAGGCGAGTTCCCAGCCACCCAGAGGCGGACTGCTTCTGGCAGAAAGGCCCTGCCTGCTGCTCTTTCAAGACAGACTCTCAGGCAGTGACCTGCTCAGGAAGGACAGACAGCTAAAGCCAGAGAAAGGTGGAAGAAAGGAAGCCCAGGGTGCGGCACCCGGAGTCTCAGGTCTGGGGAGGGCGGAGGATGGCAGCGGGGCGTCGGGGTGGAGGCAGGCAGAGGAAGGCAAAGGACTCCAAGCGCGTGGCGGCTCCTATGGCTACAATCACTGTGTGCACACACGAGGCATTTGGCACACCAGACTTTTATTTCACAGCACTGATGATAGCGCACTCCTTTCAGAAAGCGGCAGCCAAGAAAAAAGGAAGAGGTCCTCCCTTGGGGGGCGTGCAGCTCATCTCGGTAAGCGAGCCCCTGCTCGGGCCAGGTCGTGGGACCCTTTCTGCCAGTCCCTTACCCGGCTGCGCAGGTCTGAGATGATGGCCGTGAGGTCGATGTTCTTCCTCTCGTAGCCCTGCAGCTGGTCTTGGCACTCGGCCAGCTTCGCCTCTGTGATCTTGAGGATGTCAGGCAGCTGCTGCAGGTCAGCCAGCTGGGACTGGAACTGTCGACGTGCCTGGAGAGGGGGAGAAAGCCACTGCTGGGAAGGGCCCGGCTGCAGGCGGGGCCAGGCAGAGTCTCAGAGACTCAGGATTCCACAGTATGGCACGCCCTCCTCGCAGGCACCTGAGCAGGTGTCCAGCTGCTCTTGGAGGGGACACATTTGGGCCTGACTTGCCACTTTAGTCGTCAATTAAGAATGGTAATCACATAGTAAGTATTGGGGCCAGGAACTGTGCTAGGGCTGTCTGCAGTTGCTCTTTTAATTCAGATAACAATTATAAAGTAGGTACTGTTGTCCCCATGCAAGGACACTAAGGATCAAGGGAGTAAAGGCATTTGCCTGAGGCCACTCAGTAAAAAGTGAAAAGCCAGGACCTAAAAGTCTAACCCAACTCCCAAGCCCCTCAGAAGGCAATCTTGAAGCCAGAAGGAAAGGAAAGAGCCCTCTGGTCTCAGTCCATCCTTATACGTAACAAGGAGACTGGGGACAGTAAGGGCCCAAGGTTACGAAACAAATCAGTGGCAGGGTCCAGACTCAGCTCATCTCCAAGGCTGCCATTAAGATGATCCCTTATGTTTTGTTAGGCAAATCATCTCTAGAAAAATAAAGCTCTTTGGGAAAGGGATAGCAGATATAAATTTTAGTTGGCAAAAATAAAGACATTGGGGCCAGCAGGTGGTATGGAGGTTAAGGTGCTGGATCCCATATGGCTGACAGCACAGTTAAGAGTCCCAGACCCAGCAGTTTGAAAATCATGCTGGGCACATGTGAGTATGTGCCCAAAATCCCGAGAGGAAATAGAGGAGAAGAGATTGTGGCATGGCCATCACCCCTGGGGGGTGATTTCTCATTTCCCTCTCTGTCTCTCTCTGACTAGCACATGCCCTATAGCAAAACCAAAAACTAAAATAAAATGAAGACACTGCATGGAATAAAAAAGGCATGCCCAAGATCTAGCGTACCTGTGCATATGAGTCTATTTGGAAGTCCAAACAGCTTTTGTTCCTTTAAGGAAATTGAAGAAGATAAAGAAGAAAACCAGGAGGGAAAAGGAGAAAGCCCTTCATCTTTGTTCAAATCAGGTAGCCAACAAAGGGGACAGGCTCACAGTCACAGAATGTGACACTCTAATTGGGCAGGGGAAGGGAGTGAGGAGGGGGAGCAGTACCGCCTCAATCTCTTTGTTCATCTCATCTTTAAGGATCTTGTTCTCTTTGTCGCAGCGTTCTAGTTGGGCAGCCACCTCATCAGCCTCCAGCCTGGTCTTCATCACCTAGGGACCAATGGTGCAATGGACCATCTTGGGCAGAACTTAGTTCTCATGAAAACCACCTGCCATACCCAACCCTTCCCAGGAGAGGCCTGGGGGGAGGACCCCCAGTTTGACAGAGGAGGGATGGGTGCTGCACAGAAGGCCAGGACAACAAGAGGCCTACCTGACTCTTATAGTTGTCAATCATCCCCTCGTAGTTCTTCACCGACGCCTTTAGCTGCTGGACCTCAAGGTGTGCCTGATTGAGCTTGTCCTCCATCGGGGCAAAGCTGGCCTGGAAGAGATGGCCCGTGAGTGACCAACAGGAAAGCACCATCCAAAGGGAAGGCCCTTACTGAGTAAGTCACCTAATGTGACCAACTGAGGGAATAGCAACGCAAATAAACGACTTCTGTGGGGGTTTTTATGTCAAAAGCAAGACATAATCACTACAGAAAATGGAGAGAAGATCAGGATGCAATAGCTGTGCTCAATGCCCTGGAATATGGCTATATACTGATGACCGGGTAGCCTTTTATTAGGTTGTTGGGAAAGTTGAGATATATTTTTCTATGTCTTTCTATGTAAAAATGCGCCATGACTTTCTCAACAACCCAATATTTTTCCAAAAAGAATGAGATTATAGTGCTTTTCAATTGCTTTTTTTACCCCAAGCCACCACGTCGAGGACTTGACCTACACAGTCAGCCATGTGAGATGCAGTCATCATAACCTCTACACCATCATGCTAGCCTACAATCTGTAATGTGCTTTTTTTTTTTTTTTTTTTGAGAGGTTTTTGCTACAGAGTACATGTGCTTGCTAGAAGGACAGACAGAAAGCAAGAAATCACCCCCCAGGAGGGATGGCCACTCACAATCCCTTCTCTCTCCAGTCTCCTCTCGGGATCTTGGGCACACATGCACACGTGCCCAGCATGAGTTTAAGCCACCGGGTCTGGGACTCAAACTGCAGTCGACTACATGGGAGTCCAGCAACATAGCAATTATGCCAACTGCTGGTCCTGCAATATGCTGTTTAAATTAATACATTGTGAACTTTTTCAACAGTTAGTAAATGCTCTCTTATAGTCCAAATGTTCACTCACTTTAGATGGGATAGTATAACTCATACTATGGGATAGTATGAGTTTAAGCCACCAGGTCCGGCACCTCAATACAATGAAGTAAGTAGTCACTTAAAGGGGACCAGCAGTTGACATAATGGCTATGTCGCTGGATTCCCATATATCGACCATGGTTCAAGTCCCGGACCTGGTGGCTTAAACTCATGCTGGATGCATGTCTGTACATGCCCAAGATCCTGAGAGGAGAAGGTGTTACAGTGTGGCTGTCCCTCCTGGGGCATAATTTCTGATTTTCTGTCTCTCTGTCTCTTTCTGGTCAGCACGCCCTATAGCAAAACCCACATAGCTGACCATACAGTTCAAGTCCCAGTCTGGAGTCCTGAGAAACACACCAGGCACCTGTGCATGCACAAAATTCCAAAAAGAGGGAGAGATGGAAGAAAAGGGAAGGGACTGTGGCTTGATCATCCCCCAAAGGGGGTGCTTTCTCACTTTCTCTGTCTGTCTCTCTCAAGCCTCAAGCGAGTACATGTACCCTCTAAAACAAACCTAAAAATAAAAAGGATAATGGACAGATGAATGGATATATATATGCTCAAATATGTATGTCAGTAATCAGGGGCACTGGACTTCCACATGGCCAACCGCAGTTTGAGTCACAGACCTGGCAGCTTGCTTTCTCATTTTCTTTCTCTCTCCCCCTCTCTGGTCAAATTCAAATAAATAAATAAAGTTAAATAAAATAATTCTTGGGACCAGCAGTTAGTGTAATGGCTATGTCGCTAAACTCCCATGAAGTCGACCGCGGTTCGAGTCCTGGATCTGGTGGCTTTAACTCATGCCGGGCGCGTGTGCGTGCGTGTATACGTGCATGCCCAAGATCCCGAGAGGAGAATGGAGGAGAAGGGATTGCAGTGTGGCCATCCCCCCTGGGGGCAGGGATTTCTCACTTTTTTTTTTTTTTTTTGAAGAGGTTTTTGCTATAGGGTGCGTGCGCTCGCCAGAAAGAGAGAGACAGAGAGACAGAAAGCGAGAAATCACCCCCCAGGGGGGATGGTCACGCTGCAATCCCTTCTCCTCCATTCTCCTCTTGGGATCTTGGGCAGGCACGCATGCACATGCGCCCGGCATGAGTTTAAGCCGCCAGGTCTGGAACTTGAAACGCGGTCCACTACATGGGAGTCCAGGGACATAGCCATTACACTAACTGCTGGTCCCAGGGGATTTCTCACTTTTTGTCTCTCTGTCTCTCTCTGTCTTTCTGATGAGTGGATATGCCCTATAGCAAAAAACACTTCTCAAAAAAAAAAAAAAAAGAAAGAAAGAAAATAATGTCTACATTTTGAATGGCCATTCTACTATATGATGGACCATGCTATAATCAATTCCCTAATTTTTAGACTGGAAAGTTGTTCTTAGTTTATCCAATAATTGCACTATAATAAGACACTACTGCACTCCCATCAGAGTGGCTAAAATAAAAAAGACTGCTAATACCACGTGTTAGTACTGAGACATGAAGGTACTGTTTTTTTTTTTTTTTAATTTATTTGTTATTATTATTATTCTTTTTCAATTTGATCAGACAGAGTAAGAGAGAGAAGAGAGAAAGCAAGCCACCAGGTCTGGGACTCGAACTATAGTTGGCCATGAGGGATTCCAGCCCCTCTAACCACCATGCCACTTGCCAGTCCTGAGACATGGAGAAACAGTTAAACTCTAACATATCGCTGACTGGAGTACAAACTTACATAGCTATTACATCATCAGAAAAGTCATGACATATTTTTCTACATGTTTCTATGCAAAAATATGTCATGACTTTTCCAATAACCCAATACTTTATAACTTTACTCTTTGGTAACATCTACAATGCTGACCAGCGCATACCACCTGATGACCTGGTGATCCTACTTCAGGTTATCTCGTCAATCAAACGCACCAATACAAGCACCAAAAGATATGCCAAGAAATTCACAGCAGCACTATGGAGACGAGTCAAACAGCAGCCGACACAAGGGTGGATAAATACACTGTCGAGTGTCCATGTAACAGCACGCCCAACAGCACTGAGAATAAACTGCTACACAGGGCAGGGGCGACTCTGCAAACACGCTTGAAGACAAGCCAGGCTCAAGAGCACATCAGCTATACACACCGAGCTATAAACTCAAAACCAGGACGGGCTACGTGGCATGGCAGTACATCCCTGCCCAAGAGAAGCTGGATGTCTACCACAGGTTCTGGCCTGCACATGTCCAGCATGCGCACCCAGGATCCTGGCTGGCTGGCAAGGTTCGGACAGAGGTGTGAAGCTCTGTTGAGGGTGTTTGCTTCTCTTTCTGTATTGATCAAATTGAAAAATAATGTTTTCATGTTAGGTAAATTCTCTTTACAAGCCAAATGCTGTATAGTGATTGAATGCTTTTAAAAAAATGATAATAAAAAAATAAGAATCAGAAAAAAAATGAAAAGCTATTTGATGATGATGTGGATAGTAGTATCTTTGTCTTGACTGATATGCATGGTAATCATGCTGGAAAAAGAAATGTTATACATGTAAAGATATATGTGATTTAACAAAACTTTTTTTAATTTAAAAAAGAATTAGTTTAAGGATTCTAATGATTTCTATAAAACATGCTGAAAATGAAAAAAATGAGTTAAAATGATGCTTAAACTGGCAAATAATGACATAAAAAATAAAAATAAAAATTCAAAATTCAAAAACTGGAGTTGGCAGGTGGTATGGTAGGTTAAGGGTGCTGGACTCCCACATGGCTGACTACAATTCGAGTCCTGGACCTGGCGGCTTGCTTTCTCATTTTCCCTCTCACTCTCTCGCTCTCTTGCGCTGTCCCTCTCTGGTCAAATTATAATAAACAAACAAACAAACAAATAAAGTTACATAAATAATTATTTGAAAAAAAAAGTCCAGGGGCCGGCAGTTGGCGTGGTGTTTAGGAGCGCTGGACTCCCACATGGACAACTCTAGTTCGAGTCCCGGGCCTGGTGGCTTGCTTTCTCAACTTTCCCCCTCTCTCTCACTGTCCATTTTTAGTCAAATTTAAATTAATTATTTAAAAAGTCCAAAACCCACAGGGGCGAGCAGGTAGTGTGGTGGTTAAGGTGCTGGACTCCTGCATGGCTGACCATGGTTCGAATCCCTGACCTGCAGCTTGCTTTCTGTTTCCCTCTCTCTGTCTTTCTTTCTCTCTCTCTCTGGAAAGCACATGTGCCCTTTGGCAAATGAAAATAGTAACAATAATAATAAATAAAATTAAATAATTCTTTAACAAAAAGAAAAAGTTCAAAACCACAAACTCTATCTGTGATGACCGAAGTCAGGATAGCAGTTGGCTTTGCAGGCGTGCTGATAACCAAGAGTGGTCACTAGGATCCTGATAAGGTTTGATCAGAGTCACTATCTGTTAGCCTTCTTTAAAATCAATCTCCATAATGAAAAAACAAAATTAGTAAAAAAAAAATAACTAAACCTAGATGTCACTGCCCATGTCAATAAAAACCAAGCTCAAATGTGTGTGAAATGTCTGCCACTTGCCGCTGGCATGCTGGGAAGGTGTACAGCAGAGGTGACGAGCTAGGGCCCCAGAGCCAGCCTCAGGCTCAGACGCCGGCTCCAGCACTCTGGGGCAAAATCCAGCCTGAAACTTGACCTCTCTCTAAACCTCAGTTTGTTATTCTTATCTCAAATGGCAATAATCACCACATTACTGAAGATTTCAGTGAGAAGTAACATTTGTGAAGGAGCCCAGAGATCCCCAGGAAAGCCAATGTCACACACGATAGTGATGCCATGGCATATGCGCAGACCGAGTGTGGCAGGATAAGCATTTCACGAGCATCACATTTTCCCAAGGTCCTCACTTTCTCTTGCTAAAGAAAGAGTGGCCATGAAGGTGAAACGTCTCACCCAGGTCCTACAGCTAGGAAGAGGCAGAGTTAGGACTTGAACCCAGGCCTTTCTTACTCAAGAGCACTCCCACCTAATTGTGCTGCTGCCTAGGCCCCCGGAAGACCCTCTTCTCATCTCTGTGCTAACCAAGCCCACTCTGCCTGTCCTCTACTCAAGTGCCCAGTGCCCAGCACTCGCTGCCTACCTTCAGCCTCTCGTTCTCCAGCTTGAACGCGGAATACTCTGCAGTCTGACGGTGTAGTCTCTCCACTAGGCTGTCCCGGTCTTCCCGCATCTTCTCCTCCAAGGTTTGTTGCTGGTTTACAAGATCTGTCACCCGGCTGGAAGGATGCAAGTGAGAGCACACACACAGGATCAACTGCCCTGGTTCTAAGGAGCTTGGGGCTTCATGCAAAGTGGGGCCTCGTCCCTACCTGGACCACACCCCACTGTCTGCTCCCACTCTGTCCCGTCATGGCATTGCTGTGCTACATTTGAGTGCCAAATCCTTCACCCCTAGAGCATCCTCTGAGATTTGTCTCCTACCGCCCTTCTAGAAAGCTGCCTACAGTTTAATAGTAAGTAATGACTAGTTAGGGTGGGTGTCCTTTCTGATCCTCTCATGAGGCCAAGACACTCCCTGAAGACAAGGACAAAGACATGACCTCTTCCCAGCTTCCCATGGCATCTCCCTCATCTCTCAGCCCACTGGGTCATAAAGTTAGGACAGATTCCTCCTAATCCTTCCCTAGACTCCCAGGCTGGCAGCCAGGGTCACTGCCCAGGCACTCCCCTCGGGCAGGGCAGATAGCCACTGGGCTTTATCCCTTGCGGTAGAGGATAGGCCTCATGAGCAGCTGTGGGAAGAGGCGTGAGTGAGGAGAAAGATCCCCACCCCGGAAACTGCGACCAGCCTCTCCTCCTTCCTCTCCCTTCCTCACTCATAAGCAAGAGAGAAACAGAGAGATAGCACTCCCAACGGGGTCTCGATGTGGCGATCACCCAAGCTACAGTCAGTCCCAGATCATGGACGCAATGTGCCCCACTCAGAGGTACCCAGATGCAAACCAGGAACCTTTCCATGTGGGCCAGCCTTACCGAGTGCCAAGTTTGACCTCTGCACCACTGTCTGGCCCCTACATCTCTATCTTTTTTTTTTTGAGAGGTTTTTGCTATAGGGCGTGTGTGACGGGGCCATGCAGGCAACACAAGCTGGTAAGGATGCTGCCTCCCATTCTAAGGCAAGGCCTGGACTGGGAAGAAACTGAGGCAAGGCCCAGTTTACGAGCTCTCCCTTGTGTCCTTGAACTGGCCGGTATTTAATTTCTCTGCCGTGAGTTTTACTGTTATTACTGTAACGTGTAAGGGTAAAACATCACCCCCAACCATTGCAATAAAGCCAATTAGTGATCTTGTAGGAATGTTGTTCCCTAAGACTGACAGGAGGACCAGGAAGTTTAAGATCCCCCACCTGTCTGTTTTTAAGCCAAAATTAACATATAGATTAAGTTAGTATAAACCAAATTAGCATTAGAAGCATATGTAGACTAAGTTAGTTTAAGGTTAGTTTTACTTACATACCCCTTGTTAAAGCTACAGGCCAAAGTTAACTCACACTAGCAAAGTCAGCACATTCACCACATAACAGAGACTCAGAGATAAAACAAAAGAACTCACTAATTGACAAGACTCAACAAACAAAATGCAGGAACCCACAGATTTATTAGAGGAAAAAGCCTGGATGGGACAACAGAATAAACAAAGCTGAGGGCTCCACAGAAAGATTAACCATTTTAGCTGGGAGTTCTTATCTAAAGCAACAGGTAGCTTTCAACTACAAAGAGTTTCTCATCCATGTGCTGTTGACTATGAAAAACTGCTAATAAAACATCCTGTGTTGTCTCCTGAGCTACAAGATCATCTTCCTTTCCCATATAAGATCATAGACTCACCCTCTATTGTTGTAATGTATAGATAGTCCATATATTAACTGTGTCTTTACTTAGCAAGACAAGATTTCCATCTAGGTCGTTGTAACCAGCAACGTTATCGCCCTGGCCCGGGACTAAAGTTATCAAACATCCTGCAAGCCCCCTCTTCAAAAGACTCTTCCCAGTAATCAAGATCTAAGAAGAAGATACAGCAGACAAATGGACTTCCTCATCCTGAGAACTGTGATTGACTTTGCCTGAGCTAACAAGACAAACAGCATGTTTTATAATTATTGCTTCCATGCTTTGTATACCCTGTTCCTTAGAGTAAATCTTTTACTGCCCCTCACCCATTTACTTGCATGTATCACATTTTCAATAAAAAGGCACGATGATTCCTAGCAGTTGTCACTCCTCAGAGAGCGATCTCTGGGAGTGTCCGGCTAAGGATGTGCATGAAAAGCATCGAGGCCTTAGTCTTCCTTTCTTTCCAGCGCCGCCTCCGTCGAGATAACCCACCCATGCCGAGGCTGGACCCCGGCACGTGTGCGCTCACCAGACAGACAGAGACATAGAGACAGAAAATGAGAAATCACTCCCCCAGGGGGGATGGTCACACTGCAATCCCTTCTCCTCCATTCTCCTCTCGGGATCTTGGGCATGCACGCACACGCGCCCGGCGTGAATTCTAAGCCACCGGGTCCTGGACGCGAACCGCGGTCGACTACGTGGGAGTCCAGCGACATAGCCATTACACTAACTGCTGGTTCCCCCTATATGTCTACCTTGACCGTGGACCCACTATACCTTTGCACAGCATGTGCTCTAGGTATTAATCAATTACAGCTTACCATTCAGCAAAAACATCCTGAGCACTGACTAGGCCCAAACAAATACATCATGCAAACTCCTACTTACCCTTAAAAACCCAGTTCGAACTTCTCCTCAGAACATCTATTCCCTGACCCTTCTCAGCTGTCCTAGCATCCTTCTACCTTTACTATCCGTTTTCTCCCAGCAGACAGAGAACTCCCCAGATAACGACTGGCTCAGGGTCTGGCACACAGCAGATTCGCAAGGCATGTTTGTTAAGCTGGCTCCCTCTGTGACCCGTCCTTAGCCAGGACATCCATGTCTCTGGTCACCCGTCTCCTCTATTAGAGGACCAGGGCAGAGTGTGCCCTGGTCCTCTTACTGCTCTGACCCTCAAGGCCAGCAACAGCCTAATTTGTACATGACAGATGCTCAATAGATATTCAAATGAAACAATGGCCGACACTGAGCGGGATCAAGTGGTGACTGCTGACAGTTTACCAGCAGTTAGAAGGTTTGGGCCTGGGCACCTGCACTGTGAAGCCATGTTGGCCTTCTACTGCCATCCACACCACTGACTACTGGTGGTCCTGGCACAGCTAAATGCCATCCCTGAGCAGACAGAGAGAAGAAACAAGGATCACCAGCTGCACTGGTCCCCAAAGAAAAGTATAAGAATACCGGTATGCCCAATTCCCATGCTGTGTAGACTGGGGCCAGGCTCGGGCCCAGGGCTCCGTGGCCAGATAAGTCTGGGCCCTCTACATTGCCTGGCAGTGGGGTGGGACCCCACACAGGGGCAGAGCCAGCATCCTAGATCCAACCAAAAGCCTGGCTCAGGGGTGCCTGCATTTTGGCCCATGGCAGCCACATGGGTCTCATGACCGGCCTCAAGTCGCCAGGCTCCTTCCACCCACACACCCACGTGCCTCAGTCAGCCCATGCTCCCTCTCCGAACACAAGGACATACTCATTCAGGACGATAATTTCCAACTCAAGGTCCCCCTTGTCCTTCACAACTTGGTTGTAGCGGCTCCTCCATGATTCCAGAGTGGATAAAGCTTCAGCGACATAAAGATCCTGGGGACATGGGACAGTAGGGCCTGTCAGCCCAAGGCCTGAGGCCAAGGTCCCCCTAGGTGTTTCCTCCCCTGATCACCTAAACCTCACTCTGCCATTCACCCTTCTAGAGAGTGCCAGGACTGGCAGCAGGAACCCAGCTGTTGCTCTGAGATTTCTAGCAATCTTATGCATCCTGTTTGCAAATCCTTCCTTACCCATCATTTTCCCTACCTTATGGACACGGCTAAATTGTCCTCTGAACCCTCCAACATTCTCCAGCCATCCACTTCCAGCCCCCTTTTCCCAATTAACCCTCCCACTCCCTCCTGTCCTTGAAGCCATCTGTCCTACTAGCTCATTCACTGCCCCACATCCCTATCCCTCTCTATCCCCACCCATGGCTAACCGACCCGCCACCCGCAGCCCTCCTCGGGGCCCTGGGCTGCCACCTTGTCAGCAAGCTGCACGTGCAGCTGCTCGGCATATTCCTCGCTCTTCTCGGCTCGCTCCTTCTGGGCTCGGATGGCCTTCTTCAAGGTCTCTTTGTCTCGGTCTCCCTTCTGCTTCAGTTCCTTCAGCTGCTCCATGATGGCCTCCACTTCTGCCTTGTGCTGGTTCCCGCTGCGCTCCAGGTTCTGGGAGAGGCCAGGCAGAAAAGAGGCCACACAGGCAGGGGAGAAGGACAGGCAGGGGGAAAGGGGCAAGGGGGGGGAGTAAAAGGGACCAGTGGAAACAGGATGAGGGAGAGGGAAGATGGGTCACCAGCCGTGTGACCGCTTAGGCTCCTCTAATGCAGACTGGAGACATAGAAACTCCCAGCTGCCCACGGCACCTCCCAAGATCTCTCGGCCCCTCAGGCCTTGGTGTTAGGACAGGCTCCTTGGGAATCGTCTGAACTCCCAAGCTAGTGGTTAGAGACACATCTTGGCCCGTGACCTCAAAGGACTCCTAGACAGAGGACTTCCTCATGATACAGGGACATCTGAGACCCTCCCCTTCCTCAGGTACTTGGGTGAACTGGGGGCCAGTTAAGTGAGGGGTAAAGTGATGGGCCCAGGAACATGGCAGCAACCTATCGCTGCTGGGAAGGACACCACTGCTCCCCGGGCCAGGCCACTGCCTTGGATGGCCAGGGCCCCCCACCCAATTGTGGGGCCGGCAGCTACCTTGATCTGCATACACAGGCGACTGTTCTCAGCCTCTTTGCACCGCAGCTGTGCCTGCAAATGCCCACGCATGGACTCCATGGACTTAGACAGCTCAGACGCTGTCTTCGCTTGAGCCTTTAGAGGAGCAAGACAGTGAAGGGTCAGGACTTGAACTCAGCTCTTGGCAGACCCGCCACGCTCTCCGGCTCACAGAAAGGCGCGGTTGCTGAGGACAGTACCTTCTCACACTGAATCTCCTGGAGGAGCTCCTCCACCTCCTTGTCCTTATCTTGTAGTAGTAACAGCAGGCGCTGCAAGAGAGCAGACACCATCAGGTGTCCCCGCGAGCAAAGAAGCCCAGCCCAGGGAGCAAAGAGACTCGTGTGTGCCCAGGCCTAGGGCTCAGGGTCCCACATACACCAGCCCATGTCAGAGATCCTAGTGGAAGGCACCTAGCGGAAGCACTAAAACATATTTTTAAACAACGACGCCTATATTTTGCAATTTAAAGGGTAGCAATAGCCATGGAAAACACCAAAAAACACACAGAACTCTAAAGCATCTCCACATCCCCCTCCAGAGACAAGCACGATCAATACACATAACAGTCATCTGCATATTCTTCCATCATCTATACCCTTAGATTTATCATGTGATTCAATATTCTACATCTTTCAAATAGTAATATTTCAATTTACTTGTATATTGTAATTTAACAAGGTCTCTTAACTGAGAATTACATAGTTATTAGAATTATCAGAACATGGGACCAGCCGATGGCGTAGCCATTACATCGTTGGACTCCCAGATGGCCAACTATGGTTAGAGTCCTGGACGTAGTGTCTTGAAAATCACGCCAGGCGCATATGCATGAGTGCCCGGGATCCCGAGTGGAGAACAGAGGAAAAGGGCTTGTGGTACGGCCATCCCCCATGGGGGGGTGATCTCTCACTATCCCTCTACCTGTCTGTCGCTCTCTCTCTGGCGAGCACACACACCCTTAGTCAAAAACCTCTTAGGGGAAAAAAAAAAAAAAGAATTATCAGCACACATCAGGCTTTATCTCCCTCACTGCGGAATTCCCCTCCTTCCTCAGGTTGGCACTTTCCACAGTGACGGCATCAGGGATCAGGCATCAAGGCCCAGGCCCTCCATCTCCTTTCCCTCTCCAGGAGACTTACTATACATCAGAGGCTCCAAAAAATCTTGAAATCAAGAAGCCTACTGAACTTTCTGTTCAGACCAGCCAAGCCCACTTTTATTTGACCACTGAACACCAACCCCCTTCTCCATTCCCAGCACCCATTAGGGCCTCCGGGAACTCAAGAGTGCCCCACAGCAGCCTTTGGAGCATGCTGCTCTGGGACAGAGCAGAGAGGTTCGTTCTTCCTGATGGCTCTGAATCCATAATACAAAGGAGGAAACTGGATGGACCAGACCCGACGATCTGGAAACCCACTAGCACTGACGGCATCCTGCACGCATGCGTGCTAGTGTCCCGCTTCATGGCTGCAGCTCTCCAGGTGATCCTGGCAGAGCCTGGCAGAGCAGGCAGGACAGGAAACATTGGCCCAGCTTCCAGATTTTGAAACAAAGACTCAGAGACATGCTCCAGTCCTTCTGCCCCACCCAGTACCCACAGGCTTTGTCACCAGGCCCCCCTGCTGCTGTACCCTCTGCAGCAGGCAGGGACGCCGACGCCGTAGTTACCGCTTTCTCTGAGTCGGCCTCCGCCAGGCGTTTCAGCAGGGCTCCTTGTTGCTCCATTAGTCTTTCAGAATCCTTGGGGAAAGGCAAAGGGAAGCCCCGTGAGTAGGCCCAGAGGTCTACATACAAAATCCAGAAGGAACAAACGGATACATCCTCACCATAAAACAGTTACACCAAGAGTGAACCCTCTCACACCCACTTCCAACCCCACCACTGTTACTGGTGTTTAGTTTGTTCCCCTTTCTATTTTTTTTCTAATTATCTATTTAGTTTTTATAGTTATATTTAAGTTTGCTACAGGGCACATGTGCTCACCAGAGAGAGAGAGAAAGAGAGAGAGAAAGTGAGAAAGGAAACCACTAGGTCTGGGACTTGAACCATGGTTGGCCATGTGGGAGTTCAGTGCCTTAATCACTATGCCATCTGCTGGCTCCTCCCCCATTATGAGAGCAAGAAAGGATGAGAAACAGAGGCAGGGTTTTGTTTTTATTTTTGACAGGGTCTCACTACATCACAACCCTCCTTCCCCAGCCTTGCCATTAGCCAGAAAAACAGGTGCACATGAGCACCCTGGCATGCTCAGGTTGGCTGAAGAACTGAACTGGGTCTCCTGTGCAGCTTTCAGCCTCCCAAGCAATGGCTATCCCTGCATGTCGCCGTGCCGGGCCCCACTACTACTAGTTCGATGATTGTCCTTTCTGCTCTCTTTCTGTGCTTTTACATGTAGTTGCACCTAGAGAAATACTCTTGGGACCAGCAGTTAGCATAATGGCTATGTCACTGGACTCCCACATAGTCGACTATGGTTTGTGTCCCGGACCCGGTGGCTTAAAACTCACGCCAGGCACGTGTGCGTACGTGCCCAAGATCCCGCAAAGAGAATAGAGGAGAAGGAATTGAGGCGTGGCCATCCCCCCTGGGGGGTGATTTCTCACTTTCTGTCTCTATGTCTCTCTCTGTCTATCTGGCGAGCGCACGCGCCCTACAGTGAAAATCTCTCAAAAAAGAAAGAAAGAAAGAAAGAAGAAATACTCTTGGGGTCAGCTGGTGACATGTGGTTAAGGTGACTGGATCCCACATGGCCACCTGTGTGGTTCAAGTACTGGATCCAGAAACTTGAAAAACATACTGGGGGTACCAGCAGATGGCGTAATTACATCACTGGACTCCCACGTAGTCAATCATGGTTCAAGTCCTGGACCCAGCGGTTCAAAACTCACACCGGTGAGGGGCCAGCAGGTGGCATAGTGGTTAAGGTGCTGGACTCCCACATGGCCGACCACGGTTCAAGTCCTGGACCTGGTGACTTGCTTTCTCACTTTCCCTCTCTGTGTGTCTCTCTGGTCAAATTTAAAAAAGAATAATATTAAACAAAGTAAATAAAGAATTAAAAAAAAAAAAAAAAACTCACACCGGGTGAGATCAGCAGGTGGCATGGTAGTTAAGGGTACTGGACTCCCATATGGCTGATTGTAGTTCGAGTCTCGGACCTGGTGGCTTTTCTCCCTCTCCCTCTCTCCTCCCTCTCTGGTCAAATTAAAAATAAATAAATAGAAACCAGTAGGTGGTATCGTGGTTAAAGTGCTAGACATTCCCACATGGCTGACCATGGTTTGAGTCCTGGACCTGGGGGCTTGCTTTCTCACTTTCTCTTGCTCTCTGGTCAAATTAAAATAAATGAATAAATAAATAAATAAATAAATAATTCTTCTAATAAATAAAGTTAAATAAACTATGTTTTTTTTTTTTAAAGAATTATTTCTCTTTAAGTCTATTTATTTATTTATTTATTTTTAATTTGACCAGAGAGGGACAAAGTGAGCGAGAAAGAGAGGGAAAGTTAGGAAGCAGGCCACTAGGTCTGAGACTTGAACTGCAAACCACCATGCCTCCTGCTGGCCACCCAAGAAATAAATTATATTAAAAAAATAGGGGTTACCAGCAGTTGGTATAATGGCTATGTTGATGGACACTCTCCCATGTAGTTGCCTGTAGTTCGAGTCCCAGACCCGGTGGCTTAAACTCATGCTAGGTACATGTGCATGTGTGTCCAAGATCCCAAGAGGAGAATGGAGGAGAAGGGATGGCGGCATGGCCATCCCCCCTGGGGAGTAATTTCTCACTTTCTGTCTCTCTGTCTCTCTCTGTCTTTCTGGTGAGCGCACGCGCCCTATAGCAAAAACCTCTTAAAAAAAAAAAAAAAACACTGGGTATGTGTGTTTGTGTGCCAAAATACTAGGAGAATGGAGGAGAGGAGACTGAGACACGGCCATCCTCCTGAGGGTATTTCTCACCATCCCCTCTTTTCAATGAGCACACATGCCCTACTGAAACAGGAATTAGACCCAATGAGCATGTAAACAGAACAAGGACCCCCGAAGAAGAGTCACTATGAGAAGAAATGGACATATACATATATTAAGATAGAGCCGGCTTATAAAATAGAGTCACTCTGGTCAAGCTTTTGAGACAGGTCATTAGGGACCAGGAGATGGCATAATGGTTATGTTGCTGGACTCCATATAGTCAACCACAGTTCAAATCCCAGATCCGGCAGCTTAAAACTCATACTAGGCATGAGTGCATGTGCCCAAAAATCCCAAAAGGAGAATGGAGGAGAAGGGACTGCGGTGTGGCCTTCCCTTGGGGGGCTGATTTCTCACTTTCTGTCTGTCTCTCCAGCAAGCATGTGCACCATATAACAAAAATCTCTCAAAAAAAAAAAAAAAAAAAAAAGCAGAAGGGCCATTCACTATTCTTGCTAGAAATCAAGTATTAATTGGGACCAGCAGGTGACATAGTGGTTAAGGCACTGGACACTCCCACATGGCCAACCGGGATTTGAGTCCTGAATCTGGTGGCTTGCTTTCTCACTTCCTCTCTCTCACTCTCACCCTCTGTCCCTCTCTGGTCAAATTAAAAAAAAAAAAAAAATCAATGAATGAATAAATAAAAAATAAAATAAATAATTATTAAAAAAAAAAAAGAAATCAAGTATTAGCTCTGACTGCTTGCTCACACGGAGAGCTGCTTACAACCAGGTCTGTTTTATAGT
Organism: Tupaia belangeri chinensis; assembly: GCF_000334495.1. Taxonomy (NCBI): domain Eukaryota; kingdom Metazoa; phylum Chordata; class Mammalia; order Scandentia; family Tupaiidae; genus Tupaia; species Tupaia belangeri. The sequence goes on from NW_006159896.1 coordinate 1,273,379, forward strand.
TTGCTTGATCAATTGCAGCCTACCAGGAAACGCAACCAGACCCTCTTCGAACCCCCTTCCTCCTGCCTGGCTCTTGAGGCCGGCAGAGAAGGTTGTTACCTTTCTTTTTGCCATCCCAGATATACATATTAAAAATTTACCACCAGGGATGGCACAGTAAGTCAATGTCCTCATTACCCCTGGGGAAATAAACTAACTGGGCAGTGCTTCTAGATGTGGATACTCATTCCTTCAAAGACCACTCTGGGCACGCATGATGAGATAGTTACATTCCTCATCTGAGAGAAATGGGAAATCAGGTAAAGAAGCCAGATACTGTAATGGACCTCCCCCTGCTACATATTCATTACCAACCCCCAGGTTAAAAGTAGCACCTAACCTCATGCCCAGTGCAGCTGTCCTTCTCTGGCAGCTGCCCACCCACATACCTTTCTGGCATGGGAGGTGTATTTCCCTCCTATTAGAAATCTTTACTTTTCTATTAAAACTTCTCTTTTCGGGACCAGCAGTTAGCATAATGGCTATGTTGCTGGACTCCCATGTACTCGACCGCAGTTCGCATCCTGGACCCAGTGGCTTAAAGTCACACCGGGTGTGTGTGCGTGCCCAAGATCCCGAGAGGAGAATGGAGGAGAAGGGATTGCGGTGTGGCCATCCCCCCCGTGGGGTGATTTCTCGCTTTCTGTCTCTCTGTCTCTCTCTTTCTAGCGAGAACATGCGCCCTATAGCAAAAACCTCTCCCCCCCCAAAAAATGGCTTTTTCCCCCCTACTTTACCAGTGTCTGTGATTTTTCATTCTGCGAGACCTGGATCTAAAGAACAGAGGATTTCACAGGACACAGCTTAGCTGCACACTGCTTCTGAGCAGCACTAAGCTTGTCAATGAGCTGGCATTTCTCCTTAATATGATAGCTAGACTGCTTCTCTCTTCTCACATAAAGTCAGCTTCTCAGAGAATAAACAAGCCTAAATAAAAATAAGCCCAAAGCCCCTCTAACACAGATAAGAACTCCTCGTCTCAACTTGTCGTTGGCAACCCATTTTCTGGGATCCGCTCCCTGCCTGGGAGCTCTGATCTTCCTTCCCTCTCTTAATAAACTCTTCACTTTACTATTCCTTCTCTGTGTCTGCATCTCTAATTCTTTGTATGAAACAAAAAATTGAGTTGATTGCTGTTCCTGCATTGGATATTGGACCCACACGTCCCAACTTCCTGCATCATAATCTTCCCATACCACTACAACAAATTAATACAAAGTATTGTACATGTGAAACTCCCTAAGAGGTTCTAAGTGTTCTCAGCACAGACCGAAAAAAGGTAACTAAGGCCAGCGTGGTGGCGAAGGCGCTGGGCACTCCCACACGGCCGGCCACAGTTCAGGTCCCAGACCTGGTGGCTTGCTCTCTTACTTCCTCCTCTCTGTGTGTCTGTCTGTCTCTAGTCAAATGAAAATAAATGAATGAATAAATAAATGTAAATAAATAATTATTTTTAGAAAGATAACTACATGAGGTGATGAATATGTTAATTAGCTTAATTATGATAGTCATTTTATAATGTATATAGGTATCAAATCACCATGTTAAATGCCTTAAATATATACCATTTTATTTTGTCAATTATACCTCAATAGAGCTGAAAAAAATACAATTGTATAAGCATACAATTCAATGGTTTCTGGAAATGTCACATTACTGACTTCTAAAAAAAATTTAACTTTCATCTATTATTATTTTCCAATTTGACCAAAGAGAGACAGAGAGAGAGAGAGAGAGAGAGAGAGAGAGGGAGGGAGGGAAAGTAAAAAAAGAAGCTGCCAGGTCCGAGTCTTGAACCATGATTGGCCATGTGAGAGTTCAGCTCCTTTAACCACCATGCCACCTACCGGCCCCAATTACTGAATTTTATAAATCATTGTAACACTTATGTAACAGGGACCAGAAGGTGGTGTGATTAGAGCGCTGGACACTCGCACATGACCGACCATGGTTTGAGTCCTGGACCTACATGCTTACTTTCTCACTTCCTCTCTCTTTATCTCTGTGTGTCTCTCTCTGGCCAAATTAAAATAAATGAATGAATAAATTAAATTAAAAATAATTCTTTAAAACAAAAAGTACATAACATACAACTAGCCATTTAATCTTCTTCTTTTTTTTTTTTTTAGAATTATTTGTTTAACTTTGCTATTATTATTTTATAAGTTGACCAGAGAGAGAAAGGGAAAGTGAAAAAGCAAGCTACCAGGTCCAGGACTTGAACTGCAGTCGGCCATGTGGGAGTCCAGCACCTTAACCACCACGCCACTTGCAGGCCTCATTTTAACCATTTTTAAGTCCAAAATTCAGTAGAAGCATTTAATACATTCACAGTGCTGCAACCATCACCACTATCTAGTTCTAGAATATTTTTTTAAGAGAGATTTTTACTACAGGGTATGTGCACTCATCAGAGACAGAAAGCGAAAAATCACCCTCCCCCCCAGAAGGGATGGCCATGCTCTTCTATTCTCCTCTCAGGATTTTGGGCATGCACATACACACACTTGGCGTGAGTTTTAAGCTGCTAGATCCAGGGCTTGAACCATGGCCAACTATGTGGGAGTCCAGTGATGTAACCATTACTCCATCCGCTGGTCCACATATTTTCATCATGCAAAAAAGCAACCCTGTACTCGTTACAAAACCATTCCCTATTTTCTCCTTTCCCAGCCCCTGGTGACTACTAATCTGCTTTATGCCCTATGATGTCACTGCACTTTTAATCTGCCCCAAACCTCTGGGTGATGAGGCTGTTCCCAGGCTCCCACTGTAGCTGTGGACATCACCGGGCAAGAACAAAGTGTCTCTCTGGGTTGAAACTATGAGAAAAACTGGCTGGGGCAAAAGGTCTGTGCTCCGTGGCTAACGCCCTCTGCCAAATGCCTGCACCAGGTCACATGGCTGCCCGCAGGACGTGAGAGCACCAGCTCCTCATGCTGTCAGCACTGACAGTAGCTCCCCCTACCTGTGGCCTGCCTCGGCAGGCACCCCTACTGCTGTTTGGGTTTGCACCTCTTGGCCTGCCAGCACTTTCTTGTGTGTCTGTTAGCCCTTGGGCTCCCTCTGCCTGGACTGTCTGCTCACTCCCGAACCCATTTTCTCACCAGGCTGTCTTTGTGCCTCTACCGAGTCCTCCTTGGCCCTGAACAACGTGTCCCTCGAAGGAGGCTCACCCGCTCTTTTTTTCTCAGTCCCACAGGTCCCCTTCATGAGGCAAGTGAACGGAGATCCCTGGTTCCCAAGGTTTGTAGGGCCTCAGGAACTGACAGAGATAGCATTGTGCTTTCTCTAGCAATAAGATGAGGCAAGGAATGTGGACAAAAGCCTCAGTCAGGTGCCTAGGGCCTGAAGCTGCTCCACTGTCTCTGGGCCTCCAGGAACTAAAACTGGGGTCAGGTGGTGTAGTGGTTAAGGAGTTGGATCCCACATGGCCAGCTCTCCAGGTTTGAGTCCTAGACCTGGTAGCCTAAAAAACATGTGAGGAACATGTGTACTGGTGCCTTAAATCCCTAGAGGAGAATGGAGGAGAAGGGATTACAGCATGACCATCCCCTCGGGGGTGATTTCTCACTTTCCTTTTCTATCTCTCTTACTGTCTCTCTTGGGTGAATATACACACCCTATGACCAAAAAAAAAAAACAAAAAAAACCTAAAGTAGCACCATCTTTCTGCCAGCCTCTATGCACAAACTCACCATAGCCCCCTACTCTAAGAGCCACCCCACTTTATAGAGAAGGAGATAAGAGACTAGCAGAAGTGAAGCAAGTTGATCAAGGTTGCACAGACAGAAATGAGTGGCAGAGTTGGGCCAAATAGCCAACTCAGACCTCAAAGCAGCTCCCCTAACACTGGACACTCCCCATAAGTGCCAAGATGGACAGTGGTCCTGAGTGCCAGATAGGCACCAAGCAGATAGGCCTGGACCGGATAGAAAACACCTGGTCTGGGTGGGAATTCAAAGTAGCTGACGTGGCCGGCCCCACAGCACAGGGAGCCAGACTGCACACAGCCAACTCCAGTTCAAATCTTGACCTCAGTGACTTGAGAGACACTGGGTCATGTCCAGCCCCAATTCCCAATGGGACAGAAAAACGGAGAAGGGATTGTAGTGTGACCACACCCTGCTAGGGTATTTTCCTTCCTTCTCTCTCTCTTGCGCTCTCTCTGCCTCCAGTGAGCACAAGTGACCTGTGGCAATTTTAAAACGCACAATTGAGGATTTTTTTTAAATTATCTATTTATTGATTTATTTCCATTTATTATTATTATTTCTTAATTTGGCCAGAGACAGACAGACAGAGGGAAAACAAGAAAGCCAGTCCCAGGTCCAGGACTCGAACCAGGGTCAGCCATTTGGGAATCCAGCACCCCAACCACCACACCATCTACTGGTCCCCAAATGAGCTTTTTTGGTTTTCTTGACCATAGGGTGCATGCGCCTGCCACAAGCAACCCCTTTTCTATACATTCAGGATTTGGGGCATGCATACATACACACATGTATCAGGTGTGATTATCTAAGCTACCCAGGTTCAGGACTCAAACCACAGAGACCACGTGGAATCCAGTGCTTAACCACCATGCCATCTGCTTGAATGAGCTTTTTTAAAGAACTATTTATTTATTTAATTCCATTTGTTATTGATAGTTTTTTTCATTTGACCACGAGAGAGAGAGAGAAAAAAAAAAAAAAAAAGGGAAAGCAAGAAAGCAAGCCACCAGGCCTTGGGCCTTGAACCATGGTAGGCCATGTGGGAATCCAGCGCCCTTATCCACCACAATGCCTGCTGGTCCCTCAAATGAGCTTTTTTTGGAAAGGTTTTTGCTATAGGGCACGTGTGCATGCCAGAAAGAGAGAGAGAAAGAGAGATAGAAAGCGAGAAATCACCCCCCAGGGGGATGGCCATGACATAATCCCTTCTCCTCCATTCTCCTCTCAGATCTTGGGCAGGCGCGCACATGCACCTGGCGTGAGTTTAAGCCGTCAGGTCCAGGACTTGAACCGTGGTTGGCTACATGGGAGTTCAGCAACATAGCCATTATGCTAATTGCTGGTCCCTCAAATGAGTTTTTTTTTTTAAACAAATAAAAACTCGAATGAGTTCTTTAAACAAATAAAACAAAAACATAAACAAAAGCTAAGGTGCTGATTCTCTACCTCCATTGGAGGTAGGAGTGAAGGATGAAGAAGTTTAAGAAGTCAAAAAGGAGGAAAACGGGTAGAACTGGAGGCTCTCTGAAGGCTGTCCCAGGCAAGCAGCAGCACTACTGCTGACCAAATGCCCGCCACGTGCCAGGCAGCATTCAAGTCCCTTGTCTATGCACTTTCTCAAATTTTATAGGTGGGGACGCTAGGGCTCAGAGAGTTTAAAACTTGCCTGCCCAGGATTGCCTAGCCAGAAATGAAACAGACAGGATTATTGTAGAGAATAATTTGTTCATAACTAGTGAATTGACAGAAACAGTCTAGAAAGGGACCAGCAGTTAGCACAATGGCTATGTCGCTGGACTCCCACGTAGTTGACCGCAGTTTGAGTCCCGGACCCGGTGGCTTAGACTCACACTGGGTGCGTGTGCGTGCATGCCCAAGATCCCAAGAGGAGAATGGAGAAGGGATTGTGGCGTGGCCATCCCCCCTGGGGGGTGATTTCTCGTTTTCTGTCTCTCTGTCTCTGTCTGTCTGGCGAGCGCACGTGCCCTATAGCAAAAACCTCTCCAAAAAGAAAAAAAAAGAAACAGTCTAGAAATTCTTTAATTAATTAATTAATTTATTCATTCATTCCTTCATTGTAATTTGACCAGAGAGAGGAAGGAAAGTGAGAAAGCAAGCCACCAGGTCCAGGACTCGAACTGTGGTCAGCCATGTGGGAGTGTCCAGCACCTTAACCATCACACCACCTGCTAGTCCCTCAGTCTAGAAATTCTCAAGTACACAAGGATAGGGTACCCGAATGCTTAAGTAACATTGCTCGTGATAGCAAGCAACTGAAAATATATGTCCATCCATACTAGAATGGATAAATAAGGACCACCAGGTGGTATAGTGGTTAAGGAGGCAGGATTCTCACATGGCTGACCACGGTTTGAGTCTCAGAGCCAGTGGCTTGAAAATGATATCCAACGCGTGCACGTGTGTACCCAAAATCCTGAGAGGAGAATGCAGAAGAGGTGTGGTGTGGCTACTCACCCTGAGGACTCACCCTGAGGACTGACTTCTCACTTTACCTCTCTCTGTCTCTGTCTATCTCCAGTGAGCATATATGCCCTATAGCAAAAACCTAAAATATATTTTTTTTAATTTAAAAAAAGAATGGATAGTGATGTAGTTGTAAAATGGAATACATCATCTAGGGCCTTAAGGATAAAAATGATATTGTTGCGGGAATAAAGAAAACTCAAGGGACCAGCAGATGGCATCATGGCTACATTGCTGGACTCCCACATGATGGCTGACTGTTGTTTGAGTCCCGGACCCAGAGGCTTGAAACTCACATCAGGCACGTGTGTGTGCATGCCTAAAATCCTGAGAGGAGAATGGAAGAAAAGGGACTGCAGCATGGCCATCCCCTCTGGGGAGGGTGATTTCTCACTTTCTATCTCTCTATCTCTCTCTGTCTCTCCAATATCACTTATGCAGTTTTAAGTCATGCCCAACAGTGCTGTATGTTGCACAGGGATGTATTTGTAAGTGATTAAAAACTATCAACTTTGGGGGAACCAGCAGTTAGCGTAATTGCTATGTCGCTGGATTCCCATGTAGTCAACCACGGTTCGAGTCCCGGACCCGGGGGCTTAGAGCTCACGCTGGGTGCGTGTGCGTGCATGCCCAAGATCCTGAGAGAAGAATGGAGGAGAAGGGATTGTGACGTGACCATCCCTCCTGGGGGATGATTTCTTGCCTTCTGTCTCTATGTCTCTCTCTGTCTGTCTGGCAAGCGCATGTGCCCTATAGCGAAAACCTCTCAAAACAAACAAACAAACAAACAAAAAACTATCAACTTAGGGACCAGCAGATCGTGTAATGGTTACGTCACTGGACTACCACATAGTCAGCTGCAGTTCAAGTCCCATACCCAGCAATTTAAAATTCATGCTGGGTGTGTGTATGTGCATGCCCAAAACCATGAGAGGAGAGTGGAAGAGAAGGAATCGCAGCATGGCCATCCCCCCACCCAGGGGGTGATTTCTCACTTTGTTTCTGACAAGCACATGTACCCTATAGCAAAAATCTCTCCCTCAAAAAAAAAAAAAAAATTATGTCTATTTAATTTTTATTTATTTATTTTAATTTGACCAGAGAGAGACAGAGTGAGAGAAAGAGAGAAAGCAAAAAGTCACCAGGTCTGAGACTCTAACCACTATCAACCACGTAGGAGTCCAGCATCCTTAACCACCACGCCACCTGCTGGGCCCAAAAAACTATCAACTTCAAGATAAAAGTTCCCACTGAGGGGAGGGAGACCAGGTTATAAAGAAAGCAGACACAAAGGGATTTAACTATGTGAATCATGTTTTATTTTGAAAGCTGGGTGGTGAGTGTACCACTTTATATCACTTTACATATTAATCAGAAAAACAAAAAGGTTGATAGTGTAAAAACAAAGAAAAGATGGTGATTTAAAAAAAAATTAAACTTAGTTTAAAAATGGGGAAAAAAATGTTATCCTGGGGTATCCTATGGCTGGTGGTTGAGGTGGTTGGATCCCGCATGACTGGTCATGCAGTTCAAGTCCTGGACCTGGTAACTTGGGGACGCCAGATAGGTCTGTGTACCCCAAATCCCAAAGGGAGGACAAAATGGAGAAGAAGAGATTGCAGTATGACCATACCCCATGGGGGGGATGCTTTCTCTCCCTCTTTCTGTCTCTCTCTAGCAAGACTGCACACTCTCTGGCAGATTAAAAAAAGAAAAAAAGTCATCATTTCATCAGCACTGGCATCTTGAAGCCATTGGCATCTCCTTGCTTTGAAACAAACAGAATACTGTCAGCCTTTTCAGAAATATTTGCTAACATAGCATTATTCACAATGGCCAAGATAAAGTATCGACTTCGATGTCCATCACCGGACAACTGTATTTAGAAAATGCATCCGCAGTACGTATCCACAACTGAAAAGTATTCAGTCTTCAAAAGTGAAGGAAATCCTGCCACTTGTGACAGTAGGGATGAACCTATAGAATATTACGTTAAATGAAATAAAGCAGATTCAGAAAGATAAATGTCACATGATTTCACATGTAAGATCTAAAAAAGTTGAAATCAGAAGTATAGAATGATGCTTGCTAGGGATTAGAAGGGAAATTGAGGATCCCTTGTTGTGTTCTTTGTTGGTCAAAGGATACACAATTTCAGATAGGAGGGATGAGTTTCAAAGATCTACTGTGAGGCCAGGGGGTGACGTGGTGGTTAAGGTGCTAGACTCCTACATGGCCACCCATGGTTTGAGTCCCGGATCTGGTGGCTTGCTTTCTCACTTTCCCTCGCTCTTTGTCTCTCTCTGGTAAAATTTTTAAAATGGGCTGGCAGGTGGTGTGGTGGTAAGAGGCACTAGATACCCACATGGCCGACTTTGGTTTGAGTCCTAGACCTGGTGGCTTGCTTTCTCCCTCTCTCTCTGTCTTTCTCTGGTCAAATTTAAAAAATAATAACAAGTGGAATTAACTAAATATTTTTAAAATTAAAAACATATACATAATAGTAAGTAAAATTTTAAAAAATAATTCTTGAAGGAAAAAAAAGATCTATTGTACTGGACCAGTCCCACAGGCTAGTTATGAAGAGAGCTAGATCCCACATGACCGACTGCAGTTCAAATCCCAGCCCTAGCGACTGAAACACGTGCCTGGCACATGTACGTGCATGTCCCAAACCCTGACAAGATGGAGAGATTGAGGAGATTATAGTGTGACCACACCCCATTGAGGGGTACTTTCTCCCTGTCCCTTTCTCTGTCTCTTTCTAAGGAATGCATATGGCCTCTGGCTAATTAAGTAAAAAAATAAAATAAAGAAATATTTGCTCACATAATATGTTTCAGAGTGGGCCAGCCCATGCCATGGTGATTAAGGTGACTGGGTCCCACATGGCCAACTGTGTGGTCTGAGTTTCGAACCCAGCATCTTGAGAAACACACCAGGCACCTGTGCATGTATGTCCAAAATCCCAAAAGGAGGGAGAGATGGAGGAAAAGAAATTGTGGCATGACCATTCCCCATGGAGGTGCTTTTTCCCTGTCTGACAAGTGCATACAGGTAAACATTTTTTAAAGTTTCAGAGAACGTCTTCATTTTTTTAGAGAGGTTTTTGCTATAGGGTGCATGTGCTTGCAGGAGACACAGAGAAAGACAGAGAGAAAGTGAGAAATCATCCTCTGAGGGGATGGCCAGACTGCAATCCCCTTTCCTCTATTCTCCTCTCAGGATTTTGGGCAAACATGCACACACGCCTGGCATGTTTCAAGCCACCAGGTCCAGGACTCAAACCATAGTCAGCCATGTGGGAGTCTAGTGCCTCGACCACTACGCCACCTGCTGGCTCTTCAGAGAAGATCTTTTAAGAAAACTAAGTGTTGGGGCTGGCAGATGGTGTAGTGGTTAAGGGCGCTGGATTCCCACATGGCTGACAGTTGTTTGAGTCCCGGACCTGGCGGTTTGGATTCTCACTTTCCCTCTCTCGCTCTGTCCCTCTCTGGTCAAATTTAAATAAATAAAAATGTCTTTAAAAAAAAGAAAAGAAAAGAAAACTAAGTGCTACCACACAATCTATGCCCACCAGGCATTAATCACTCTTCTACCTAACAAAAACCTCAGGTCTGATTCTCTCCCCTCTCTGCCTACAAGCCCTGGCATGGCTTGACCCCTCCTGGCTCCCCACCACATTTCCAAGGTTCTTCAGGTGCTGCCTAGTCCAGCTTCAACAGCAGCCAAACGGCACTGCATACCACGCACTTCAGGCGCTCATTTGGTGAAGTGTCTCTGTGGTCCCTTCAGGTCAGGCACAAATAGGATTTTCTTTTTAGGGATGAGGAGACTGAGGCTCAGAGAGGCCAGGTATGCAGGGCCAACCCCAAGTGCTTATGGAGGGTGGGTGGGGTGGGCAGGAGCTCACCTCTTTGCAGTGCTGTTCCCTCAGCAGGTCTCGGAGGGTGCGGTTGGTTTCTTCGAATGTGCTCAGCTTCTGCAGGAGAAGTTCCTTTTGCCTCGTCAGGGTGTTAATGTCCGTGCAGGTCATTTGTTTCTCCTGGAAGACAGGCAGGCAGTCTTACCAGGTGCAGGGGGAGAGGGAGAGGCAGGCCCCAGGACAGACTCAACAGGTGTTGGTGCCAGGCCAGATGAGCTGGGCTATGTACAGGGCCCAGGTGGTCCAGAGCAGGCTTCCCGGAGGAGGCAGACCTGGAAAGATGGGCAGGAGCTGAGCCCACTGAGAGCAAGAGGTAGAGAAAGAGGCGAGACAGCTCAGTGTAGGCGCATGCAGTTCGGACAGGCCTTCTGGAGGTGGCAAGGGAGGATGACGACACCTGGTGGCTGACACTTGCGGAAACCAACCACATGCCTTGACTCACTGTGATCCCAGGCAACCCATGGTGAGGTCTCCTCAGAGGCCCTGGCCACCAGAGGTCATCTTCGAGGGTCTAGGCCCAAGAAGTAAGAATGGGGGGTGGGGGCAGAGGAGTTAAGCATGCCCTCCCCCCACCTGGAGATGTCATAAAGTCAGCCTGATGACTACGCAGGAGACCCCGCCCTGGCCTGCGACCGCCCCTCTGAACTCAGCCCCGGCCCAGTCCAGGCCCAGGCCCAGGCAGGGTCCTCTGCCGCCACCTACTGTTTTCAGCTTCCCGATGGTATCCTTCAAGGCCATGACTTGCTTGGCAGCAGCTGCTCCATCCATTTCCGCCTCAACCAGCTTGGACATAAGGCACTCCTTCTCCTGCTGGAGGTGTTTCTTCTGAAGCCTGGGGCCAGAGAGAGAGGGCTCTGAGAGCCCGGCCAGGCCCAGGCTGCCCAGGGCTCCGAGGCTCGCCTCACAATGCCCCACAGGCCACCTCCTGGCAGGGAACAGTGGGAGTGGGGGAGGGGGAGAGGCAGGGGCAGGCCTTCCAGAAGGACGGGGCCCAGAAGTCACATCTGCCTGGGCAGCAGCCAGGGCCTTTGCCCCAGGTGACATGCTACCACCATGTGGTCTGCTTGTCTCAAACAGCCACTGCTGTCAACTCTGCCCCATCATCTTCAGATCCACTTTTGAGCCATCCCAGCTGCTGTCCACACTGGAGTCAAGTCTGGTCACATCAGTCCCCTGCTTTTCAAACCTTTCCATGGTTCCCAACCACCCTCAGCGCAAATGGCCCTAGTGGCTGAGAGCCAGCCTTTGCTAACCCTTATGCTATCACTTGCCGTCTGTCCACCTGCTCTGGCCCACTTTCCATTTCTCAGCTGCAAATGTATTCCCAACTGGGGCCTTGCCACAAGATGTTCCCACTGACAACGTGCCCCTGTAGGGCACCCCTTAAATGTCACTTTCTCCAGAGATCCCCGACTCCCGGCCCCTGTGGGGTACTCCATCTATTTATCATGTGCGCCATTGGGTAATTAACCATGTGACTGTGTTGGACTGCTTTGGCACATGGGTCAGGGACGGCGCCTGGGTCTGCTGCTGCACTGCTTTTCACTCCATCCTGGGGCTTTGGGGTAGCCTGACATGACAGCAGGAAGGAAAGCCACAGGCCGGCGGGTGCCTCACATGGTGAAGTCCTTCTCCTCCTTGATGCGCTCGATGTTGTGCCTCAGCACGGTGTTCTCGTGCTCTGTCTCAGCCAGTTCGTGTGCCACCTCCTCCAACTCCTCCTTCCGCTCCTCCAGGAACCTTTTGGCCATTTGGCGCTCCCCCTTCTGCATCTTGACCTGCACAAGGGCACACAGGCAGGGCCACTGAGGGATGGCTTTTCTTCTATGCTACATGGCTGGGCCCAGGGCTTCAGACCCTCCGTTGCAAGCCAGCCAAGCCCTGTGCAGTTGCAGTCCTCATTAGCAGTCTCAGAAAATCTCACAAAGACTGGCCCCTCGGGACCAGCAGTTGGTGTAATAGCTATGTTGCTGGGCTCTCATGTAGTTGACTGTGGTACGAGTCCCAGACCCAGTGGCTTAAACTCACACCAGGTGCATGTGCATGTGTGCCCAAGATCCCGAGAGGAGAATGGAGGAGAGGGGGTTGCGGCATGGCCACCCCCCTGGGGGTTGATTTTTCACTTTCTGTTTCTGTCTTTTTGGTGAGTGCACGCACCTATAGCAAAAACTTATTTAAAAAAAAAAAAAAAGACTGACCCCTCTGAGACACGATTCCTTCCTCATTTGGCAGATAAGAAAACTGAGTGACGAGAGCCTGAGTTGGACCGGCAGGTAGCATGGAGGTTAAGGTAGTGGATCCCACATAGCTGGCTCCACAGTCTAAGTCCTAGACCCGATGGCTGGATAAACACTCTAGGCGTGTGTGCATCCAAGTCCAAAATGCTAACAGAAGACTGGAGAAGAGACTGGCATGGCCACCCTCCACCCAGGGGGTGATTTCTCACTTTCCCTCTCTCTCTCAAGCGAGCACATTTACTCTATAGCAAAAACTAAAAAAGAGAGAGAGCTTAAGTGACCTGCTGGGGATGGCGTTAGGTGGTAAACGTGGTTTGGCTGGCACATCATAGGAGAGCGGTCACAGAAAGGCCGTGCACTACAGACTACAGAGGAGGGCCTGTTGCCAGGCAGCCCTGGGTTTCCCAGGAAGGTCCCTGGACACCAAGTACAGGGAGCAGGACTAAAGACACAGGTCATATTAGCAGTCAAGATCTAGACTATAGGGGCCAGCAGATGGCACTGGTTAAGGCACTGGTCTCCCACATGGCCGGCTGACCTTACTTCAAGTCCCACACCCGACAGCTTGCTTTCTCACACTCCTCTCTCTCTCTTCCTATCTCCCTCTGGTCAAATTGAATAATTATAATAAATGAAATAATTGTTAAAAAAAAAAAAGTCTGGACTGTAATGCCAGCTCCACACCTCCCAGCCGGGGACCTTGGACTTCACAGTTCTGCTTCCAATGCCATTGCCATATTGCGCCCAAAGAGACAGCTCAGCGCCCGGTGACAAACTTCCTTTTCCTCCTTGGGGTTGTGTCTTTAATGTTAGATGTTAGCACAAGCCGTTTCCAAGTCACTTCCCTCCACAGCAGGAACTATAACCCCACCAGCTGCCTTTGCCGTGGTCATTGTCAATTCAGGTCATCCATGCACAGCACCAGGCCAGCTCAGTGCTTGACGGGTGGGGCCGTGGGTGTGACGGTGCCCCAGCTACCTCCCAGGGGGGAATCCAAACTCCTGGGCAACTTTGCCAAGGGGCCAGGAGGCTGGCAGAGAGGCGACTGGAGAGAAGTGTTCACCAGAAGCCCATCTGGCAGTCCTCAAGGCACGAGCTGTCCCAGTCCCCTACCTCCCTCACCTCAGACTTGAGACAACCAACCGCATTCATTAGACTGTCAATCTTCTTATCGTAACGGTTCATTTTACAGTGACCCGAGTCGTCATCTTCTGTAGAGAGGTCACTTAACCGCATCACCGAAACCAGCTTTTCTGAAGATGGTGGTGTGATCTCCAGGCAATGAGGTGGATTCTGACGTAGAGGAGGGAGAAACACATGAACTTGGAAGCAAGGCCTCCACCTGGATTCTACCGAGGCTGGATGTCTACTGGAGGCTGACTTACTGATTAGGCTGGAAAAGCTACAACAGCTACCGGTCAACCACAGGGACCCTGGGAACACTCCAAACCCTCTCAAATGAACATTATCTACCCATGTTTAAAGGATGTTTTTGAAGAATTTCTTACATTGAAATAAAAAGCTTACATTATGTTTAAGTTTAAAATAAAGAATATAACGAATTGGCAAAAACGGTATACCCAAAGGTGGCAAAATTTTGGGACTATAGATGTTTTCATTTACCTAGGGCAGAAATGAAATATGTCAGACGTCTTTTAAATGAATACAAATGCATGACACTGGGTTAGTTATCACAATAAATTCACTGAGAAAGGCGTTTTGGGAAATGTGGAGAAATTTGAAAATCAACTAGTTACTATGTAATATGAAGAAATGAAGTGCTTACAACTAATCAGTATTTGTTTTGGTTAATATAGAAAAACATAAATACTATTAGAAATACATATGAAATGATGTCTGGAAAACACCTTTTTAAATACAGTATAAAACAAAAAAATTTTTTCTTGACAGATTTTTTGGTATAGAGCACATACACTCTCTGGAGAGACAGGAGACAGAAAGAAAGAAAGCGAGAAATCACCCCCTCAGGGGAAGGCCACGCTGCAATCCCTTCTTCTCCATTCTTGTCTCGGGATTTTGGGCACACACGTTCACGCACCCGGAGTGAGTTTTAGGCCACCGGGTCTGGGACTCGAACTGAGGTTAACTATGTGGGAGCTGATGGCTGTCAGAAAGAAACAAGAAGTGTGCAACAGGATGAAATTGTTGTATCGAACAAGTAGGACTCCCAGGGTATAATTAAGAGAAATCACGCACATAGGGCCAGCAGAGAGCACAGTGGTTAAGGTGCCGGACTCCCACATGGCTGACCGCTGCCCAAGTCCAGAACTCTGTGACTTGAAGCAACACGAAGCACATGTGCATGCTCAAAGTCCTGAGAGGAGAATGGAGAAGGGATTACAGTGTGGCCATTTCCCCTGAGGGGTGATTTCTCACATTCTGTCTTTGTCTCTCCAGCCAGGACACATGCCCTATAGCAAAAAATACACGTAACTCTCCCTAGGAACCAGCAGGTGGCATAATGGTTACATCACTGGACTTCCACGAAGTCGACTGTGATTGGAGTCCCAAACCTGGTAGGTTGCTTTCTCACTTTTTCTCTCTCTCCTCTTTTTCTGTCCCTCTCTGATCAAATTAAAATAAGTAAACAAATAAAATTAAAAAAAAATTTTTTTTTTTTTTTTTTAGAGGTTTTGCTATAGGGCACGTGCGCTCGCCAGACAGAGAGAGACAGAGACAGAAAGTGAGAAATCACCCCCCGAGGGGATGGCCACACCGCAATCCCTTCTCCTCTAGGGATCTTGGGTACTCATGCACACGCACCCTGCGTGAGTTTTAAGCCACTGGGTCCGGGATGCGAACCGCAGTCAACTACATGGGAGTCCAGCGACATAGCCATTATGCTAACTGCTGGTCCCAAATAAAATCATTCTTTAAAAATCAAAAGGAGGAACCTGGAGGGTGATGTGGCAGTTAAGGTGCTGGACTCCCATATGGCCGACAATGGTTCAAGTCTCGAACCAGTCCGAACTCATGACAAATAAATAGGTTTAAAAAAAAATAAGGGGACCAGCAGTTAGCGTAATGGCTATGTCACTGGACTCCCATGTAGCTGACCGTGGTTCAAGTCCTGGACCCGGTGGCTTAAACTCACACCGGGCACGTGTGCGTGTGTGCCCAAGATCCCGAGAGGAGAGTGGGGGAGAAGTGACTGTGGCATGGCCATCCCCCCTGGGGGTCATTTCTCTCTGTCTCTGTCTTTCTGGCAAGTGCACAAGCCCTATAGCAAAAACTTCTAAAAAAAAATTAAGAATCAAAAAAAAAAAAAAAAAGGGTATGTACTCTTTCTTTTTTTAGCCAGTCTGTTCTAGAGATTTATTACATATATCCTGGTTGCCAGCCAGTGGTGTGGTGGTTAGGGTGGCTAGATCCCACAGGGCCAACTGAACAGTTCGAGTCTTGGACCCAGTGGCTTGAAAGACACACTAGGGGCATACACGTGCATGCATGTGTGGCTAAAATACCAAGAGGAGCACGGAAGAGACTGCAGTGTAGCCAATCCATTTATGCCACCTGCTGGCCCCTTTACTTAATTTCTCTCTGTCTCTATCACTTCTGGTGAGCACAAGCACCCTCTGTGAATTAAAAAACAAAAATGTGCAGGCTGGGGCAAGCAGGTGATGTAGTGATTAAGGCAGTGGACTCCCACATGACCATCTGCCTTAATCAAGTCCCAGACCCAGCATCTTGAAAATCATGTCAGGCACGTGTGCATGTGTGCCCAAAATCCCAAGAAAAGAAGGGAGGAGAAGGGATTGTGGTATGACCATGCCCCATGGAAGGTGCCTTCTCCCGCTTCCTGTCTCCTCTGGCAGGCACAAGTGCTCAATCCAGAAAAAAAAAAGTACAAAGAAAATATAGTTAAATATATTAAATAAAACAGAATAGGGAACCAGTAGGTGGTGTGGTGATTAAGGTGCTAAACTTTTACATGGCCGACTGTGGTTCAATTCTTGGACCCAACAGATTAAAATCATGTAGGGCATATATAAGCATGTGCCCAAAATACTGAGAGAAGAATGGAGAAGGGATTGTAGTATGGCTATCTCCCTTAGGAGTAATTTCTCACTTTCTCTTTCTCTCTCTGGCGAGTACACACACACACTATGACAAAAACCTTAAAAAAAAAAAAAAAACAGAGAGAGAGAGAGAGATGCAATGATTAGTAAAATACCCTGTTCTTACCAAAACATAATAGAAGCAGTCTACTCATAAGAAAAGATCAGGAGGGGCTGGCAGGTGGTATGGTAATTAAGGTGTTGGAGTCCCACATGACTAATCATGGTTCAAGTCCCAGACCTGGTAGGTTGCTTGCTTATTTTCCCCCTTTCTCTGTAATTCTCTGGTGAGCACACATGGCCTTTAACAAACTTTAAAAAAAAAAATTATAACAATATGGGACCAGCAGATGGTGTAATGGTTATGTTGCTAGACTCCCACATAGTCTACCATGATTCAAGTCCTATACCTGGTGGCTTAAAACTCATGCCGGGCACATGTGCATGTATGCCCAAAATCCTAAGAGGAGAATGGAGGGGAAGGGATTGCAACATGGCCACACACTCCCTGGGGGGTGATTTCTTGCTTTCTGTCTTTCTGTCTCTCTGGTAAGCACATATGCTCTATACAAAAAATATCTCTCAAAAAAAAATGATAATAAATAAGATAATTTGTAAAGGCTAATTTCATTTATTATTACCATTTTTAAAAATTTGCTACAGGGCACATGTGTTCACCAGAGACATACAGACAAACACAGAGAGGAGAGGGAAAGTGAGAAAGCAAGCCTCTAGGTCTGAGAGTAGAACCCAGTGCCCCAACCACCAAGCCACCTGCTGGTCCTAATAATTAATTTAAAAAAAAAAAAAAAAAAAAGAAAGAAAACATCAGGAAATGTCCCACCTAGAATTTACACAAGTGGCAAGGTTAGGCGTGGTTTTTCACTTTCCTCCTTGTGCTGATTTAGATTTTCTAATTTTTCAACAATGATTATATACTACTTTTTTTTCTTTTTTTGGAGAGGTTTTTGCTATAGGGCGCATGAGCTCGCCAGAAAGACAGAGAGAGACACAGAGACAGAAAGCGAGAAATCACCCCCCAGGGGGGATGGTCACGCCGCAATCACTTCTCCTCCATTCTCCTCTTGTGATTCTGGGCATGTACGCACACGCGCCCGGCGTGAGTTTAAGCCACTGGGTCTGGGACTCGAACCATGGTCGACTACATGGGAGTTCAGCTACATAGCCATTACACTAACTGCTGGTCCCTATACTACTTTTAAAAGAAAAAAGTTACCTTTTTTTTTAAAGATATTTTTGCCAAAGGGCGTGTGTGCTTACTAGAGAGGTAGAGAGACAGAAAGAAATCACTCCCCAGAGGGGATGATCATGCCACAGTCCCTTCTTGACCATTCTCCTCTCAAGATTTTGGGCATGGGCACACAGGCACCTGGTGTGAGTTTTAAGTCGTAAAATCTCGAACTCGAAAAGCAGTCAGCTACATGATAGTCCAGTGCCTTAACCACTGTACCACCTGCTGGTTCCCAAAAACAGTTACTTTTAATATTTAAAAGATAGAAAATACTGGGGCCAGCAGGTGGCTCAGTGGTTAAGGGTGCTGGACTCCCACATAGCCGACTGTGGTTCAAGTATTACACCTGGTGGCTTGCTTTCTCACTTTCCCTCTCTCTCTTACTCCATCCCTCTCTGGTCAAATTTAAAATAAATAAAGTTAAATAAATTCTTTAAAAAAGAAAATACATAAATAATATGATTAAAATATAAATTTTCTAAAGAATTATTAAATTTTACTTATTATTATCATTTTTAAAAATTTGCTACAGAGCACATGAACTCACCAGACAGAAACAGAGAGATGGCAGATGGCGTGGTGGTTAAGGGTGCTAGACTCCCACATGGCTGACTACAGCTTTAATCCCGGACCTGGTGGTTTGCTTTTCCTCTTTCTCTGTTAAAATTTAAATAAATAAATAAATAAGTAAAATAATTCTTAAAAAGGGATCAGCAATTGGCATAATGGCTATGTCGCTGGACTCCCATGTAGTCGACTGCATTTCAAGTCCCAGACTCGGTGGCTTAAACTCACGCTGGGCACGTGTGTGTGCATGCCCAAGATCCTAAGAGAAGAATGGAGAAGGGATTGTGGCGTGGCCATCCCCCCTGGGGGGGTGATTTCTTGCTTTCTGTCTGTCTGTCTCTCTCTGTCTTTCTGGCAATAGCACGAGCCCTATAGCAAAAACCTCTCAAAAAAAATAAATAAAAAAACCACTGGGAGCACATGTATCCAAAATCCTGATAGGGTGGAGAAATGGAGAAGCACGACTGTGCCCCATCAGAGAATGCTTTCTCCCTTTCCCTCTCTTTTTGTCTCTCTGGCAAACCACATACACCAAACGGCAAAAATAAAAAAGACAATACACAGGAGAAAGTACAAGTGCAGTAGTAAGTGTACTAGGAGAGTGGATGCCCTTTGGGGTGACAGGGAGGCTCTGACAGTAACAGCTGAGAGGGCAGCACCTAGGAAATAAGCGTGAGTTACACAGGTGCATTCGGCTTGTAAAAATTCATTGAGCTAGGGGCCAGTGGTGGTGTGCTGGTTGAGGTGCTGCACTCTCACATGGTCAACCATGGTTCAAGTCCCAGACCAGCCAGCTTGGTTTCTCACTTTCTCTATCTCTGTCTATCTGTCTCTGGTGAATGCATATGCCTTATAGCAACATTTTAATAACAAATAAAACTAGGTAATTTTTTTTTTTAATTTCATCAAGCTAAAACACTTCTGACAGGGTCTGGCTATATCACGATCCTCCTGCCCCAGCCACTCAGTTACCCAGTACTATAGGGGCATCACCATACCTGGCCCAACCTGAATAACCCAGGCTTCCTCTGTGGTCTCAGCCTCTGAGAAATAGCATCTTACAGAGCACACCAATGGGAAGGAGCCTCTCTGCACTTTTCTTAGATGCCAGAGGGTGTAGGTGCTTGCCAGACAGAGTAGCATTCCCAGTGGAGAATGGTTACATCACTATCCTTTTTCTTCAATTTTCCATCCTATCAGGATTTCGAGCATGCATTCATAAGTGTGCACATGTGCGCACACACACATGCGCGCACACACACATGCATATGTGCACCAACATACTTTTCAAGCCGCCAAGGTTAAGTCTCATCTCGCAGTTGGCCATAAGGGATCCAATCTCTATGCACAGTGCTTAACCACCGTACCAACAAGCCTGGTCCCTTCTCCCTGAACCTTTCTTTTCTTTTCTTTTTTTTTTTTTTTAAGAATTATTTAATTTCATTTACTATTATTATTTTGCCACCAGGCCCAGGATTCAAACCACAGTCAGCCATGTAGGAATACAGCGCTTAACAGCAAGATTTGAGTAGTAGAATTCAAGTAATTATTTTTCTGTATATATTTTTGCATTTCCATAAAAAAAAAAAAAAAAAAAAAAAGTTTTTTATATTACAAAAGTATTCCAAAAAAAAAAAAAAAAAAAAAAAAAAGCTTTTAGTAATTAAAAAAAAAAAGGAAACAACAGACGGTGTAATGGCTATGTCGCTGGACTCCTATGTAGTCGACTGCGGTTCAAGTCCTGGACCTAGTGGCTTAAACTCATGCCAGGCGTGTGTGCGTGCCCAAGATCCCAAGAGGAGAATGGAGGAGAAGGGACTGTGGCATGGCCATTCCCCCTGGGGGATGATTTCTTGTTTCTTTCTCTTTCTGGCCAGAGCATGCGCTCTATAGCAAAAACCTCTCCAAAACAAAACAAAACAAAACAAAACTCTAGACCTTCTTTCTCCCAAAGATTATCTTATATACCAAAAGGGGCTCAAGAAATAAAACAATGGACCAGCCCCATAGCCTTATGGTTAAGGGCGCCAGATACCACATGGCTGACCATGAGTTAAAATTCCAGCCCTGCTGGCTTGAAAAACATGTGGGACTCGAATGTTCACAAACATCTGAATGAATGGAAAAAGTGGCACATACAATCTATGGAATACTACTCAGCCATAAAAAAAAAAAAAAAAAAACAAGACATTTGCTGGAAAGTAGTCAAATACGGAGGATCTATTGCTGAGTGAGCAAGACAGAATATGAAAGAAAGATATTGTATATATCCACTTACTATATACTGACTATCTACACTTTACAGTAGAGATGAAAATATTGGAGGGCGGGGCTGGCATGTGGCTTGGTGGTTAAAGCGCTGAACTCCCACATGGCCTACCAGTTTGAATCCTAGACCTGGCGGCTTGCTTTCTCACTATCTCTCTTTCTTTGGCACAACACATGTGAAATAATAATAATAATAAATAAATTATTTTTCTAAAAAAGAAAGAGGGCGTGGTGGCGCCCGCCCTATGGCAAAAAAAGAAAGAAATATCGGAAGGCATAAAAACAGTCAAAATAGTTGTGGATGCTGAAGACAGTGTGGAACCTGGGGGGGAGGGGGAGGCAGGGGTGAGGACAAGGGAAGAGTATAGAGACGGACAGCATGAGAATAGAGAGGCATGACATTTGTGGGACACAGAAATGATTTATTACCTGATAACATGTATAGTGTTCTATACTGGACTGGTCTGAGAAGTATTTCAAGTTGGATAAATTCTTTATACAAGCCAAATGATATATGATTGAATGTTTAAAAAAAATAATGAGAATAGGGACCAGCAGTTGGCATAATGGCTATGCCGCTGGACTCCCATGTAGTCGACCGCAGTTCAAGTCCCAGACCCGGTGGCTTAAACTCACGCCGGGCACGTGTGCGTGCATGCCCAAGA
>NW_006159896.1:1294633-1301977 GCF_000334495.1 Tupaia belangeri chinensis
GAGATTGCAGTGTGGCCACCCCCCCTGGGGAGTGATTTCTTGCTTTTTATCTGTCTCTCTCAGTCGTTCTGGCGAGCTCACGTGCCCTATAGCAAAATCCTCTAAAAAAAAAAAAAAAAAAGAGAGAATAAATAATAATCTGAAAAAAATGATGAAAAGCTATTCAATGATGATAATGTGGATAGTAATGTCTTTGTATTGACTGATAGGCATGGTAATCGTGCTGGAAAAAGAAATGTAATACACTGTAAAGATATATGTGATCCAATGTAATATAAAATGATTATGATAATAAAAAGCAAAATATAAAAATTTTAAAAAATATATTCTGGGCACATGTGCATGCATGCTCAAAATCCCGACAGGATGGAGAAGTGGAGAAAGCATTGAAGCATGACAATAACCCACTGAAGGTAGTTTGTGGCACTTTCTCTTTCTGTGAATCTCTGATGAGCATATGCACCTCTCTAGCAATTAAAAAAAGAAAAACAAAACAAAAAAAGTAATCAAATACGAATCCCAAACACACTCAGCAGCTCTGGTCTCCATTTCCAGCACCCCAAACTTGCACTTCCTAGGGTCCTTCTCCTTTGGTCCATATGGGAAGCCTAGGGCCCCACTGGAACACAGGAAGTCACAGGAAAAGTGGAGAGGGGCAGGCCAACAGAGAAAGCCAGAGAGACAGTCACTGAGCTGCTGAGAGTGCTTGGACTATTCACCCCCCTGCACCCCTCTACCCCTAGGATTCTGTAGGTGCAGGACTGAAAGCACAGGCATAGAACTTTACAAAGGGCATCCTTGCTGGCAACACATGGCAAAAGAAAGGCAATTTTCTTTTCTTTTTTTTGAGAGATTTTCGCTATAGGGCACATGCGCTCGCCAGACAGACAGAGACATTAGAGACAGAAAGCGAGAAATCACCCCCCCGGGGGGATGGTCATGCCGCAATCCCTTCTCCTCCATTCTCCTCTCGGGATCTTGGGCACGCACGCACACGCGCCCAACGTTGAGTTTTAAGCCACCGGGTCCAGGACAGGAACCGCGGTCAACTACGTGGGAATCCAGTGACATAGCCATTACGCTAACTGTTGGTTCCCAAGAAAGGCAATTTTCTCAGCAGCATATCTTTGAAACCATCTCCAGTGGAGATTGCTTTCTCCCCCTCTCTCTCTCCATCTCTGGCAAGCATATATGTTTTCTGGCAATTAAAAAGAAAAAAAAATGGCATTTTAGGGGCTGGCAGGTGGCATGGTGGATAAAGGCACTGGACTCCCACATGGTCGACCGTGGTTCGAGTCCTGGACCTGGCGGCTTGCTTTCTCGCTTTCCCTTTCTCTCTTTCTCACTGTCTCTGTATGGTCAAATTAAAGAAATAATAATAAGTGTAATGAAATAAATAAGGCATTTTTTTAAAAAAGGCATTTTAAATTATAAAATATATGGCCAGCTCTATGGCTTGGCAGTTAAGGCAACTGGATCCCACATGTCTGACTGTGAAATTCAAGTCCTGGACCCAACAGCTTGAGAAACATGCCCACATATGGGCACAGCTGTGTGCAAGCACAAAATCCCAAAAGGAAGGAGAGTTGGAGAAGGGACTGTGGTGTGACCATTCCCCATGGGGAGAGGGTGCTTTCTCCTCTTCCTCTCTGTCTCTGTCACTCCCCGGCAATTGCATGTGCCCTCTAAGCAAAAACAAAATAAAACTCTAAATTATAAAATACCGGGCCAGTAGGTGGCGTGGTGGTTAAGGCACCAAATCCCACATGCCTGACTCTGCAGTTGGAGTCCTGGACCCAGTGGCTTGAAATTCAAGCCAGGCACATGTGCATGTTTGCCCAAAATCCCAAGAGGAGAATGGAGAAGGACTGTGGTGTAGCCATCCCCAGTGGGAGGTAATTTCTCACTTTCCCTGTCTCAGTGTCTCTCTGGCAAATGTACACACTCTGTGGCAAAACCTAAAAAAAAAATAATGATAATAAATATATAAAATGATGGGGGCCGGCAGATGGCATAGCGGTTAAATATGCTGGATTCCCACAGGGCTGACAGCAGTTTGAGTCCTGGACCCGGTGGTTTGCTTTCTCGCTTTCCCTTTCTTTCTTTCTGTCTCTATCTGGTCAAATTAAAAAATAATAGTAACAAGGGATCGGCAGTTGGCATAATGGCTATGTTGCTGGACTCCCATGTAGTCAACCGCAGTTCAAGCCTTGGACCCAGTGGCTTAACTCATACCAGGCGCATGTGCATGCGTGCCCAAGATACTGAGAGGAGAATGGAGAAGAAGGGATTGCGGCATGGCCAGCCCCCCTGAGGGGTGATTTCTTGCTTTCTGTCTCTCTGTCTCTGTCTTTCTGGCGAGTGCATGCACCTTATAGCAAAAAGCTCTCCAAATAAAAATAATAATAACAATAACAAATGAATTAAATAATTATTTTAAAATACATGTGTGTGTGTGTGTGTGTGTGTGTGTGTGTGTGTGTGTATAAAATGCTTGATATAAAGAAGTTTAAATAAGCCATTAAAAAAAATAGAAAAGAGAGCCAGCAGGTGGTGTGGTGGTTAAAGGCACTGAATTCCTACATGGCTGACTGCAGTTCAAGTCCCAGACCTGGCGGCTTGCTTTCTCCCTTTCCCTTTCTCTTTTCTTTCTCTGATCATATTAAAAAATAATAACAACAAATGCAATTAAATAAATAATTAATTATTTTTTAAAAACAGAAGAGAGGGGCAGGCAGGTGGCATGGTGGTTAAGGGCACTGGACTCCCATATGGCTAACCGTGGTTTGAGTTCCAGACCTGGTGGCTTATTTTCTCACTTTTCCTTTCTCTCTGTTTCTCTCTGATGAAATTGAAAAAGAATAATAAATAAAGTGGATAATTATGTTTTTAAAAGTATAGAAATAAAACAAAAACATTAAAGCCTGTCACATGCCAGAGGTAATCACTGTTTGCCACATCTTAAGTATCTTCCCAGAAAACGTTATACATATGTAAACAGATGCACATGTACTGAGATGCAGACACCCTTTTTCTGCACAAATAGGCCAAACTCCACACATTGTGCATCTCTGCGCTATATTACTATAAATATTTATCTCAGTCTTTGTATGGCTACGTGGTATTCCATTGTATAGATGCACTGTAATTTAACCAATATCCTCTTGATGGACACTAAGGTTGCTTCCAGTTTTTCTGTTATAAACACTGCCATAGCAAACAATTTATAAACAGATCCTTGTACCCTTCTCTGACATTTTTAGGATAAATTCCTTGATGTAAAACTATATAATTGATGTGTAGATAGATGTTGCTAAACTGCCCCTAGAACAGTTGAATCAGTTTCATAGCCTTATCAAAAGTATTTTTAAAAGCTCATTGGCACCTCATTTGCTTACCAACACAAGATATCTGTAATCTTTTACACTTTTTTCTATTCAACAAAATGATAGTTTATTCATTTTATTTTTTCTGAGAGAGATTTTTGCTATAGAACACATGTATTCACTGAAGAGACAAGAGACAGAAAGTGAGAAATCACCCCTGAGGCGGGATGGCCACATCACAATCCCTTCTCCTCTCCTCCATCCTCCTCTCTGGATTTTGGGCATGCACACCCATACAACCAGTGTAAATTTCAAGCCTCAGGGTCTGGGACTGGAACTGCAGTCAGCTAAATGGGAATCCAGTGATGTAACCATTACACTATCCGCTGCTACTCTTCTGTTGTTTTTAAAATATATGGCTTTTAGGGACCAGT
The DNA here is from genome assembly GCF_000334495.1 of Tupaia belangeri chinensis. Lineage (NCBI taxonomy): Eukaryota > Metazoa > Chordata > Mammalia > Scandentia > Tupaiidae > Tupaia > Tupaia belangeri. Next base: position 1,298,394 of record NW_006159896.1, read on the forward strand.
AGCTGGCATAATGGCTATGTCGCTGGGTCACTATACATGTCAGCGTTATTACTTTGGGTTTTGATTTCTAATTTTAAAAGTAATATAAACAGGGGTGCTGGCAAGTGGCATGGTGGTTAAGGGCATTGGACTCCCACGTGGCCAACCCTAGTTCGAGTCCTGGACCTAGCAGCTTGCTTTCTCATTCTCTCTCTCAGGCTATTATCGCTCTCTCTCTTGCTCTGTGCCTCTGTGGTCAAATTAAAAAATAAAGTTAAAAAATTCTTAAAAAAAAAGAAAAAAGTAATATAAACAGGCCAGTCCCATAACCCAGTGGTTAAAAGAGCCAGATCCAAAACAGCTGACTGCACAGTTTGAATCCTGGCTCCAGCAGCTTGAGAAACATGCTGGGGTGTATGCGACTAAAATACCAATAGATGTTGAAACGGAGGAGAACAGACTGTGGTATGACCACATCCCAATGAGGAGTGCTTTCTCCCTCACTCTCCCTGGCTGTCTGTCTCTGTTAAGTACATGTACCCTTTGTGAAATTAAAAGAAAAAACATAATAGTAAACTATAGAAAAAAAGACTAAACTTCCAAAGTAGACCAGGCATTATTATCTTTTTAAAAAATTATTTATTTAATTGTATTTATTCATTCATTCATTTTAATTTGACCAGTGAGAGACGCACAGAAAGAAGAGAAGGAAAGTGAGAAAGTATGCTACCAGGTCCAGGACTCAAACCTCGGTTGACCATGTGGGAATGTCCAGCACCTTAACCACCACACCAACTGCTGGTCCCCAGACATTATTATCTTAAAATAGTCCCATGTGCTTTACTTGTCCCAATAAGATCTTTTATCTACTGGGGACCAGCAGATGGCGTAATGGTTATGTCACTGGACTCTCATGCAGTCAACCACAGTTCAAGTCTTAGACTCGGTGGCTTAAACTCAGGCCGAGCCTGTGTGTGTGCGTGCCCAAGATCCCGAGAGGAGAATGGAGGAGAAGGCACTGCGGCGTGGCCATCCCCCTTGAGGGGTGACTTCTTACTTTCTGTCTTGCTGTCTCTCTGTCTTTCCGGCGAGCACACGCACCCTATAGCAAAAACCTCTCCAAAAAAAGAAAAAAAAAAAGATCTTAGTCTATTGCATGGCCATAAGTCTTTCAGTTTTGTCTTTGCTCGGAGTCTGTTCATTGCAACTGACTAGAACATAAGCCTAAGGAGGCACCTTGAGCCAGTCTGCATAACTCATGTCCGGCAGTCCCTGACACAACTCTCAATAAATGTATGTGCATGAATTACTGGCTAGATGGCCAGGAGAGTGGATGGGTAGAAGGACAAACAAAAACATTGAGGTGCAGCTAAAAAAAAGATGCCAGGGGAACCAGCAGTTAGTGTAATGGCTGTGTCGCTGGATTCCCACGTAGTCGACCGCGGTTCATGTCCCGGACCCGGTGGCTTAAAAACTCACGCCGGGCGCATGTGCGTGCATGCCCAAGATCCCGAGAGGAGAATGGAGGAGAAGGGATTGTGGCGTGACCATCCCCTCTGGGGGGGTGATTTCTCGCTTTCTGTCTTTCTGTCTCTCTGTGTCTGTCTGGCGAGCGCACGCGCCCTATAGCGAAAATCTCTCCAAAAAAAAAAAAAAAAGATGCCAGTTCTCTTGGCTACTAATATTGAAGAAAATTGTTCTCTAGAAAATTAGTCCAGAACTGTTTTTCCCATTTTATTTTGTTTGTTTTTTGTTTTGTTTTGGTTTTTGGTAGTTGTACTGGGGCTTGAACCGAGGACTTGTTTTTCTTTTTTTTTTTTTTTTTGAGAGGTTTTTGCTATAGCTCGCCAGACAGACAGACAGACAGAAAGCGAGAAATCACCCCCCAGGGGGGATGGCCACGTCGCAATCCCTTCTCCTCCATTCGCGGGATCTTGGGCACGCACACACATGCGCCCAGCGTGGGTTTTAAGCCACCGGGTCCAGGATGCGAACCGCTCAACTACATGGGAGTCCAACGACACAGCCATTATGCTAACTGCTGGTCCCTTGTTCTTGTTTTTTTAAGACTGTCTCACTGTCACGATCTTCCCGTCTTAGTCTCCCTTTAGGTTAAACTAGGAGTCAAACCTGACTCTCTCATGTGGTCCCAGCTTGTTGGGAACAGTGTCGTAGCAGGACACACCACCACAGCTGGGCCCAAACTTGGTTTTGATGGCATTTATAGAATAGGTGTATGGGGTCAGCCAGTAGCATGGTGGTTAAGAAGGCTGATCCTACATGACAGACTGCACAGTTCAGCTCCTGGACCTAGCAGCGTGAGAAACATGCCAGGTGCATGTGCATGCATACTCAAACTTCTGAAAGGAAGGAGAAATGGAGAAGGAACTGTATGACCATTTCCCATGGGGGGGGGTGCTTTCTCATTTTCTCTCTCTCTCTCTAGTGAACACACAAGTCTACTGGCAAACTAAAAACAAAACAAAACAAAGAATAGGTGTTTGGTCTCTTAGAGAGGCTACCTCAAAAGAGGCGATGCTGGGACCAGCAGCTGGCGTGGTGATTAAGGGTGCTGGACTCCCACATGTCCAACCGTGGTTCAAGTCCCAGACCTGGTGGCTTGCTGTCTCACTTTCTCTCGCCCGTAAAATTAAAATAAGTAAATAAATAAATAAGGTTAAATAAAATAACTCTTAAAAATAAAAAGAGGCAATGTTTTCATGGATATGTATATTCGAGTACATATGTTTTTAATTACGTTTCAGCTACTTTAACCAGTACGTGGGAAAATACACATGGCTCCTCTCGTGCAAAGTAGGGTGGCTATGAGTGTTGCCTCTAGGATGAGACCCCCCTTGAGCCCTAATTTCAGCTCTGCTGGACAGTCTCTATGAGACTCCAGGCCAATCACCTCTGAGCCACGGTTTCCTCACCTCTACACTGCGGGAGCAGAACCTACCACACGGCACTGTTGGAAGGACTCAAGAAGATTCACATACTTTCAGGGTTTGGCAAGGCACTCAGTAAAAGGGGTGTCTCCAATAGTGATAGCTGATTCTGAATCCTTCCGAGTTGGAGGCCTGCTAGAATCTGACCAGTCCAAGAAGAAAAGCCTGAACAAGAATGGGCCTACCTCCCACTTGCATCCCACATGCCGGGCGGATGATTTTCCAGGGGGCATCCAAGGTACCTTGGTTTTCACACGGACACTCCGTCGCACATTCACGGTGTCCCCTTTCATTCCGCGCTTATGAGATTTCTGTGGAAAGGAACAAACCCAGGGTCACCTTTGTGCCCAGTGTCACTCTGGTGGCATCTACCTTGTCTGACTTAAGATTCCTGCAGCCATCTCCGTGCAACAGACCTGCCTACCTTCCATCCAGGTCACTGACCTCTGGAAGAGGGTGTGAGTTTCCCAGACCGTTGGAGGCAGAAGCGCGAGGAGGCTGGGTGGGAAGGATCACCCTGATCCACAGCTGTTACCTTGCCCCACTGGCATGCTCCTACCTGGCTGCTGGCCGCTGATGGTTTCGGGAGTTTTTTTATGTGGACGTGGACAGGGGTGTTCTCATCCACGTGAACATGTAAGGGGGGAGGTGAAGAGC
>NW_006159896.1:1302035-1305577 GCF_000334495.1 Tupaia belangeri chinensis
AAGGGGGGAGTTGAAGAGCTGTCCTTCATGGTTCGCTTCTGGCAGGCGGGGGACAACACAAAAAAGGTTGATCTGTGGACGAGTAAACTGGGCATCAACACAGAGCTCATAGCCTCTGGAGGCCATGGAAAGCCTAGCCACCAAGCGAGCAGGACAGTTACCGACTACAGCATGCAGGCGGGACCCAAGAGGGAGTATCACTCAGCAGGCTCCTACAGAGGTCCCAGCTGAAGACCACCAGGGGACACAGATCCACTCAAGAGAGGAGTCTCCAAGATACCCAAACCCAGATCCCGGGTCCTCAGAACTGAATCTCCTTCCGAGCCTGCTGGAATAGGTAGCTCCTCCTTGGCTTAGCATGGCACAGCTGGCAAGCAGGTGGGTCCTTCTACACAGCCATCTCAGCTGGGGATGCAGATTAGCAAGGGGGCACAGAGAGTGGTTAGGGAAGAGAACAAACAGGTAAAAGACCATGGAGGCAGAAAGCTGGAGGAAATGCCAAGGATGAGAAGGTTGTAAACATTCTCAAGAAAACACACACAGAGCAGAACCCCAGCTACATAACCCTCATTTGCCACCAGCTTCTAGCCCTTCCCCCTTTGTTTTCTTTTTCCTTTTTTTTTTTAATAATCTGTTTTAAGGACTTTGGAATTTGCCAAAGGATAATGATAAGACAACCTCCTCACACCTGGCAGTCTTACCACAAGTAAAATCAATCAAAACATCAGCAGGATAGGCCTAACAGCACCTAACGGGGCCACGATGATGCCCATAGGACAAGGCAGCTCCTAAAAAGGGGTGCAGAAGCACTTCCAGTGGGGTCACAGGGAGGGCTGCCCCATGTGCACGTCACCTACCGTCACAGTTACACTGGGTGCGCCACAAGGTGTTCTCAAGACCTTTTTCTGCGTGAGACTTGTTACTCCGTTCTTCCCACACGATGGAAACCTGTGCCCGGGCACAAGAACCAGATTATAAGCAGAAAATGGGTGCTCTATTTCTTAGGACTCCTGAAGTTACACTGCGTGCAGTGGCTAACAAGTTCACGGCCAGGAGAGCCAGCCTGGACTTCCTTGGCTCTCTGCAGACGAGCACCAGACAAGCATGGTGTGCCCAGCAAGTAGGATGGAAACAGGCTGGCTAGCACTTGCACGGCTGGCCTTTTACCTGCCATCGCATCACGCACATTGTGACCTTTGGCTGAAAAACCTAGCTATCATCCTGTCAGTCAGGAGACCACCAATAGATGGCTCACGAGGAGCAATGAAGTCCCTAGTTTGGGCAAACGTGAAAGTGCCCAGGACAGTGCCTGCAGCAGAGGTAGCCCGAGAGGAATGCTCAGAGAACGACCAACAAAAACCAGTGTTGGGCTCAGGAACAAAAAGTCACTGTGACTCAAACAAAATTGAGGCGTGAACCATTCACCCAGGGGATAAAAAAGTACCTAGTTCATGGGGCTGGCAGGTGGTGTGGTGGTTAAGGGCACTGGGTTCCCATATGGCCAACTGAGGTTCAAGTCCCAGACCAGGTGGCTTGCTTTCTCGCTTTCCCTTTCTCTCTCTCAGTCTGGTCAAATTAAAAAATAATAAGTGGAATTAAATAATTATTTAAAAAAGTACCTAGTTCCCAAGATAGAAATTCTACCTGCTATCCTTTACGCACCTAAGGATAGCAGGTTTTTTCAATCCACGTGTAGTTTACTTTACAGCTATCTTCCACAGCTAGTCCCAACACCAGATTGGCAAAGACAGGAAAAGTTTCATCTGTACCAAAATCTGGCAGCAGTTCATTCAAGAATTCCAGGATAGGAAGGAGCTTGGAATGACTGATCCATCCCACTGCCCCTTGACAGCATCAAAATATCACCTTGCCCTGCCCACAAATTCTTAGAGAAAATAATGCAACATAGAAATGCAAAGTAAAAACATTTTAAGACTTTAGTATGCATTTTACTGTATGTAACATTGTACTTTAACAAAATGATTTATTGAGCCCCAGTAGTCATTTATCCAAGGAATATCAAAGCTGAGAAGACAGGTTTCCCCTCCTCACTTATAATATTTTTGTTTACTTAAAGCCAACAGTTTCAGGAAACCTCTTCCTTGGTGAGTTTCCCATCAGGCCACCTGGTTTCCACCTACAGAGCTAACTGTGCACCCCCCTCCTACACTGTTACTTATTTACACCTGGGTGCTTTGCAAAAAGGCTCTGAGCCTAGTACTCCGCTGAGAGGACAGGGTGGCCCTGTTACTAGGAAGCTGTGGCACCTGGGGAGGGAGGGGGAGGGAGGCAGAGCTGGGACTGTATATGTGCACTTTTTTCATCCTTCCCTTCAAAAACGATTTTTAAATGTTTTGGTCTAGACTTTTAGGACACAGAACAGGGAAACTGAAAAACGAAGCCTCCGGTGAGCCTGGCCTGGGGGCCCCTGACCACCTTCCCTGCCCTATGGCGGAGGCACCCCCGACGCTGGCAGTACCTGGGGGAGCCGCCTGAGGATGAGGCAGACATGGCTAGGCATCAAAGCCGCAAAGGTGGGCAATTGGGTCAGCAGGCTCTGCTCAGGGGACCCAGAGGGGCTTGTCAATGAGAATCTCAGGGGCCTGGCATCAAACGTCCCGAGGGGAGGAGGGTGGAGGCTTTGGGGGTGGCAGTTGGATGAAAACTTGGGAGGCGCTCCTCTACTGTCCAAGTCGCACAGCAACTGTCCTGCCAAAGTGGGGGGAGACAGGAGAGGCTGAGCGACCTGCAGGTGGCTAGTGGGCCGCGGTAGGCGGGTGGGAGGCGTGGCGGGAACGCCCCAGCCCGGGAAAAGACCACCTCGCCCAGACCCCACTCGGGAGGGAAGGCAGGTGGCTGCCAGGGCGAAAACCTGAGATGCTGGCTGGCGTAAGTGGAGGGCGGGTGAGAACCGCTAGGCCCCAAATGGGCCCCAAGGGGCCCGAACCCGCGCAGGGAGCTGGAGGGATATTCGGGGCGGGGCCAAGGCAACAGTCTCCTAGGAGAAGGGGCGTTCCCCGCAGAACAGAAACCCGAAAGGACCAATAGTATTTGAAGGAGGGAGGAGCGGAGGCTGCAGGGGACTCGGGGCGCTCCGCCGGAGTGGGTACCCCGGGGCGGAAGGAGGTCCCGGGGCAGTGGGCACGGGCTGGGGCTTAACATCCGAGTTAGAGAGGGTCAGACGCCAGATGGCCGGCAGCGGGCGAGAACCTCGGGAGGGCCCTGGGCGGCCAGGGGACAGCGCTGCCTGCGAGGAGCGGGCGACAAACTGCTGTGCGAGGCCCGCGGGGCAGCGCCGGGGCGAAGCCCGCACACCGGCAGGAGCGCGGGGCCGGCCCCGGCGCTGGAGAAAGGGACGACCACCCACCAGCAGGCAGGAGGGGACCGGCTTCTGCCCATAGAGAGGAGGGCGAAGCCCTGCCCGGGGCAGCAGAGCAGGGAGCAGAGCCCGGCGGGTGAGCGGCGGAGGGAGGCGGCAGGCCCGCCCGTTAGCGGGAGGAGAAGCCCGTGCCGGTGGGCGGGGCGGACGCCAGATTCTGACA
>NW_006159896.1:1305772-1306708 GCF_000334495.1 Tupaia belangeri chinensis
CATTGGCCAGTTCAAACCCCCCCGGGAGCCGCTCGGGTTTCGCCATTTAGGCCCAGCCCCTTGCGTCACAGAGATGCCCCGCCCCGCCAGAAGCGCCGCCCACTTCCGGGCCACGCGCCTCGTCGCCATGGACACGCGTGACGCCTCCAGCGGGCCTAGTCTGGTCTAGCCAGACTAGTTCAAGCTCTGGCCTCCCCTCCGCCATTTTTACCCTCCCATGGTCCAACCCGGTTCCCTTAACTCCAAGGAGCACCAAAGCTCCACCGCGCTCCCTTTGGGACCCGCGAGGAAGCCAGGCTCCAACAGGGCCCACAGGACAAGGCAGTGGCCGGGCTGCGAACTCAGCCTGTCCCTTGCTAGTACGGACGAGGAGCAGCCTCTGCACCCCACCACGCCCCCACTCCCCATGTCGCCCCTCTTTACCCTGCACACCGTGTGCCGCCTTGTGTACAGACCTACTCTGATGAGGTTCTCGCTGGGCCGCCATCTTCTCAACAATGCGCAGCCAATCATGGGGGCCCGTCACGTGGCCCTCCAGGACGCCCTGGAATTCTGGGAGACTTTCTTCCTTGACCTCCTGATATCCAGCAATCTTCCCAGCACCTCAGCCAGACACCCCCAAGGCCATACAACCATACAGCTGTAGCATCTGATTTTTTTTTTTCTTTTTTTGGAGAGGTTTTTGCTATAGACTGCACGGTCGCCAGAATGACAGAGAGAGAGAGAGATAGAAAGCGGGAAATCACCCCCCAGGGGGGATGGCCACGCCGCAATCCCTTCTCCATTCTTCTCCCGGGATCTTGGGCACGCGAACACACGCGCCCGGTGTGAGTTTAAGCCGCTGGGTCCAGGACTTGAACCACAGTCAACTACATGGGAGTTCAGTGACATGGCCATTACACTAACTGCTGGTCCCCTGATTTTTTTTTTTTTTTT
>NW_006159896.1:1306813-1309800 GCF_000334495.1 Tupaia belangeri chinensis
CTGCTGAGTTGGCCATGCGGGATCCAGCACCTTAATCTCCACACCACTTGCTGGTCCCTGCACCTGAGATCTTAAAGCCCAGCTCCCCCTCTCCCAAACAGAACCTGCTTTTCTGTCTTCCCTGTCCAATCAAGTGCACACCACATTTGCTCTTTTTTTTTAAGAATTTTTTTTAACTTTATTTAGTTTTAATTTGATCAGAGGGATAGAGTGAGAAAGAGTGGGAAAGTGAGAAAGCAAGCCAGCCAGGTCCGAGACTTGAACTGTGGTCAGCCTTGTGGGAGTCCAGTGCCCAAACCACCACACTACCAGCCGGCTCCCCCACATTTGCTCTTCAAAGTGAGGCACCCTCACTCCCCTCTCTGTTCATTTTCTCCCTGTTGAATCATTGATGTGTCCCCAATCTCGTTTTTTAAGAAAAGAGTTTTTTGCTGTAGGGTGTGCACTCCCCTGACACACAGAAACCTACAGCAAGAAATCATTCTCCAGGGGGAATAGCCATGCCACAATCCCTTCTCCATTCTTCCCTTAGGATTTTGGGCACGCAGGCACCTGTGCTTGGTGTGAATTTTAAGCCCAGGGTCTGGTTGACTAAGTGGGAGTCCAGCTATTTAACCATTATGCCATCTGCTGGTCCCTGTGTCCCCAATATCTAATGTAACCCAACTGTCTGAGGTTCTGCCAAGATCAAATTCACAAATCATTGGGACCAGCAGTTAGCGTAATGGCTATGTTGCTGGACTTGCACGTAGTCGACTGTGGTTCACGTCCCAGACCCGGTGACTTAAACTCACGCCGGGCATGTGTGCGTGTGTGCCCAAGATCCAGAGAGGAGAATGGAGGAGAAGGGATTGCGGTGTGGCCAGCCCCCCTGGAGGGTGATTTCTCACTTTCTGTCTCTCTGTCTCTCTCTGTCTGTCTGGCGAGCGCATGTGCCCTATAGCAAAACAAAAAACAAAAAAATTCACAAATCATCGCCTCCACCCTCAGTTGAGCCCTAAACACTGTCAGCAATTGTTTGACCCTAGAGTCCTTCCCACTGTGGCTTTTCCAAACCTTTGCCCCTTCATCCCATATTCCCATTATTATTTTACCATCAAGTGGAATTCCCTAAACTTTCTTCCCACTCTTCCTCCAACCTCAAATATCTCCTTCGGGGGGTGGGGGGGGATTGTGCTTCTTGCTCCCTAAGATAAACATCCAGCTTGTCGGCCGAGGTCAGACACCTCCAGAAAATGTCCCTAGCAGGTCAGCCCGTGGTTATGTAGCTGGAACCCACATGCCTGACTGGACTCTTTGAGTCTAGGACCTGGTGGCTTGAGAAACACTGGGTGCATGTGTGTGCGTGTCTAAAATCCCCAGATGGAGAAGGAATTGTAGTGTGACCATGTCCTATGGAGGTGGAGGGTGCTCTCTTACTTTCCCTCTCTATTTTTCTCCTTCAGATGCACACATCCTTTGGCAAAAAAGAGAGAAAACACCTAGTACCCCAGGACAGAAGAGTTGATGGTCATTTCTCAGTGCTCTTTCATTCATTCATTCATTCGTTTATTACAGGTTTTCACTGTAGGGCACGTGCACTCGCCAGACAGACAGAGAGAGACAGACAGAAAGCGAGAAATCACCCCCCAGGGGGGATGGCCACGCCGCAATCCCTTCTCCTCCATTCTCCTCTCGGGATCTTGGGCATGCGCACACACACACACACACACACACACACACACGCCCAGTGTGAGTTTAAGCCACCAGGTCCAGGACTTGTACCACAGTCGGCTACATGGGAGTTCAGCGACATAGCCATTATGCCAACTGCTGGTCCCAGTGCTCTTACATTTATTTAATCAATAATTATTAAGTCTTTATTAAGCCCCTACAAGCCTAGTGCCATAAGAGCAACACGTCAACATGTCGCTTCCTGTGTGGTCTCTGAGGAGCCCGGGGCGACCACTCTAATGAAATGATTAAAGATTTCCGCTCTCTAGTCACATAGTTGAATACAGAAAGTTTGACACTATAGAAGAAAACAATTGGACAGTCTGAAGAACAGAATTCTCAAGCTTAAATAATTAAGTAATTTTGGGAACCAGCAGTTAGTGTACTAGCTATGTCGCTGGACTCCCACGTAGTCGACTGTGGTTTGTGTCCCAGACCCGGTGGCTTAAAACTCACGCCGGGCACGTGTGCGTGCGTGCCCAAGATCCCGAGAGGAGAATGGAGGAGAAGGGATTGCGGCGTGACCATCCCCCCTGGGGGGTGATTTCTCGCTTTCTGTCTCTGTCTCTCTCTGTCTGTCTGGCGAGCGCACGCGCCCTACAGTGAAAATCTCTCCAAAAAAAAAAAATAATAATAATTAAGTAATTTTTAGAAATGAAAAGACTGGGTTCCTGCAAAACATGCTGCGTTGGACATATCTGTTGAACCTTACTTAAATTGTGATTTTTGTGCCAAACTTACTGATGCTTCAAGTATTTCCATAGTCAGTGAAGGACAACCTTCATTTATTACCTAGAGCAATTGTGTAATTTGATATTAGAAGTTTTGGTACTGGGGCAATGGTTAAACAGGCTACTGTGTAATATACAGATGACATGTGGATATAAAAGTTGTCTCCTTTCAAATGAAAGTTCATTTCTTTTTTTAAAAATTTATTTACTTCTATTTATTATTTTTATTTTTAAATTTGACCAGACAGAGAGAGAAGGAAAGGGAAAGCAAGCTGCCAAGTCCAAAACTTGAGCAACATCAGCCATGTGGGAAGCTACGAAGTTAATTTCTTCGGGAAAAAAAAAAAAGATTTCCTCTCCCCATAGAGTCAGCAGGTGGCATGGTGGTTAAGGTGATGGACTCCCACATGGTCGACAGTGGATTTGAATCCTGGACCCAGCGGCTCGAAAATCATGCTGTGTGGACATGCCCAAAATCCCAGGAGGAGAATGGAGAAGGGATTGAGGCATGGCCATCCCCCATGGGGGATGATTTCTCACTCT
>NW_006159896.1:1309823-1312958 GCF_000334495.1 Tupaia belangeri chinensis
CGAGCAACCACAACCCCCCAAAGAAAAAAACCAAAAAAAAAAAAAAAAAGAAAAGAAAAAGATTTGCTCTCCCCATCCATAAAGAGGTTTTTCCTATGGCTTTTGCTCTCTTTTTATGATTTAATGAACTACCCTGCCAGTGCAGTTCTTTGGGGCTTTGGGGTTGGAGAATCCGAGAATGGACAGGATTGAGAGATCACTCTTAGCCTACACGTGTCCGTGCACCTGCGCGCGTACGCACGCGTGCACGCACACCCACACGCACACACACACGCCGGGCGAGCAGGAGGAAAAGGAAGAAAACTTCTCAAAAGAGCAGAAACAAGGAGGTAGGGTACAGTGGTGCCAAAGACAGAAGTGCTGGAACACATGGAGCGCTGAAGGCTGTGGGGTGGGGAGGGGGATTTCTGAAAATATTGCTGGGCCAGCCGATGGCATGGTGGCTGGGGAAGCTGGATCCCACAAGGCTGGTTTTGCAGTTCAAGTCTCAGACCCAGCAGCTTAAAAAACACACCAGACATGTGCGTGTGCCCAAAATCCCGAAGAAACAATGGAGGAGTGCAGCATGGCGTCTCCCTGGGTGGTGACTTCTCATTTCTCGCTCTCTGGCAAGCACACATGCCCTGTAGCAAAAGCTATAGGTGATCTGGTGCTGTGGTCTGGGTACCTGTCTCTTCTGTGGTGTTTGAAATGCAAATAAAGAACTCGAGTAATGGGGCCAGCAGGTCATGTAGTGGTTGAGGCGCTGGATTCCCACATGGCCAACTGTGGTTTGAGTCCCAGACTTTGTGGTTGCTTTCTCTCTCTCTCTCTCTCTCTCTCTGGTAAGGACATGTGCCCTATGGTAAATCAAAATAATAAATAAAATTAAATAACAAGTTCTTTTTAAAATATTATTTATTTCCATTTGTTGTTATTATTTTTAATTTGACCAGAGAGAGAAAGGGAAAGTGAGAAAGCAAGTTGCCAGATCCAGGACTTGAACTGCAGTTGGCCACGTGGGAATCCAGAGCCTTTAACCACCATACCACTTGCCAGCCCCAAATTCTTAAAAAGAAAAAAGAGAGAAAGAAAGAAAGAATGAAAGAAAGAGAGAAGGAAGGAAGAAAGGAAAAAGAAACAAAGAAGGAAGGAAGAAAAAGAAACACAACTTGAGTTATTTGGCCCAACCACCGCTGTGGCACAGGCAGGAGTGAGTAGCTTTGCAGTTCTGAAGCCACATGGCCGACTGTGGCTTCTTTTCCCTAGTTGACCTGAAATACTGCAGGCATGAGCTTGCCCAAGATCCAGAGTAGCTGGAGGGCTGGAGGGAGGGAATCACTGTATGACGAGATCCTGCCTTATTCTATCTGTATCTTGTCTCTTATTCCCATGAGAGAAACTTAAAAAAAAAAAAAAAGAATTTGGATTATTCTGATATTATTTTGGATTTCTGTACCGTTTTGTGAATGCAAACCATTTTGAGCCAGCAGATGGTGGCTTTCAAAGCATTGTTATAATAATGCAATTATTCTAATAAACGTGTCCACAGAAAACAGAAAAAGGAGGCCTCTATCTGCGTGGGGCAGGCCAGACGTGGTTCCCAGAGGTGATGGTGTTGGAGCCAAGCCCATGAGTAGAAGTGTGCTGGCAGACAAGCGGAGGACAGCATTCTAAGCAGAGGGCAGCAGGTGAAAGGTGCGCAGCACGGGCTGCAGTGAGTCGCTTGAGACGCCAGAGGACACACGCAGTGTCCTGTGAGGCATCATTGCTTCAGCCTCTTGAGGTGCTGCAGGAACAGTGGTGAGGCAGCCTGCTCACCACTATAAAGGGTCTAGTAGGAAACTGGGACTTTACGCCTCAGAGCAATGGGAAGCCATGGAAGGGACTCCCACATGGCCAACTGTGGTTTGAGTCCCAAGACCTGGTGGCCTGCTTTCTCACTTTCTCTGGTAAGCACATGTGCCAGGTCCTGTCAAACCATAGTCAGCCATGTGGGAGTCCAGCGCCTGGACCATCACACAACCTGCTGGCCCCTACCATGGAAGGGTTCTGAGTGGGGGAACAACATACTAAAAAGCTCACTCTGGTTGGAGCATGGATTGGAAGGACAGGAGTACATGTGGAGAAACGAGGCCTTGCAACACGAACGCTTGTGACTTGAGATTGCTGTCACCATCTGCTGGCCAGGCCAGCACCCTCCCCATCACGGGATTCCTTGACAGCTCCGATGGTGTCAGCCATTTCTGCGTTCACAAGCGCCAAACTGACCTGTACATGGTGGACAGTCAATCAAAAAAAAATTGCCCACTGAATGCAGGATAAATAATATTCATACGCCACTCGTCTCTTCCGGACTACTCTGACTGCTCGTCTCTCAGAATAATAAAAATGAAGTAGTTATTCCAAACCAGGAGGACCTCTCTCCAAATGTTAGCACTGTGATTTGACTGGCCTAGCTTTGTCTTGCTGCTTCTCCCTTTGCCCAAGGGCCTGATTACTGGTTGTTTTCCTCCAGGAACACCTCCTCCAGGGCGCTGATGCAACGCCATAGCCCCACTCTGGGGAGAAGGATTTGTGCTCCCAAGTGGATCTGGCTTTTTCTTTTAGACTACTTAAAAGATTTCAAGGGCCAGCAGGAGGCATGGTGGTTAAGGGTGCTGGACTTCCACATAGCTGACTGTGGTTCGAGTCCCGGATCTGGCAGCTTGCTTTCTCACTTTCCCTCCCTCTCTCTATCCCTATGGTCAAATTTAAATAAAAGTCATGGGAACTAGCAGTTAGCGTAATGGCTATGTCACTGGACTCCCACGTAGTCGACCGCGGTTCGCGTCCCAGACCCGGTGGCTTAAAACTCACGTCAGGCGCGTGTGCATGCGTGCCCAAGATCCCGAGAGGAGAATGGAGGAGAAGGGATTGCGGCGTGACCATCCCCCCGGGGGGTGATTTCTCGCTTTCTGTCTCTATGTCGCTCTCTGTCTGTCTGGCGAGTGCACACGCCCTATAGCAAAAAACCTCTCAAAAATTTTTAAATAAAAGTCAAATAATTCTTTTTTTTTTTTTTGGAGAGATTTTCACTGTAGGGCGCGTGTGCTCGCCAGACAGACAGAGAGAGACATAGAGACAGAAAGCGAGAAATCACCCCCCGGGGGGATG
>NW_006159896.1:1313271-1315595 GCF_000334495.1 Tupaia belangeri chinensis
GACAAGAAACTCTTTTTTTTTTTTTTTTGAGAGTATTTTTTTTTTTTGCTATAGGGCGTGTGCGCTAACCAGAAAGACAGGGGGAGACAGAGAGAGACAGAAAGTGAGAAATCACCCCCCAGGGGGATGGCCACACCACAATCCCTTCTCCATTCTTCTCTCAGGATCTTGGGCATGTACGTACACGCGCCCAGCGTGAGTTTAAGCCACCAGTTCCAGACTCTCAAATACATGGGAGTCCAGTGACATAGCCATTACGCCAACTGCTGGTCCCAACTCTATTTTTTTTAAGAACTATTTTATTTAACTTATATTTATTTATTTTAATTTGACCAGTGAGGGACAGAGCAAAAGCCAGAGAGAAACAGAGAGTGAGAAAGCAAGACACCAGGTCTCAGACTTGAACTGCAGTTGGCCATGTGGGTGTCTAGCACCCTTAAAAACCATGCCACCTGCTGGCTCTGTCCCAAGCACTATTACAGAAGGCCATGGATGGGCCATTCGGTGGCATGGTGGCTAAAGCAGTTGGATCCCACATGGCTGGCTGCATGGTTTGAGTCCTGGACCTGATGTCTTGAAAATCATGCCAGGTGCATGTACATGCATGCCCAAAATTTCAAGAGGAGGGACCAGCAATTGGTGTAATAGCTATGTCACTGGACTCCCATGTAGTCGACTGAGGTTTGAGTCCCAGATCCAGTGGCTTAAACTCACGCAGGGCGCATGTGCGTGTGTGCCCAAGATCCCAAGAGGAGAATGGAAGAGAAGGGATTGTGGTGTGGCCATTCCCCTTGGTGGGTCATTTCTCACTTTCTGTCTCTCTGTCTCTGTCTTTCTAGTGAAAACCTCTCAAAAAAAGAATCTCAAGAGGAGAATGGAGGAGAAGGGATTCTGGTGTGGCCATCCATCCTGGGGTGTGATTTCTCATCTCTACCACCGTGCCCCCCACCACCACCCTCCGGCTGTCTCTCTGGCCAGCACACTGTGCCCTATAGCAAAAATAAATAAATAAATAAATTAATTAATTAAAAAAAGAAGAAGAAAAAGCCTCTAGGTTTGCACACGATTATACTGACTACTGAAATTGAGGTGGTTAGAGGCGATAAGAAGCACTTAGCCAGGAGGGAAGGTGGTGAACCACAGTCATTCCCACTTTCTCCTTCTCCTCAGGGGCTTCCCCGCTGTTCCCACAGCAGGGCACACAAAGAACACCGAAGTATTCAAGTATTTGTATAACATCTGAGTAGTCTGGAAGGGATTAGGGACATCCGGGAGACTGCGTGAGGTTTTCATAGCACATTCTTCATAATATGTATTAGGATTAGAGGCTACGATATAAAGTATTAGAGACAACATTGAGGATCAATTTCGTCTAAAACTTCCAAATAAAATATTTTCAAAATCTTAAATGTGAAATGTGAGCTTGCTCTGTAAAAATCATTTTTACAACTGGTTTCGTGTATGAAATGGCTACACACATTTCTTGCTCAAAGAAAAAACAGTTTGTAATGGTAGTCTCTTCAAAAAAATTTCGTTTGAGTTAATGATAGAGCGTATTGCACGTGCATGTGAGAGTGGGAGAGAGAGGAGCACCTGCACCGGGCGGCCCCGGCCCACCAGCTCCTCTGCACCTGCACACGTGCCATTACGTGTCAGGGTGACCTGGCGGGGGATTCCAACCGCAGTCCTACATGGGAACAGCTTCTCCTGGGCAGCTCATTAGTGCCGTGTCCCCTTGATTTTTTTTTTTTTAAGGTTTTTGCCATAGGGTCCATGCACTCACCAGAGAGCAACAGAGAGAGACAGTGAGAGGGAGAGTGAGAGATCACCGCCCAGGGGTGGCATAGTGGTTAAGGTGATGGATCCCACATGGCTTACTCCTCAGTTCAAGTCTTGGACGACTTGAGAAATACATTGGGTGTGTGTGCATGAATGCCCAAAATCCCGAGAGGAGAATGGAGGAGGGGATTGTGGCATGGCCATCCCCCAGGGGGTGATTTCTCACTTTCCTTCTCTGTGTCTCTGTCTCTCTCAAGTGATTGCACATGCCCTAGGGCATATACCAAAAGAAAAAGAGAGAAACTTTGTTCACATTAGCAGATGACATAAAGTTTAAACGCTTTATTTATTTTTTTAAAGAATTTTTTATTTATCTTTATTATTTTAATTTGACCAGAGAGGGGGTCAGAGTGAGAGAGCGAAAGACAGAGAAAGTGAGAAAGCAAGCCACCAGTGCTGGGACTCAAACCACTGTTGACCATGTGGGAGTCCAGCACCCTTAGCCACTGCACCACCTGCTGGCCCCCAAACTACTTTAAAAATTT
>NW_006159896.1:1315915-1318323 GCF_000334495.1 Tupaia belangeri chinensis
TTTTTTTCATGGGAAAGCAGGTGTCATGATGGTTAAGGTTCTGGGTCCCACATGGCTGACTGCTCAGTTCATGTCCCAGACCCTCTGGCTTGGAAAATGTCAGACGTGAGTGTGACCAAAATCCCGAGAGGAGAATGGAGGAGGGGGGACTGTGACACGGCATTCCCTCTGCAGGTGATTTCTCACTTTCCCTCTCTCTCTTTCTCTCTCTGTCTCTCTCCAGGGAGTGCATACACCCTATAGCAAAATGAAAAAAAATTTTTTTTTTTACTATAGGGCATGTGTGCTTGCCAGAGCTATACACACACACACACACACACACACACACACACACACAGATTAAGAAAGTATATTTATATATATATATATATGTGAGTGTGTACCCCCCCTGCCCCACCTCTCTACTCGCTCCATCTCAGAGCACAGGCCATTCTGGCCGCCAAGGCCACCCCTGACCTGTGGTCTCCAGACTCTAGCACCTCCTGGCACTCGCTGTCCCAGCCACGCTGGCCCTCTTGCTATCCTCGGCCCGGAGGGCTCTTTCTTCGGAAATGCCCATGCTTGGCCCTCACCTCCTTCCATCTGTGTTCGGATATTAGCCCAGATCTCACCCGCGATCTCCCTCCCTCTAGTGCAATGAACTCTCAAATACTTCCTCCCTTTTCTGTCTCCCTCACCAGGATGTCGGCTCTATGAGGTCGAGGATATTTCTGTCAGCTTATTCACGGCTGTACCCAATGGCTACTCCTGGCTCAGAGGGTGTGCTCCATGACGTCCACTGAATGGACGAGATGGGCACCTGGAGCCTGGGAAGGGGCGACTTGCTCACAGCACAGCCATCCAGAATTAACGGCTTTGCCTCCTGGGACCAACAAACACCAGCTCACAGCTCCAGCCCCAAGTCCTCCTCACAGCCATGCCAGGTTCTGGGCCTCATCCCAACAGCCAAAGGATGTCCCAACCTCAGGGGGCCCGTCAGACTCTGCCAGGACTAGGGTGCTCACACAAGTCGAGGGCCTGCTACAGGAGAGGGATGAGAAAGGGCCTCCTCTGATGAAAGGGGCCATCAAGGTCTTGCGCTGGTGGAGGCCAGGCAAGAAGCCCTCTCCCGTCCTCACTCCCCGTCTCCCCTCCTGCCCCTCTAGCTATCTGAGCAGAGGCGTGGGAGACAGAAGCCTGACCCTCCTCGGGGGACGCAGTTCCCAAGCAGAAGAGCTGAACGCAGTGGCAGGGGAGAGCCTACCGCCCAACACCAGCAGAGGGCGCCTCAGCCCACAAGGTCTGGGCTCTGCCACCTCTGGCTCTGCTAGCCACACTGACTAGGCTCAGAAGGCCCCTGGGAGCTGGGAGCGTCTCCCCTGGACCTCCTCTCCTAATGCTGGAGTAAAGATCTGGGGGAAGCCTAGCAGGCCTGGGGCCACCCTGACCAGCAAGCTGGCATGGTCCTGATCATCACAGCCCCATGGGGTGAGCACTCGCTGTGGGTGGGGCTCAGGCGGGGCCTAGAGATACCTCCCCACCCCTACCCCTCTACCAACGAGCAGATGAAGACCAGGAAGTGGCTGCACTGGCCTGGGGTCACCCAGCAAGGAGGTGACACCAGGTGGGCCTGGCTCCTCCAGCTGCCCTCCCCCTCTATCCCTCCCACTGACATCCATAGGTCAGGAGGGCCTCACTCCTTCCCAGGCTGCCTGAGGTGCACAGGGATCAGCCATGAACTCACACATGTATGTGCACGGACCAGTGGCTTTATTGAGGGCCTACTGTGTGCTGGGCACTAGGTCTGTGAGGGCCCGACACCCACCTCCCCGTACTTCCCACTGGCCAGAGAAGAGGGTGCTGCTGAGACCCTAATGTTGAGTTGGGGAGGGGCTAGGGTGGAGGTAGAAGAGGGCGGAGGGGCCCAGCAGCTCTGTTCCTGGGGAGGGCAGGGCTCCCAGGGTCCTCCAGGTGGAGCCAAAGGCCTGTAGAGTCACCTTCTTCCTTCCACCAGGCCCTGAGTCAGACCAGGCATGCTCAAGAGGCCTGCACGTCCAGTCCTGCGGGGGTATGGGATCCATCGCTGAGTGGTTTCTCTCAAAGCAAGCCGTCTGACAGCAAGGCAGCCATACTGAGGAAGGAGGCGGTTCTCGGTTCCTGTTGGGGGCTGCTCCTGTCGGGGGCAGCTGCTGCTGCCTGCTCCCGGTGCTCCTCCAGAGTCACCACTGGGACCTGGCAGGAAGGAGGGGCAGGAGAGAGAAACAGACACCAGACAGGATCAGAGGAGAGACACACAGACACCATCGGGTACAGAAAACAGCCGGAGAGAGGCTCGGGACGGCCCGGTGAAGAGAGACAGAGGCAGAGGCTGCGAGAGAAGACAGCGGCCGTGGGAGACGGAGCCAGACTGGTAATGGAAGAGGGAACAG
>NW_006159896.1:1318408-1328392 GCF_000334495.1 Tupaia belangeri chinensis
CTGCTGCCAGCCAGGTCCAGGCCGGGGCCACGCAGGCTCTTCTGAGAGCCGCTCCAGCTGATGAGGCGGCCACTGTCGTCGTCCCAGGGGGAGGACGTCTCTGTGTCACTGAGCCACTCGGCGTCCCCCGCGTAGTGGGTGGGGGCAGCAAGCAGGGGCTGGGCCGAGAAGGCTCGCAGGTCCCGTGGCCAGAAGTGTGCCTTGTACTTCTCACTGAGGAGTGCAAGGAGAGCTCAGGGTGCCGAGATGGGTAGGACCCTCCTCTCAGACCCCGTGCTGGCCCAGAGCTGGGCACCTCACCTGCCCGAAGAACTCAACGCCCTCCCCACTCAGTCCTTGAAACAGCTCTGAGAAGTGGGATTTCTTTTTTCTTTCCTTTTTAGAAGGGAGGTTTTTGCTGTAGAGCGCATGCGCTCACCAGAAAGATAAAAAGGGACAGAGAGACAGAAAGCAAGACCCCCCCCACCACCACCTCGGGGGAATGGCCATGCTGCAATCCCTTCTCCTCCATTCTTCTCTGGGGGTCTTGGGCATGCACGCGCGCCCAGAGTGAGTTTAAGCCACCAGATCCGGAACTCGAACTGCAGTCCACTATGTAGGAGTCCAACAATGTAATCATTACGCCATCTGCTGGTCCCAGAGAAGTGGGATTTCTATTATCCCCATTTTCCAGATGAGGAAATTGAGGACTCAGAACAGGGAAGTCATCTGATTAAAAACTGCACAGGCAGGGGAGGTGGGGGAAAATAAATAAAAACCACACAGGCAGCACAGAATTGACACCCAGGCTGGCCTGACTCCTGGGCTAGTCTGAGCTACTCCTTGGTAACCTGGAACAGGGGACTCAACCCAACTCCCCAGCAAAGGGACTTGCTACCTACTTGGGGAGGCTCCTGGGTGGGACAACCCTGCCCCGCCCCGCCCCTGCCCTGCCCCACTGAGCCTCACTTGGGGTGCTGGTCAAACATGATGGGCAGGAACTCGTCCACAGGCAGCATGCGGCGCAGAGGCTGGGAGGCCAGGAGCTTGCGAGCACCCGCCAGGCTCAGGGCATATGCCAGTGTCCAGTAAGAGTACCCGGCCACCACCAGCCCTGGTAGCCCCTCCACAGCCACCTCTTCCTCCGGGTTCACCTGCTTACGGCCAAGGTAGCTGCGAGTGACACCAAGTCCAACAGTCACTTGGGTTCAGGGGTGTCAGGGGACCGTCCTCTCATCCCTTCATACAGGGCCAGGCTCTGGCAGGGAGGGAGCCAGGATTCCAAGCAGGGAGAGGCAGACCCCAGAGCACACCGCCCCCTCACCCTGGGAGCACAGACTGCTTACATCAGGTCCCACGGAAGCTTCTCTGCCTCCACCTCCTCCATCAGCCACTCCAGCCGCCCCTTGAAGTTTCTCTCGAAGCGTACATCGTCCTCAAACACCACGACCCGGGCCAGGCTCCTAGCGGCCACCTGGGATGCATGGGGAATGGGAAACGGCGCTCCAGGTTCGAGCTGTCCCCTCCCGCCTGGTTGAAGCTGCAGATTTTGCCTGGCCCTGGCTGGTGTCCACGTGCTCAGTCCTGCCACATCCAACCCTGCTGGGGCTCCCACTGCCCAGGGCCTGAAAGCACACCGCGCTCTGGCACTCAAGGCCCTCCAGGCCCCCAACTAGCTCTCCGAGGGGGACCATGATGGAGTTGTGAGCCTTGCCACATTCACTGGGCACTACTGTGTCCCGGGAATCCGCACTGCTGCTCGTCTCTCTCAGGAGACCCTCCAGCTGCAGGACGGAGACGGATGCACAGGGAGGTGAAACTGCCCACCCCAGGGGATGGGGACGCAGCCAGGGAGTGTCCGAGCCAGGATCGCAACCTCATCTGCTGGACCCCAGGGCTTCCTAGGCTTCCTAGTGAAAGCTGGGCTGGGGGTGGGAATGAGGGGAGATCCCCCTCCCCAACATCTCGAAGAAGAAACATTTCTGTAACTTTTGAAACAAAAAGTGAAAAGACCATGAAGTCAGGTCAAAAGATGGTGTCATCCTTCAGTTTCAGAGTCCAGAGCTGTAAAAACCCAACCTAAGTGTAAGTTCACACTTGTGCACACGTTTTGGAACAGGAGAATAAAGCAGAGTGAGACTCTCGGAGGAGATGCCCTCAGAGAGCTCACACCCTGGTTCTCTGCCGAGTCCAGACACTGACCTCTTGGTGGCACTCACCCCCAGCCTGGCTGAGGCTCCCGGCCAAGAGCTGAGTGCCAAACCCTAGCCTGCCTTCCCAAAGGATCAGTCCTGCCTGAGGGCATTTGCCTGCAGCTTCTCTGGGCCAAGAAGGCCCTCCTCCCCGCCCCTCAGTGGTGAGGCCCACCCTGACCCCCAACACCGGGCCGGTCCAGTCGCTCGCAACAGCCCATCCCCTCCCCTTTGCTGCCAGTGTGGTTCTTTCTTGATTTCTGTGTCCCTGAACCCCAGGAGGACGCCCTAGTGCAGGCGGGAGACGGACACACTTTTCTCGTTCCTGAGTTCCCTGGCACACAGCGGTGCTCGATATGGACGCGAGCCCTTCTCGGTGGCATCCAGTTCGGTGTTAAACACGGAGAGGGTTCGGAGCGGCTGGGGCCCTCGTTACTGTGCCTGTGTGCTGAGTACTGGGCGCAGAGCCACCACCAGGACACAGTGGCCCCTGCACGCCCTGAAGGCACGGGCCGAGGGCGGCACCTCACCTCTTCCCAGATGGAGTAGTGGCTGAGGAAGCAGCCCACCTCGCCCTTGGTCAGTGTGCGGCCTGAATAGGGGTCTTGGTAGCCAGGGAGCAGGTCCACACCGAGGCTCCTGATGACACTGCTGTTGAGAGTCCTGAGAGGCATGGTGGAGCAGGGTAAGGGGTGCCGTCAGGGGCTCCCCCCAGCAAGCCTGGCCTGTGCGGACTGGGGCCAATCACACTGGGAGCCACTTTGAAAGAGGTTTCAGCCCTCCTGACTCCTGTGACTGGGGACCGCAGCTACCTGAGAAGCCACAGGGATGGGCGGAAAGGGACTGCCTGGGAAGTCCCCCAGGAGGCATGTGTGGAAACAGTAGCTGCTTCTTCGGCAGAGGCCCATGCAAAGGATGGACATTATGCAGGCAAAGGAGCTGGGGGCCTCCAGCAAATGGCAGCATGCGTTGGGGCCATGAGACCCCTGTGGCTGGAAGAGCCCAGCCTCCGGACTCCTCAGGAACCTGCTGCCCCACCCACGCCCAGGGACCTATGCCGGGGACCAGGAACCACAACGTCAAAGATGCCTAACCCTCTGGAATACTCACTATACCCCGGGCTCTGCTCTCGCTAACCTTCACTGAGCTCTTACAACGCCCAAGGGCAAGGCACAGTCACTTGTCAATTATGCAGTGGAGCTGAGATGGGGGTGACTTGCCAGAGGTCACCAGGTGGCAGGTGGCAGAGCTGGAAGTCAGGCCCTGGAGCCTTAACCAGAGCACTCTTCTCCCTCAGTGAGCGTGGGCAGAGGAAGGGGATCCTGTCCTGTGTTTATCTGCCCTGAAGCTCCCAGAATCTGCTCAGGCCCTGTTTGGATACCTCCTGGAACAGGAAGCTCATTCCACTTATCTGCTTTTTCCACCCCTGGGAGCTCAGAGACAGACCACCTTGCCCCCCACCCACACGCCTGGGGCCCCATCCCTAGGAAGCCTCACCGGCCGTCCACCGCCTCCACTACCCGCCCAGAGATCTCCATCTCCCACAGTGAGCTCAGCATGCGCTCTCGGCGGTCTGGCCTGCGGGCCAGGCTGATGACAAAGACCTAGAGAAAGCAGCAGGGTGGATGCCAGGGAGGGGGCGAGGACCCCTCTACCTCCTGACTCCTGTCCCGCAAGTCGGGGGACTTACCTCATCAAACCCCATCTTGCTGGGCCTCTTTGGGGGCCGAGACACATGAGCTGAGGCCTGCATGGGGGGCCCATCCACTGCCAAGGGAAACACTCCCAGTCATGAGTCCCCATGGTTCCCGTCAGAGCCACCCTAGAGTGCTGGCCCCGGCCCACACCTGCTCCCTTGGCAGGATGCCCAATAGAAAAAGCCATCTTGAGGCTGCAGAATCCATCTGCTCCCATCGTAGAGAGCAGACAGGGAAAGACACTCGCTCACAGTCAGGGAACATGTTAGGGCTAGAACCCCAAGACCACGCCCACTTGAGTCCAGGGCATCTTAAAAGGGAGACCAAGGGGCACCAGCAGATGGCATAATGGTTATGGTGCTGGACTCCCTTGTAGTCAACCTTAGTTTGTGTCCCAGACCAGGCGCCTTAAAACTCACGTCAGGCATGTGCATGCATGCCCAAGATCCCGAGAGGAGAATGGAAGAGAAGGGATTACAGCGTGGCTATACCCCCTGGGGGATGATTTCTTGCTTTCTGTCTCTCTGTCTCTCCGGTGAGCACATGCACACTATAGCAAAAACCTCTCTGTAAAAAAAGAAGGGACACTAGGGCCAGTAGGTGGCATGGTGGTTAAGGGCGCTGGGCTCCCACATGGCTGACTACAGTTCGAGTCCTGGACCTGGAGGCTTGCTTCCTCACTTTCCCTCTCTCTCTCATGCTCTCTCACTCTGTCCTTCTCTGGTCAAATTCAAATAAATGAATGAATAAATAAAGTTAAATTTAAAAAAAAGTCTTAAAAACAAGGGGAACACTATGTGTGGGTGGGGGACCATGACAGTAGGGTGGGACAGGCCCCCAGCCCTCACCTAGCGCTTCCAAGATCAGGTGAAGGAAGTTGACCTGTTCATCCTCCAGCCCCTGGTGGGACTTCACAGGCACGTTCATGTAGCCATAACGGTACTCATTACACACGTGGACCGAGACCCCTGCAGAGAGAGGCCGAGTGAGTGCAGAGTAGGGGAGGGCTTCCGGGACCCAGCACTGCCTGCAACTCAACAGGGAGAAAGGGTTTGGCTCACACAGCAGCCAGGGGGTCCTTCTGCTGAGATGGGCTATTTAACAGGCCTGTCCAGACACCCAGGGGTGCTGAGCTACAGCGGTGAAAGACAGGCGGAGGCCGGTCACGGTGAGGAAGAAGCAGGCAAACTTGCACCAACTACAGCCACAGGGCACCGGAGAGCCTAGAGCACCACCCCCTAAATCCTCTTACCCTATTCGCCCTGCCCCGCCCCAGGCACCATCGCCTGTGGCCCAGACCCTGCACTTCACCCCACACCATGTGAGGCTCCCCTCCACCCTGTCTCCTGCCTGGCAAACAGAGTGGCCTTTCCTCTTCTTTTGCTACTTGTCACCTTTATTCTGATCATCCCCTTGGGCAGGCATCCTCTATTAAAAAGCTAACTCTAGGACCAGCTGATGGCATAGTGGTTAAAATGCTGGATCCCACGTAACGGTCTGAGCCCCAAACTGGCAGTTTGAGAAACATGCCAAGTGCATGTTTGTGCCCAAAATCCCGAGAAGAAAATGGAGGACTGTGATGTGCCCCCTCCCTGGGTGGGGGTGATTTCTCACTTTCTCTCCCACTAGTGAGCACACACACCCTATAGCAAAAAAAAAAACAAAAACCTTAAAAAAAAAAAAGCTAACTCCACACCCAGTCTTGAGCACAAAGCCTGGCCCAGAGTGGCATGTGACAGCCAGATGTTAGATGCCTGAATGATGGAACAAAGACCAGCACTCCACTCACGGGATCCCCTCAAATCACTGAACAGTTAGCTAAACGGCTGTTACTTGGAGCAACGTGGCAATGAGAAGTCGTGCGCTTTATGCACTTGATTCGACTTTTTCTTCTTGCAAGTCTGCACGTGGCAGACTTCATCAGCACCTCGTGCACAGAAGTACACACCCTTTCTGGTCACCACTGACAACACTGCATGCTTGGGCACAAGACCAAATTAACCGTCACCTCCAAACACCCTGCCCACCAGCCAAGGTCTCCTCTACCCACCAGAGTGTCTTCACATCCTCAGCTAAGCTCAGGCCATGTCCTGATGCAAATTCCGTGCACCCTTCTCAAGAACTTTACTCCAACTTCAGTGTCTCTCTCTCTCTCTCATCTTTTTTTTTTTCTTTTTTAAAGATTTATTTATTGCACTTCTTTTTTATTTTATTTTAAAAATGTTTTGAGAGGTTTTTGCTATAGGGTGCATGTGCTCACTGGAGAAGCAAAGAGAAACAGAGAGACAGAAAGCAGAGAGAAATCACCCCTGAGGGGTGATGGCCACCCCACAATTCTCCTCCATTCTCCTCTTGGGATCTTGGACATGCACGCACACACGCCCAGCGTAAGTTTAAGCCACCAGATCTGGGACTTGAACCTCAGTCAACTACATGGGAGTCCAGCGACATAGCCATTACGCCATCTGCTGGTCCCTATTTTTAATTTTTTAAATTGCGCTTCTTCTATGAGAGACAGAGAAAGAGAAAGACAGCACCCCAAAAGGGTCCTGATGCTCCAATCCACCCCAGCCTCAGCCAGCCCCAGACCACAGGCAAGTGTATACCCACACACTCAGAGAGGTCTCTGAACCTGAGTGGGAACCTTCCCATGTGGGATTACCCTGCAGAGCATCGTGTTCAACCACTGTGCCACCATCTGGTCCTTCGCTCTCTCATCTTTGACTCTTTCTCAGGACTGGATTTATCCCATCCACATCTAAACACTTTCTAGGCACCTTCATCTTGGAGATAACTACCATCACCAGAGTGTCCCTTCCAGTGTGCGAATTTGATCACATGACACTGGTGGCTGCCCAGCGCTCTAGGCTGAAGGCCAGCTGCTTGCCCGCCAGGTCCACGTAGGCAGAGCCCTGCCTGCCCTCCCTGCCTCAGCCTGCACCGTGCCCACTCACTCACTGCTTCTTATGTTCCCTACAACCACAGGGCCTTTGCATCTGCTGCTCTATCTGCCTGAAAGGCCCTTTAATGCCTGCCCACACTAGATCTCAGTCCCACCCAGCATTTCCTTCCTTCCAGAAGCCCTCCCTAACCAGGTCCACTCTAGACTAAGCTCCCGGAGCATCCGTATTCAAGTTCTCTTGTCAGACTGGCTTCTGGACACTGACTTGTACAGTACTTTACCTGACTGGACTGAAGGGGCCAGTAGGGCAGGGCCTGCCTGATTTTACTCACGCTGTCCCAGTACATGGCCGGTGCTCTGTGGTATTTGCCTCCTAAAGGAATATATGCGGGTGCCATGATGGGGGAAGCCAGAGGAGGGTATCTAGCTCACTGGGCAGGAGAGTCGGGAAAGGCGATGACCCAAAGGGCAACAGGGGTAGGATGAGAGGCAGAGTGGGAGGGCATGCGAAGGGGAACAGCATGTGCAAAGGCCCAAGGCCTCCAAGGGATGCCCGAGGGCTGGTCCTCACCAGCAACCTGACAGGCAAAGGCAAAGACGATGATGTCGTCGAAGGGCCAGGTGTAGTTGGGATGAGGCGGGTAGAAGGCGAGCTGGGCTGCCCCCTCAGCCCGCAGGGACACCAGGAAGGTGGAGTGCACCATGGGGACACGGAAGCAGCCCTGGCGCTGGCGGTTCTTGGTGGGGAAGTACTCGGCTGTGCGGCGGTAGTAGCCCTGGGGAAGGGGAATGCTCTGGGTTCGAGAGGGCTCTCCCTGCCATGGCCCACATACACATGCTCCTCCTCCCGGAACCCCAGGTCCCCATCCCCGGCTTCACCTGAGGGGTGATCCCACACCAGAAGTTAGAGTAGTAGGTCTGGGAGTCGAGCATTGGGGCCACCACCGGCAGCCCTCGCTCCAACAGAAGCCGCAGCGTCTGGTTGTTCGTCAGAATGTTGTCGGTGTCTGCAAACTTGGGGATGGAGATGTCACAGGCCCAGCCCTGTCTGGGCTGCAGCCCCCAAGGGGTTCATGAGTGGGAATCCCCCAGATTGCCAGAGACCCAGAGTGGCTCCTAAAATCCAGTGAGAGTTCCTTAGAGAAGTCTAACCAATGAACAGTAGATCTGTTTCTGGACCATGGATCTACTCTGGGGCACTGACTACTTAGAGATTAGACCTGAGTTGCTGATCTACGAGATCTGGCTTAGGGAGTAGGTCCAAAGACCTACTCTGAGCTCTAGTCCAGAAGCCCAGCCTCATTTCTGTTCTGGGTCTAGCCCAGGAATCGAAGCTCACTATTTCCCTGGGATCTGTCTCACGGATCCAGGTTTAGTACTTAGTCTGAGCTCACACACAGGGATCCAGATGTATCTGGTCTGAGCTCTGGTCCAGACATCCGGCTGAAGGGTCCAGGTGGATCAGTCACAACGAGATTTGTCAGGGACAGAACCCGCCCCTTTCCAGAAGCCCAGTCCTAGGCCAGACTTCCTTACCAGGATATAGTCAGCACCCCAGCCCCTGGCAAAGGTCAGGGCTTCCTGCTTCAACTCCATCAGAAACTGGTGCCTTTCCTTGGTCCAGTGCTTGGGACCTTCTTCATCTGGGTAAGACCTGGTGGGGCGGTGAGAAGATAAGATGTCCCCATGAGGTAGGTGTTTTTCTCTCTGCAGGAGGTGATGGAGCCCTAGCCTGGACTGCAGCTATTCTCCACTCTTCCCACACTCCTGCCCTCAGATCACCTGGGCTCCCCCTCGGGCCTCCAGACCACAGCCGCATAGTCGCCACCCACAGCAGCCAGCCACTCCTGCAGCATCTCTGTGGTGTTGTCCACGTTGTGGTCTGTGGCACACCTGCGACACAGAAGTAAAAAGGATGAGCAACACAGCCATGGAAGGGCTGAATCCCTGGGGGCAGCCTGGACCCTGAAGCCCCGTCTTCGAGGCTGGTCTGTGTAGGGAGCAGAGGAGGGTAGGTGTGTTACAAAGGGAGGGGTTGGAGGCAAGACAGCCAGGTCCTGATCATGGTTCTGTGTCCTGCTGTGACCTCAGGCAAGTCCCATTCCCCCCGGGCTTCCTTGCTCTATAACTTTAAGCTGTCCTGCCTGCATCAAGGACCACGATAAGAGAAAAGGAATGCATCGGAAAGGGATTCAGCTTCAAAGACATCTCCTGCCACATTCCCTAATTCCTCTCCTTCCATGCTGTATGATCGCAGGCCGGTTCCTTTCTCTCTCTGAATCAGAGCGAGACGGGGCTACAGTTCTGCTCCATCCGCAGTTGAAGAGCCCAATGTTGCTCTGAGCGCCAGAGCGGCACCACGGGGTCGTGGAGCACAGCCTCCCCTCTCCTGGGGAAGGGGCTCCTAGGACGGAGGCGGAGGCTTAGCCATGGCCCAGCTTTTAGCCCACGCTGCCCCTTTAAGCCAGTTCCCCACAAGTGAAGACAAACTACGAACTACTACGTGTCAAGCCTGACAGGGGTGGGAAGTAACTAACTCCCAAACTGTGGTAATTGTGGGCGGCCTCCCCAGGCCACGGCTCCACCCGCGGCCCAACTTTGGTGTGTTGTTGGGGGTGGTTTGTCCTTTCTCTCAGCTGATGCTCAGCCTGGCTTGGGGCTCCTCCCATTCTGGCTTCTATATGCTGTGGGTTGTGGCCTCTGATTCCAGGGCCCTGTGGGGACATCAGGGTGGGGCAGACTCCAGGAAGGGGGCCTAGCATGGAGCCCAGGGCTGAAGCACCCCACCTGCTCCCGGGGAGCATCCAGTCTGGCAGATCCCTGCCTGGGGGCCCAGGTCAGGCACTCAGAGGCTCCTGTCTGCCCCACATCAAGTAGAGTCAACCACCATGGGTAGGGTTGGTGCTCCCAGGACTGGGACCCAAGGGGCTGGGTCCAACTTACACCCGAGGGAAGGAGTAGGCCCCTGGAACGCAGGTGAAGGTTCCAGGGCCAACCTGTGGCCTCAGGTCTGGCCGTGGGCGCCAGGGCCATGGGGTTCCTGCTGGGGGTTTGGGGCTGGAGGGCCGTCAGTGAGAGGAGGGGCCTGTCTGGGAGGTGTCTGGGCACCAGCGCCAGAGGCGGTTTTGGGAGGGGGCCGCCTGCAGGACTGGGGGAGAGGTGCCCAGTGGGTGCAATGTCCGGGTCTCTCTCACCAGAGGGCCAGGCAGGCCCG
>NW_006159896.1:1328612-1346185 GCF_000334495.1 Tupaia belangeri chinensis
CTCCCCATCCAAGTCCAGGGTCTCAAGTTTCCTCTCTTCTGCTGGTGGCATCCGAGCGCACGGGCCCGGAATCGACCCCAGACACAACACAGGAGCAGCCTCCAGGCTGGAACCCGGAGGGGTGTAGGGGGAAGAGGGGAGGGTCCGGGGTGACGGCATCCGAGGCGGCCCTGCAGCCAGTCCGGCGTCTGAGGACGCTGGATTCCTTGGAGCTCCGAGCTTTCAACCTCCGGAATCCAGGCCTCCCTCAATCCAGATTCTCTGACCCTCCGTCCGACCCTGGGACCACCGCCACAGACCCAGCGGCTGGAACCCGGAGGGGTGTAGGGGGAAGAGGGGAGGGTCCGGGGTGACGGCATCCGAGGCGGCCCTGCAGCCAGTCCGGCGTCTGAGGACGCTGGATTCCTTGGAGCTCCGAGCTTTCAACCTCCGGAATCCAGGCCTCCCTCAATCCAGATTCTCTGACCCTCCGTCCGACCCTGGGACCACCGCCACAGACCCAGCGGAGAGGAACCGACTCGGTTGCCGCCTCTCCCGGGCTCCCCGGCTCCCGCCCCTCCTCCAGCCGCGGGCGCCCTCTGGCGGGTCCAGACCGGAACTTCGCGGACCCGCTAGCGACGCGTGGGCTGGGAAGAATGACGCGGCCTAGGGGGCAGAGAAGGGGTACCCCTGACCTGGGTGCGCCATTCCACTGTGGTCCGCGCCGAGCGTCCTCCGTGGTCACCGTCCTGGCCTCGGTCGCCAGCACCAGCACTGCTCTGGCCCTTTAAGAGAGCAAAGTTCACTCTTAAGACTCTGTAGACTTAGGACACCTTAGAACCCAGGACAGCCACCCAGTCTCCTTCAAAGCAGGGATACAACCTTCCTTAGGGCAGAGCCCGGGGCCTTAGAACCTGCTGGGATAGAAAGGGGGTCTCCAGCCCTCCCTGGAGAAGGGAAGCAAAGGGGCTGGCCGGGAGCACCAGAAGTGGGCTTCTAGCTGGGTATCTGCCACCTTGCCAACCACAGGCAGCTTTCCCTGCGATTCAAGGCCCTCGTGGCAAAATCGGGCTGATGACACATCTGTGAGGATACGCAAGGGCTCCTTTAGAAAGAATGCACCTGCCAGGCTGGAAGAGCTCAGGGGTGGGAAGATAGGCTGGAGGAGAGGCCCCCTTCACTCTGCACCACCACCACCTGGATGGTCTACTTTCCCACAGACACCTTTGGGTCTCCCTTCAGCCTCTTCCCAGGGTCAGAAAGGGAAACTAGGCCTGCGGACACTGTCTCCACTCAGGGAGAGGGGGACTTACCTAGTGAGGGGCAGTATGTGGGGGCACTGAACCCTGGGGTCCTGATCTCCCGCCTGGCAACAAGGCCCCCATCAGGCTCTGGTCACAGCTTCCACTTGGGGCCATTTCCAGGCCCCGTGGCCCTGCGATGAGAAGGGTCCGGTGGAAGCCTCTTGGAGAGATGGGAGATGCAAAGGTGTTTCCAGCCCCAGCATGGGGATCCCCATTCTGAAGCAAATCGGAGTCCCCTCTTATCTATCCCAAAGTTGTTTCAGCACCTCTGCCCATCCTATTGGCTATGAAGGTGTGATGGTCTGATGTTTGTGACCCCTAAAATTCCTGTTGAAATCCAATTACCAATGTCATGATATTAAGAGGTGGGACTTTGAATAGGCCACAAAAGCTCGCACGAAGGGATTAGTGTAAATAAAAGCCCCCAGGAAGCTCACCCTGCTTCCCTTGGTAGGGACAAGGCTAGAAGTCCCATATACGAAAGTACGCTAACTCCCTGATCTCGGACTTTCCAGACTCCAGACTTAGCAATAAATTTTGGTTGTTTATAAATTAAACAATCCGGCCAGCAGGTGGCGTGGTGATTAAAGGCAGGTGGCTGGATTCCCACATGTTCAACTGCGGTTTGAGTCTGGGAACTAGTGGCTTGCTTTCTCACTTTCCCTTTCTCTCTCGGGTCACATTGAATAATAATAATAACGAATGGAATTAAATAAATAAATAATTCTTAAAACAAACAACCAAATTAGTCAAGTACTATCATCCCTCACTCATGACCTTCCATGGCTCCCCATCCCACTGGGAGGCAGAACTCCAGGGCGTGCTGGGCCGTGTTCTGTAGACTTGCACAACACCTGGCCCTCACTGTTCTTCTGAGCTGTCTTTCCCTCCCTCACTGAGAGCTAGTCACAAGGATGTCCTTGTTAAAAAAATAAATAAATAAAAATTAATTAATGAATTAACCAGTCTAAAGGACCAGTAGGTGGCTTGGTAGTTAAGGCACTAGACACTCCCACATGGCCAACCACAGTTTGAGTCCCAGATCTGGTGGCTTTCTTTCTCACTTTCCCTCTCTCTCTGTCTCTCTCTGGTAAAATTAAAATAAGTGAATAAATAAGTAAAATTAAATAAATAAAATAAATAATTCTTTTTTTAAAAAATTAACCAGTCTAAGATATTTTTATTAAAACAGCCCTAGTTCAGGGCCAGCAGGTGGTATAATGGTTAAGATGATGGACTCCAACGTGGCCAATCGCAGTTTGAGTCCTGGGCCCGGTGGCTTGAAACTCACACTGGGTGTGTGCGTATGTGTGCTCAGAATCCCAAAAGGAGAATGGAGAAGAGATTACAACATGGTCATCCCCTGGGGGAGGGGTGATTTCTCACTTTGTCTCTCTCTGTTTCTCTGGCAAGCACACACACTATAACAAAGAATCTCAAAAAAAGTCCTAGTTCTGGCCCGAGCCTTCCTCTTCCCCCCAATGCGTTGACCCCTCCCATCTTCACTTCCCACTGTTACCAGTCCACCCCGTGGTCAGTCAGTCACTGACTCCCTTGCACCTTGCCTCTTGTTCCAGGGTTCTCTCATCACCCTAAAAAAAACGCCATGACCAGGAGCCAGGAGGGTATGGTGCTAAAGGCACTGGGCTCCCACATGACCGGCCATGTTTCAAGTCCTGAACCTGACAACTTGAAAATCACTCTGTGTGTGTGCACGCACATGCCCAAATACCGAAAGGAGGATGGAGGAGACGGATCGCAGCATGGCCATCTCCCCCGGGGGTGATGTCTCACTTTCTCTCTCTCTGTCTCTCTAATGAGGGCACACCCCCATGGCAAAAACCCAAGAAAAGAAAACTCTATACCCAGGTTGCTTTGGCACCGGCTGGAGCTACCGTAAACTCAGGGTCTCTGCCCTCAGCTGGGCTCACCTAGCCCAAGAGTCCTGTCTGCCTGCGCTCCCCGCCCCCTCCTCAGCGGCATTTCAAGCCCTCAGACTTCTTGAGTCTCCACTCCACTCTCCATCCTCCGCCATCCCCAGAGAACCCTCATTTCCAGCCTCTAAACCTCTAGCCTTGCCCCCACGTCCACCTCTTCCCACTCGCTACAGGGGAAGAAAGGGCCTCCTCACAACAGGACCACCCAGGCCTCCATGCCTTCCCCGTGCCCTTCCTGTATTCCAAACTCCATGCCCTCTCTTCTGGATTTTCCCACACTCCAAAGGGTGTGAGTCCCCCCAACTTAAAATCAGAAAACACCAAGGCACCTACTTGGCTTGAGCTGTGGCTCCAGCCACTCTCTCCCTTCACCTGGAACTGGGTCTGCACTTCGCTCCTGTCTCACCTCCTCACTTCCTTCCGTTCACAGTTTGACTCCTGCCAAGGTTGCACGGCCAAACTGCTCCTGCTGAGACCAGTGTCCTCCAGCCACCGCCCCTAGTGGACACTTCCTCCTCTTCTCGCCCAGGAAGGCTCGGCCTCCCTTAGCAGCTGACTGTATGGACAACTTCCTCTCTCTGGAAATCTGCCTGTCTGAACCCAAACTCCACCAGCCCAAATCAGAACCCAATCTTTCCCTCAAACCTGCTCGCTCCCATTCCAGGCAGGCATCTCCATCTATTGACCCCTCAAGGTGGAGACCTGGGTATCCCTGTCCCCACCCCTGAGCCCTTCACCTTGTCCTGGCCAGGCTGCCTCCTCAATGCCTCCTTCCTTCTGCACTGGCCTGGCTCGGCATCAGCCTGGCCGCCCAGCGCCTCTGTACTTCCTAGAACTCCTCGACCCTCATCTACAGGCTTTCTCCTGGAAACCACTCTATGCTCAACAGTCCTTTCTATCTTTCTTTCCTTCCTTCTTTCTTTCTTTCTTTCTTTCTTTCTTTCCTTCCTTCCTTCCTTCTTTTCTTTCTTTCTTTCTTTCTTTCTTTCTTTCTTTCTTTCTTTCTTTCTTTCTTTCTTTCTTTCTTTCTTTCTTTCTTTCTTTCTTTCTTTCTTTCTTTCCTTCCTTCCTTCCTTCCTTCCTTCCTTCCTTTCTTTCTATGCACTCAATGGAGAGACAGAGACAGAAAGTGAAAAATCATCCCCCCAGTGGGGACGGCCACCCTGCAATCCCTTCGCCATTCTCCTCTTGGGATTTTGGGCACGCACGCACACGCCTGGTGTTGAGTTTTAAGTCACTAGGTCTGGGATGCAAACCATGGTCGACTACATGGAAGTTCAACAACGTAACCATTCCGCCATCTGCTGGGCCCACAATAGCCCTTTCTAAAATGTTCTTTGCCCTCAGTGGAGACCTCAAAACCCTCAAGCGCAACAGGATCTTGTCTGGCCTTCTGCAGCTTTTCTACCTTCCTCTTGTCTCCACTGCTCTAGCCACAATGGACAATTTGCAGTTCCCAGAACACTCCATGCTTTTAGACTGTTCTAGTCTATGCTGTTGCTAATAACAGAATTACCAGGGTCAGCAAATGGGTGGCAGTTATGGACTCCTATATGGCTGACCCTGGTTCCAGTCCTGGAACCAGTGGCTTCATACTCATGCCGGATGTGTGTGCATGCATGCCCAAGATCCCAGAAGGAGAGCGAAGGGACTGCAGCATGGCCATCCCTCTGGGGGTGATTTCTCACTTTCTGTCTCTCTGTCTCTCTGGAAAGCACACACACACCCTATAGAAAAAAAAAACTCAAAAAAATCCCCCAAACAAGGGACCTGTAGGTGGCATGGTGGTTAAGGGCACTGGACTCCCACATGATTGACCATGGTTCAAGTCGCAGACCTGATGGCTTGCTCTCTCACTTTCCCTCTTTTGCTCTGTCCCTCTCTGGTCAAATTTAAATAAATAAATAAATAATGCTAAATAAAATAATTCTTAAAAAAAAAACAAAAACAGAATTACCTAAGTTCGGTTAATTTATAAAAATAAGAAGGCCAGCCAGTGGCAGCTGGATCCCACATAACTGACAGCATGGTTTGAGTCCTGGATGCAGCAGTTTAAAAAATATGCTGGGGGGGGGGACCAGCAGGTGGCGTGGTGGTTAAGGCGCTGGACACTCCCACATGGCCGACCAGGGTTCAAGTCCTGAATCTGGTGACTTGCTTTCTCACTTCCTCTCTCTCTCTCATTATCACCCTCTGTCTCTCTCTGCTCAAACTAAAAAATAAATGAATGAATAAATAAAATAAATAATTATTTTTTAAAAAAGAATTATTTAAAATTAAAAAAATATATATGCTGGGTACATGTGCACGTGTGCTCAAAATCCCAAGGAGAATGGAGGAGAAGGAATTGCAGCATAGCTAACCCCCCTGGGGCATGCTTTTTTGCTTTCCTTCTCTGTATCTTTCTCCAGTGAGTGAACACAGCTTACAGCAATTTTTTTTTTCCTTAGAGAGATTTTTGCTATATGGCGCGTGCACTTGCCAGAGACAGAGAGAGAGAGAGAGAGACAGACAGACAGAAACAGAAAGTGAGAAATCACTCTCCAGGGGAGATGGCCACACTACAATCCCTTCTGCATTCTCCCCTCAAGATTTTGGACATGTGCGCACATGTGCCTGGCATGAATTTTAAGCCACTGGGTCCAGGACTCAAACTGCGGTCGACTACAGTCTATAATCTTCCATTTCTATTGAAGAAAAGAGAGAGGTTTGTGCAGCTCACAGTGTGTCCAAGGTCCAGGGGCCACGTCTGAAGGTCTTACTGGGTAATCTGGCAGAGGGCAGGGGCTTGTGCACAGCACAGCGTGCCTGTGTGTCTCCTAGTCCCTCTTTAAAAACCCAGGACTCAATCACGGGGTCCCAGCCTGATGCCAAATCACTTCCCAAAGTCCCCACCTTTTGACACCGTAATTGGATTAAATCTCTACTCTCTCAACATCATTCACACCAATTTTTTTTTTTTTAAGAATTACTTTATTTGGGACCAACAGATAGCGTAATGGCTACATTGCTGGACTCCCATGTAGTCAACCATGGTTCGAGTCCCGGACCTGGCGGCTTAAACTCATGCTGGGCGCGTGTGCGTGCGTGCCCAAGATCCTGAGAGGAGAAGGAGGAGAAGGGATTATGGCATGGCCATCCCCCCAGGGGGTGGTTTCTCGCCTTCGGTCTCTGTTTTTCTGGGGAGCGCACACGCCCTATAGCAAAAACTTCTCAAAAAGAAAAAGAATTATTTAATTTTATTTTATTCATTTTCATTATTTTATTTTATTTAAATAATTATTTTATTTCACTTTATCTATCCAGTTATTTATTTATTTTAATTTGAGAGAGACAGAGTGAGAGAGAGAGAGAGAAAAACTGAGAAAGCAAGCTACCAGGTCTAGGACTTGAACTGCGGTCCACCATGTGGGACTCCAGTGCCCTTAACCATCACGCCACCTGCCAGACCCATGATTAATTTATTTTATTAAAGTTGACCAAGAGAGACAGAGAGAGAGAAGGAAAGTGAGAAAGCAAGCTGTCAGGTCCAGGACTCGAACTGCAGTAGCCATATGGGAGTCCAGCTCCCTCAACCACCATGTCACCTGCTGATTCCACACCAAATTAAAAAAAAAATTAATTTAATTTATAAATCCATTTAATTTAATTTGACCAGAGAGAGAGAGAGAAGGAAAGTGGGGAAGCAAGCCAGCAGGTCCGGGACTTAAACTGTGGTGGGCCACGTGGAAATGTCCAGAGCTTTAACCACTACGCCGCCTGCTGTTCTCCACCCCCTTCTTCTTTTCCCCACACCCAAGTTTGTTTTTGTTTTTTTTTTTTGCGGGGAGAGGTTTTTGCTATAGGGCGCGTGTGCTCTCCAGAAAGACAGAGAGAAAGAAAATGAGAAATCATCCTCCAGGGAGAATGGCCATGACGCAATCCCTTCACTCTCCTCTCAGGATCTTGGGCATGCACACATACACATCCGGCATGAGTTTAAGCCACCGGATCTGGGACTCGAGCCGCTGTCGACTACATGGGAGTCCCGTAACGTAGCCATTACGCCATCTGCTGGGCCCCCCCACACCCCCCAACTGTTTTTTTTTTTCTTTTTTCTTTTGGAGAGGTTCTTGCTACAGGGCATGTGCACTCGCCAGAAAGACAGAGAGAGATAGAGAGACAGAAAGTGAGAAATCACCCCCCAGGAGGGATGGCCATGCCGCAATCCCTTCTCCTCCTTTCTCCTCTCGGGATCTTGGGCACACACACACACATGCCTGGCATGAGTTTAAACCACTGGGTCCAGGACTCAAACTGCGGTTGGCTACGTGGGAGTCCAGCAACATAGCCATTATGCTAACTGCTGGTCCTACACACCAAATTTTAACATATGAATTTGTAGGGACACATTCAAACCATAGCACGGACCTTCCCACATCCTTTTTTCACCGTGGCCTTGGTCCCTCTGTCTGGTTTGGTCTTTCCCTTCCTGGACAACTCCTACACTACAGGCCCTGCAGTCTCAAATTAAACTTCCTTCCTCTGGAAGAAAGGCGGTGTGGTGGTTAAGGCGCTGAACTCCCACATGGGTGACTGGAGTTCGATTCTTGTGCCCAGCAGCTTGAAAATCACTCTAGGCATGTGCGTGTGCATGCCCAGAATTCCGAGAGGAGGCTGGACAAAGGATTGCAGCGTGGCCGTTCCCCCTGTGGTATGATTTCTCATTTTTCCTCTCTCTGTCTCTCTCTAAAAAGTACAAAACAAGCAAAAAAAACTTCCTTCCTACGGAAAGCCTCCCCTGCTGCTATGCCATCCATGCACACGCCTCTCTGCAGCACCCGGTATGACCCCGCCAACGGGCAAACATGCACTGAGTGCCTGCTCCGTGCAGGCAGAGCTCCAATTCTGGCACCGGGGCCGGGGTGACAGGACAGATACTGTCTTTGCTCCTGGGACACTTGCATTCTGGTGAGGGAGATGAACAAGAAATGAGCAAACCAGTAAGTGAAAAGACAAGGCCATGGACCCAGCAAGGTGGCATGGTGGTCGAGGCTTTGGACTCCCTCATGGCTGATCGCAGTTTGAGTCCTGGATCTGGTGGCCTGGTTTCTCGCTTTCTCCCTCTGTCTCTGTCTCTCTCTCTCTCTCTCTGGTGGGCACACATGCCCTACAGAAAACTTAAAAAAATAAATACAATTAAGTAATTGTATTAGATTAAATAAATACAATAAAAAATTAAGTTTAAAATACAATTAAATAAATAATTCTTTAAAAAGAAAAAGTACAATCCAGTGGTATGGTGGATAGGGCAGCTGAATCACACATGAGTGACTGTGCAGTTTGGGTCTCAGACCCGGTGGCTTGAGAGTTACACCAGGTGCATCTGCACGTGTGTCCTAAATCCCAAAAGATAGAGGAAAGGAGGAAGGATTGTGGGGTGACCATGTCTCGTGAGGGGCAATTTCTCTCTCTCTGCCTCTCTCTCTCTGTCCCCCAGCAAGCACATGAGGCCTCTGGAAAATTTTTTAAATAAACAGACTGTTCTGTCCACTTAGAGAGGGCGAGGATGGAAGGCAGGAGGAGACCTCAGGACAGGGAGAGAGGATTCTGGTGGATGAGCTGAGCTGCGTGATGGAGGCCCTGCAGGATTGGATGCAGGAGACAGAGTGGGGAAGCGGGGTGCCTGCTGCAGCTGACTTGGATGGGTAGTCTGATTAGGAATGGGGAGGACTCGAGAAGAAGCAGGTGCAATGTGAACACCAGACTTACTCTGAGCTGGCCTTAGACCTCCAGGTGAGAGGTCCCAGCTAGGCCCGCCTGCCTCTGACTCCTGAGGCAGTGGCCTGTCCTTTACATTCACCATTCTATCCCCGGCCCGAGAGCGGGCCAGCACAGGTGGGCTCTCGGTGGGACACGACAGGCTCACTGACAGAAGTGGGCTGACTGACCACCTGGACTCCCACATACACTTGTCTTTTGCTCCGATATAATTATTTAGATAAATCCGTGGGGGCGGGTAGATATTTCCTGAGAAACAGAGAGGGACTTTCACACCATGACAGGGTCTTCACAACACAATCCTCCCCAGCCCTGGAGGCAGCCAGGATCATGGGCACAATGACACACTGAGGTAGGCCCAGGATGCACACTTGGAACCTCCCCACATGGCTCCCTCCTGCCTGCACCACCGCAGCAGTGCTCCAAAATATAATTGATAGGGGCCAACAGGTGCCGTGGTGGTTAAAGCGCTGGACTCCCACATGACTGACTGTAGTTCGAGTCCCGGACCTGGCGGCTTGTTTTCTCATTTTCCCTTTCTCTCTCTCTCTGTCTCTCTCTGGTGAGCATGTGTACCCTGTAACAAATTTATTTCTTTATTTATAAGGATTACTTTATTTATTTATTTATTTATTTATTTTAATTTGACCACAGAGGGACAGAGTAAGAGAGAGCGAGAGAGAGTGAGAAAGTAAGAAAGCAAGCTGGTAGGTCTGGGACTTGAACCATGGTTGGTCACGTGGGAGGTGAGCACCCTTAAGCACCATGCCACCTGCCGGCTCCCCTGTAGCAAATTTTAAAAGTATGGGCCAGCAGGTGGCATGGTGGTTAAGGGTGCTATTTTCCCACATGGCTGACTGGTTCAAGTTCCAGATCTGGTGGCTTTCTCTCTGTTTCTGTCTGGTCAAATTAAAACAATAATAATAATAACAAATGGAATAAGAAATAATTCTCAAAAAAATAATAATAAAATTAAATAAAGTTTTAAAATACATAATTGATAACAAGATACACTCTGAAAATGTAATATTGGTCAATTCACGGGCATTTTAAAGCTCTGGCATGGCCCCTGGACCAGCACTATCAGCCTCATTTGGAAACTGCTAGCAAAGCAAATTCCTAGGCCCCTCCCTGGACCTATTGAATCAGAAACCCTGGGAGTGGGGGCCAGATTGTCCGTTTTAACCAGCCTTCCAGGTAACTTTGATGCTTGTTAAAGTCTGAATCTTCTACTTTATGGGGTCTAAGGCCTCCTTCTCTGGGCCATGCAGGTTACACGCCTGGAAAAACGGTTATTAGGGCTGGCCTGGGATTCAGAGCAGGTGGACTCATGGTTTCTCTCTTGTAGCATCTTCACGCCCCTCAGCTACTGTAGTTCTAGCCATAGCCAGGTGGTGGCGCCAGCGTCTCAGGCTTCACTCTGGCATTCTGCACTTGATCTTAGCCAAAAGGCCGAGAAGCGATCACTCTGGCATTCTGAACTACAACCCCTGCAAAAGAAGTCCCCTCCCCAGCAATTTCTTCTCTACGGAGCTCTGCTCCAGGGCCTGCTCACTGGCAAAGCATTGCAGCCTGGCCTTCACCAGGCAGAGAGATGCTGAGCATGGCACACCTGAATTGGAGCCAACCCCAACTCCTAGAGGTTAGGATGGAGGACAAGAGGAGCCCCACTGGTCAGAGGGAAATTAGGTTTGTCGGGTCCCTGGGACTTGGGGGTTAGCCAGGTAGACAATTCTGTCCCAATGGACTCTGGCTACACTACATTAACCCTCTGCCTGCCCTGTCTGACCTTATTTGAGGTCCCAGGTGCCACCTCCCTGCCAAAGGGTGGGGGCAGCTTAGCAGTAGGTGTCCCAGGGCCAGTCGGGATCCCCGGGCTGGGAGTCTTCATGGCCTGACAGCCATGCCGACTGACAACAGGGACCGAAGCAGGGATGGTGCTTCGATGGAGCTCTTACCAGCTGCCAGCTTCATGTCTCCTGAGTTGGGGGCTCTCTGGGCCCCTGTCCTGCTTTGTGGCCAAGGGAGATCAGGATCCTGGCCAGAGGATGGGTCCTTGCCTGCTCCTGGTTCTGGGATCTCATCACTGGGGTCCAGGAGACCAGCCTGGTCACCCTCCCCACCTCCGATTCCAAGCCTGCTCTAGGGAAGACCAGGGCAGGGGTGGGAGGACTTGTCCCATAAACAGTCCCCTGCCCCTCATCCTTCCTATTGGAGGGAAGAAAGAGTCCCCCAGATCACAGCTGGACTCACCCCTACCCACTCCCGTAGACTAAGCACATCCTGGCCTCTGCCCCAGGAATCTGCCCACGCCTCTCATCTTCAGGGCCCACCCAAACCCACGCCCACACCTCCGAAGGACCACCTTGTCCCTCCTGACCAAGCTTTCCTCTCCCAGGACCCCAGATGGGGAGCTGTCCTTCTCTAAGGCTCTGCCTCCCTTCTCAGGAGCCTGGGACCAGGCCAGCTATTTTCCTGGGAAGCCAGCTGTTTTGCCCATCAGGAAGCAGGCTCCTCTGCTAAATTCGTTTTTGCGGCTGGGCTGCAGCGTGGCAGCCCTGCTGGGCCAGGGCCTGGGAGCTGTTAACTCCTCTGGGCCCAGGCAGTCCCTTCCAGAACCAGCCTCATTCCTCTGCGCTCCTACTCTCCCCTGACGCTGGACAGCAACTCTAGGCCTCCCTCCCTTTCTGTCCAGTCCCCAGGCACCATACCCAGGGCCAAGCCTGGTCTGTCTCAAGGCTTCTAGAAACCCCCAAAAGACTCCTGCTCAGCTGTTAACCTGCCCCCCTCGATGGAGTCATGTCCTCAGGTGAACCCAGGTGAAGGGGGAGGTTCAGAAGGGTAGATATTACTTCCGTTCAGAATAATAATAATAGCTGCCATTAACTGCTGCATGTGCATTTTGTTAGGTGCTTTTTTCTTCTCTCTTTTTTTTTTTTTTTTTAGAGGTTTTTGCTATAGGGTCCGTGCGTTTGCCAGAAAGAGAGAGAGATAGAGAGCTAGAAAGTGAGAAATCATCCCCCAGGAGGGATGGCCATGCTGCAATCCCTTCTCCTCCATTCTCCTCCATTCTCCTCTCAGGATCTTGGGAACGCACGCACATGTGCCTGGTGTGAGTTTAAACCACCGGGTCTGGGACTCGAACCGTGGTCGACTACATGGGAGTTCAGTGACATAGCCATTACGCTCACTGCTGGTCCCTAGGTTCTTTTTTTTTTAGAGTCTTTTGCTATAGGGTGTGTGCACTCGCTGGAGACAGAAAGCAAGAAATCACCCCCCAGGGGGCATGGCCATGCCACAATCCCTTCTCCTATATCTTCCTTTTGGGATAATAGATTTTAGCCACATACGCACATGCACCTGGTATGAGTTTTAAGCAGCAGGATCTGGGATTCAAACCGCGGTAGACTAAGTGGTGTAACCATTACACTATCTGCTGTCTCAATAGGTGCTTCTTTTTTTTTTTTGCTAGGTGCTTTTAATGTACAAGGGGAAGGTCTTTCAAAAAGACTGGAAAAATGGAATTAAAGTACAAGTTTATTGGGGCCGGCAGGTGGCATGATGGTTAGAGGTGCTAGATTCCCACATAGCCATCTATGGTTCAGGTCCTGGACCCGGTGGCTTGCTTTCTTGCTTTCCCTTTCTCTGCTTCTCTCTAATCAAATTAAAATAATAATAATAATAACAAATGGAATTAAATAAATATAATTTTAAAAAAATTATAAGTTTATTTTGGTGCAAAACAATTTTGAAATCCATGCATAGTTTTATTGTTGTTATTTTTAATTTGCCAGAGGGCACGTGTGCTCACCAGAGACAGACAGAGGGAAAGCAAGAAAGCACCCCCACGGGAAATAGTCCTGTAGCAGATCTCTTCTACTTTCCTTCCTTTTGGGATTCTGGACACACATGTGTATATTCACCTCATGTGTTTTCAAGAGGCAGGGTCCAGGATTTGAACTGCACAGTTGGCCATATGGGATCCAGCCATCTTAACCACGTACTACTGGTTGGCCTATGCAGTTTTTTCATAATGCATATTTACCATGTTAATTTTCACAGTAACATTGCGAAGTAGGGAATATTTCTATTTTACAGAAGAGGAAACTGAGGTGTGGAGAGTCTAAGTCACTTGCCCAAGATTGCAGAGCGGGGGTTGGAAACCAGCTCTCTCTGTCTCCAGCCAACCCTGGTGGCTCTTCTTTCCCTGGTCTGGGCCTAGATGGCCCCATGTGTTAATCGAGGAGCACGATGGATGGAGTTAACACCATCACAGGCCTGCTTCGGAGGCGAGTCTGGAGCCCAGTCAGGCTCTGTGCTCCATTCCTCCCAGTGTTTGCTCACGGAGCACCCCTCCCAGTGGCTGCGGTCGGCGCCTGGGCTAGAATCCCAGCTCTGCTGCCTGCAGGCTGCCTGGCTTTCCACAAGTGGCTTTACCTCTTGAAAAATCAGTCTCCAAAGCTGGAAAACAGAGATAGGCACAATGCCTACTGCATCCTTGCTTTTGTTGTGGGAATAATGCAATAATAATGTGAGATAATGCAAGTAACGTGGTTAGCTCAGGACCCTAGACAGGAAGCAGGTGCTCCCTCTATTAGGACAGCCACAGTCTGAACAGGTGAGAGTGCCCCAGGCACTACCCTGTGCCCCCATGCTCAGCACAGAGCAGGCACACAGGAGGGTGTCATTACTAGTGAGTGAGAGAACCCTAGTTTGGTGGCCCCACATGGGGAAAGCTGGCTGAGAGAGGCTACAGCAGGCCCAAGGTCACACAGTGGCTGGGGTAGGGCTAAGGTCCACCTGCCCTGGGTCTTCCAAGGCCCCTCTGCTCTAACTCCTGCACCCTTGTGCCTTCTGTCCTGGAGACTTGAGCCTACTCTGGGCGAGAGGCAAGGGGACAGGGAGGATCCCAGGGCTAAGAGTCCAGAAGGTGACTTGGCTGTGGCTGGGTGGGATCTCGGGGTCTGGGAACGACCCCTCAGGATGCAGTGACCCGTGCGCTCCCCCTTTCTCCCTCCCCCCTGCCCACCATGGGTCAGTTCCTTGGTCCCAGCCTAGACATCTGGAACTGGGGCAGACAAAGGCCTGCAGGAAGGGACAATAACCTTCTGTCCATTTTCAGATGCCGGGGCCGGGCCTGGCCAGGGCTGGGGGCCGGAGCCCCGGCGAGGCGGTGCCAGGCCCCCCGCGGGCAGCGGACAATGTTGGCAGTGATGGAGAGGAGGCATTTCAAAACTCTTTGTTT
Organism: Tupaia belangeri chinensis; assembly: GCF_000334495.1. Classification (NCBI taxonomy): domain Eukaryota; kingdom Metazoa; phylum Chordata; class Mammalia; order Scandentia; family Tupaiidae; genus Tupaia; species Tupaia belangeri. Next base: position 1,342,838 of record NW_006159896.1, read on the forward strand.
CCACTGCCCCCCTCCCTGCCACATCTCGCCCCAGCTCGGGTGAGGCCCCAGCCCCACCCCCAGCCACCCAGGCCCCTGCTCTAGGCGGCTTGGGGACCGGCCACATTCTTGACCTCAGGGGAAAAGTTTAGACTCTGCGCCCTGGGCAACAATAACAGTGTCACAGAGCTGATTTAGGAGCAGCGCTTACCATCACAAAGCAGCAGACAAAGAGCTGAGGACTGAGGGCCTCTGCCTGCTCTACCACCACTCGCTTCCCTCCTGGGCCCTGCCTGGGCAGGCCTGGGTGCCAGGCCCCGGACTCTGGGCATATGCAGGGAGGACTTGAGGTGACCGGGGGCACAAAGAGACAGCAGACCTGATTAGGAATCAGGGGGCCTGAGAGCCAGTGCCGGCTCTACCGCCAACTCGTCCAGACCCTGCACAGGGCAAGCCCGATTCCACGCTGGGCCTCGGTTTCCCTATCTTTCAAAAGAAGGCTAAACTACCAGACCTGAAGCAGGAGACTCCGGTCGCAGACAGAAGGGCTTCACTGATGACATGGTGATGTTGACGGATGACGTGATGGGGAGGCGAGAAGAGCTCCATCGGGCACAGGCCGTCCAAGCCCGCCCTGGCCTTCCTTCCCTTTTAGCATGTAGCCCTCATCAAGCTCACGTAACTCACCCACTCCATAGGTGAGGAACTGAGCTCAGAAAAGTTGAGCCATTTGTCCTGGGTCACACACTTTGGAGGGTGTGGAGCCAAGACTGATGGGAGGGCTGCTTCATCCGGGATTCTACTCCAGTGGGGAGGGAAGAGGAGCGAGAGGCAGCTGGCCCCTGGTGAGTTGTGGGTGGGAGGGCCTCCCCTCCCAGCCAGAAGGCTATGAATAAATAAATGTCTGATTACCCCCAGGGGGCACTCCACCCTTGGAGCAGGTGCCTTTGAAAACTAGATTGATTCTCGTCTGTGAGCAGAGGCTGGCCTGGGTGGACACTCAGATGCAGGGGACTGGACAAGATGACCTGCAGTGGAAGGCTGCCTAGGAATCAGAGGCCACAGACAAGAATATTTAAGGGGGTGGGGCTCTAGAGCCAGGCTATGGGTTTGAATCTCAGCTACAACTTCTCCTGGCAAGGTGCCTGTACAAGTGAACCCACCTTGTGGAGTGTGGCTATCATTCAGTGAGGTACAGGTCCTGATGCAGTGGGCTGCCTGTTTCTGCCCTGGGAGGTCTCCCAGCCAGGTCCTGCAGGCCAGGATGGTCAAAGTGGGCACCACTGGGTGCTGTGGTATGTGACCAGCTGTTGGCCTTGCCTTCCAGGAAGTGGCTGGGCTCTGAGCATGGCATGAGGGGCTATGGTTAGACACCAAAAGCAAAAGAGTCTCTATTCTCCAGACTTTGTAAGGCAAAGGCCAACCACGGCTTCCCCAAGATGGAGGAGACTGTTATTCTGAGGACCGGGAAGATGTTGTTCCTGTCACTGGGTTTGGCTTTGGCCATGGCTCCTGGAGAGAAGTCAGAAAGGGAAGGAGGCCTGGAATTTCTGTCCAGAGTTTGCTCTCCCACCCCCACACAGAGGGACCAAACTGTGCATGGAGGAAAGGTGAGAGGTAGCCAAGGGTGGAGATCATAGCACAAACAGTACTGCCCTCAGTGTTTTAAGAGGTCCTGGTCCACCAGGGTTCAAGTGCCAGCCCTGGAAGCTTGAAAACACACTGGGTATGCATACACATGATAGGACGGAGAAGCGGGGTGGGAGGTGGGGGAAGGAGTGTAGCATGACCAAGTCCTGCCGGGGATGCTTGCAATGTGCTTACTCTCTCTCCCTCTTGCTCTCGCACATGCATACACAGACTCTGGCATTAAAAAACTTAAGAACAAAACGGGGGTGGGGGGGGCAAAAGAGAAGCGTGCATAACCAGCTTCACCAATTTGCTGTGTCAGGGTGAGTGCCACCCATCTCTGAGCTCATTCCAAGTCTTTTAGAATCCAAAGTGTTAAAAGGAAATCATCATGGGGTCAGCAGGTGGTGTGGTGGTTAAGGTGCTGGCCTCTCACATAGCCGACCGTGGTTCAAATCCCAGACCTGGTGGATTGCTTTCTCACTTTTCCACTTTTTCTCTCTGGTAAGCACATGTGCCCAAAGCAAATTATTAATAATAAATAAACTTAAATAAACAATTATTTTTTAAGAATTATTTTATTTAAGTTTATTTATTTATTTTTATTTTTATTTGACCAGAGAGAGACAGAATGAAAGAGAGAGAGCGAGAAAGTAAGAAAGCAAGCTGATAGGTTCAGGACTTGAACTGCAGTTGACCATGTGGGAGTCCAGTGCCTTTAACCACAATGCCATCTGCTGGCCACTAAAATAAACAATTTTTTTTTTTTTTTAGAGAGGTTTTTGCTATAGGGCGCGTGCGCTCACCAGACAGAGAGAGACAGAGAGACCAAAAGCGAGAAATTACCCCCCAGGGGGATGGCCACACCGCAATCCCTTCTCCTCCATTCTCCTTTCGGGATCTTGGGCATGCACGCACACGCACCTGGCATTTTAAGCCACCAGGTCCGGGATGCGAACTACAGGGAGTGCCACACCACAGCCATTACGCTAACTGCTGGTTCCCAATAAACAATTCTTAAGGGGAAAAAAAAAAAGGAAACCATCACAACCCAGCCTAGGTAGTGTGCTGGTAGAGGCTGCTGCTGCTGCTGCTCCACTGGTTCGATTCCCAGGTCACCCTACAAACTGGGCATGCAGTTCCAGCTATTGGAAGGCCAGGACAGAAGCTAGTAACACAGTGAAACCTTGTCTAAAAAAAAAGGAAGCCATCATAGGAGCCTCTGTGGCCTCTGTGATTCTGCAAGTCTAATAAGAAAGTAGGCTTAGAACCTGGGAGCCCCTCACCTCCACTCCAGCCCCTCCTGCCTCCCCTGGTTCCCAGATGTTACCTCCAGCTGCTCTAGCCATCCCTTCGGGTCACTCACCAAACCGCCAGGCACTCAGGAGCCACAGACAGAGGACAAGACTGTTGAGCGGAAAATGCCATAGGGTCTTGGGGACTTGTGGAGCTCATGGGGGTCCTGGGGAGCCTTCAAAAGGATGGCCTCCTCTTCCCTGGCTGTGAGGTCAGGGGAACACTCACCAGGCAGATCATCTTAGGGTCCCTCCTGGCCCTGGAGGTGGATGGCATGCTGGGGTATCTCCTACTTTAAGTGACCCCCACCCAGCTCCTGCTGCTGAGAAGGGCTGGTCAGGCGGGCTCCAGGTGCCAGACTGCCCTTCCCAGGCACAGATTTTCCTGGCATCTGCTGGGCAGGGAGGGCACTGGCTGGGGGTTGGGCAGAAGGGCGGGGAAAGA
>NW_006159896.1:1346216-1346806 GCF_000334495.1 Tupaia belangeri chinensis
TGAAAGGTATCTCCCAGAGGGATTGTCCCCATACCTAACCCCACTGTCCTGTACCCTGTAGATCACAGGTCCAGAGAGCCACAGACCCTAAGGAATAGGAAGAGAGTTGACTGAGGAGGCTGGGGGAACCCAGGCCCTCCCCCCTCCCCAGCTGGACTGACCAGCATGGCCCACACTGAGGTGTTTGCTTTTCCTGTCAGCACACTGACTCCATTCACAGCCGAGATCCCCACCCCAGCAGCAGTCAGAGAGCCAAGGCACCAAGGAGAGATCACCGCCTACCCTCCTCCTTCACAGCCTCTTCCTGCAGGTTTCACTGCGGAGACACGGATCACGCCAGCCACGAGAGCTTCTGAGTTTCAAGGGGGACTGGGGCAGAGAGGGCCCACCCAAGAGGAGAAGAGAGGAAGAGGGAAACCAAATGGAAAAGACAGTGGTGGGAAATGAGGCTGGGAAGGAGAAGAGGGGACGAGGGACACAGAAGGGGCTGTAAGGACAATGGCTCTAATGGAAGAGGCTCCAGGCAGAGGTGGACCAGAGGGACGTCGACAGCAGCCACTGGGCACAGGACTGGTACAGGAGGCAGGGAG
>NW_006159896.1:1346947-1356778 GCF_000334495.1 Tupaia belangeri chinensis
AGGTGCTGTAAGGACAATGGCTCTAATGGAAGAGGCTCCAGGCAGAGGTGGACCAGAGGGACGTCGACAGCAGCCACTGTGCACAGGACTGGTACAGGAGGCAGGGAGGGCCTTGCGGGCTGGCCCAGGGCCTCACTGCCCGGCTTACTGGGTCAGGCCCAGCAGGGCCAGAGGTAGACACCAAGGCTGGGAGCTCCTGGCACCCACCTGAAAACCAGCCTTCTCATTCCCTGACGGGGGCTCAGGCAGAGCTGTGACCTGGTCTGAGGCCAGGGGAAAGAGGAGGGTGAAAATTTCCCCAAGTCAGAAGGCCATGGGGGCGGCATCTCAGGGGGTCCTGCTCTTTGCTCTCTCTGACTGTCACGTTGGTACATAAAGGGGGTAGAAAGGTCAGATGTGGCCTTTCAGGCTCGTGGGAAAAACTCTGCCCATTTCCCTAATCCATATTTATTGGTGTGAGACATTGGGGTGGGAAGAAGCCCCCGCTCCCACCCACTGCCCCAGCCAGGCCAGGTTAGCACTAAGAACAGGCTCCATGTCACCCAAATCCTACTCTTTGTCTCCAGATTGGCTCCAGAGTCCTCCCCCTTCCCTCCTCCCCTTCGCTCCCCCCATACAGCCCCCCCTTGGGGTTGCCAAGCAACCATGGAAGGGTAGCTGAGATATTTTCTTTATTACAAGCAGAGCAAGACAGCATCATGGCCCCAGGAGGGGAGCAGGGTAGCGGCTGGGGGAGAGGGCGTCCTGTGCTCCGGGGGGACCACACTAGCCCTGACTGACCTGAGCACGGGCAGTGGGGAGTCTGGGCCCCAGAGCCCAGGAGAAGTGGAAGGTGAAAGAGTGGTAGTGGTGAAGGGGGTGGGCATGGGGCAGGACCCACCCAGTGTAGGGGACGCTGGAAGAAGCCGAGTCCCTCACCTGTCGCCTACCAGCTGTGCACCTGAGCCAAGTCACTCCCCTTCTCAGGCCTACTCTCCTCCTTGAGAAAATGGGAGTAATACCACACATTATCTCATTTAACCCTTGCACTAACCTCCTGAGGCATTTATCTCTCTCATTTTTTGGTTAGGAAACTGAGGCTTGGGGACAGAAAGTCATGGACCTAGCCTGTAAGCGGAATTCCTGAGCCCCAACTCTTATTTTTCTTTTTTTTAAATAATAGCTTTTTTGAGATGTAATTCAGATATTATACAATTTGCTCACTTTCCGTGGCCTTTAGGATGTTCAAAATTGTGTAATCATGAGCCAGTTAGGCAGCAAGGTGCTTAAGGCAGGAGGACCCCACGTGGCTGAACACACAGTTCACATCCTGGACCCAGTGGCTTCAAAAACATGCCGGACACATGTGTGTGCAGGCCCGAAATCCTGAGAGGAAAATGAGAAAGGACCTGGGTGTGGTCGTCCCTCAGAGGTGACTTCTCACTTTCCCTCTCCCTGTCTTTTTCCTGCAAGTGCGTGTGCCCTATAGCAAATTAAAAAAACAAAAACCAAACAACGCTGTGTCATCATCATAAATCACCGCGGTAAATTTTTACCTTTTATCCCCTAAAAAGAAAGCCCGTACCCCTCAGTCATCACTTCGCATTCCTCCCCAACATCTCCCTGCTTTCAGCCCTAGGTCACCACTAGTCTGCTTGTCTGCTCTCTGGAGCTGCCGCCTCTGGACTCCATATGCATGGAATCATACAGCACGTCTGAGGGCCGCTCTTCACCGCCAATGGCTCTGCCTCCCTGCTGCGGAGGCAGGAGAGTGAGAGGCATGTGGCGATGGAGTGGTTAAGAACGTGGGCTTCAGGCTGGCAGGTGGTATGAGAGTTAGGGCGCTGGATTCCACATGGGGGTTCAAGTCCTGGACCTGGCAGCTTGCTTTCTCACTTTCCCTTTCTGTCTGTCTCTGGTCAAATGAAAAAGTAATAACAGGGCCCAGAAGATGGTGTAGCAGTGATGTCACTGGACTCCTACAAGGTTGACCATAGTTCGAGTCCCAGACCTGGTGGCTTCAAAATCACACCAAGTCCGTGTGCATGTGCACTCAAGATCCCTGGAGGAGAGTGGAGGAGCAGGGATTGTGACATGATCATTCCCTCTGGAGGGTGGTTTCTCACTTTCCCTATCATTCTCTCTCTCTCTTAGGTGAGCACATGAACCCTAGGACATAAACTTCTTGGAAAAAAAAAGTAATAATAATGAATAAAAGAATTCTTTCTATTATTTGGCATAATGGTTACATTGCTGGACTCTCATGTAGTCGACTGGCAGCTTAAAACTCATGCTGGGCATGTGTGTGCCCAAAATCCCTAGAGAAGAATGGAGGAGAAGGAACTGCACCATGGTCATACCCCCTGGGGGTAGATTTCTCGCTTCCTGTGTCTCTGTCTCTCTGGCGAGCACACGAACCCTCTAGCAAAAATCTGTCTAAAAAATATAAAATTAAAATAAATCATTCTAGGGGCTGGCTGGTGGCATGGTGGTTAAGGACACTGGACTCCCACATGGCCAACCACGGTTCGAGTCCTGCCCCTGGTGGCTTACTTTCTCACTCTCCTTCTCTCTCTCTCACACACACACTCTGTCCTTCTCTGATCAAATTAAAATAAATAAATAAAAGTTAAATAAGTCTTCAAAAAATCATTCTTAAAAAAAGAAAAGAAGAAGAACATGGGCTTGGCAGGTAGACAGTTGTGTTTGAAACCTCGCTCTGCCACCCAGCAGCTCTACGCAGAGGGAAGCTGCTTGCTTTCTCTGGGCCTCAGGCTCCTGATCTGTAAAATGGGACAGTGATGGCCTTTCTCTCACAGGACTGTAGCAATGCACGAAAAGCATTTAGCCTAGTGCCCAGTTGTTCACTGGGTGCCCAGGATCCACACATCCGCCTGTCTGTCCCTTCACCCGAGTGTTTAGTGAAGCTAGCAGCTCCTGTAAGAGGCAGGCATCGTCCTGGGTGCTGGGGACACACTAGGGAACAGGACCCGACCCCGTCTTCTGAGGCTTCCTTTCTAGTAGAGGGGTGACAAACAAGAGAGCTGGTAAGGACCACACTTAGTGACAGTGCAGCCAAGACAGCAGCTCGTCATGAGGGCAATAGGTGTGCCAGGCAGTGGGTGGCTCCTCAGACTGGAAGCTTCTCTGCCTGCCTTCACTCACCTCATGGAGAGGCACGTCTCTGATAAAATGAAACACACTATGCAGGGGGGAAGGTCCTTAGAGTTCCATCCAAGTGGGCAAAGGCGGCCTGGTTTTGGCATCTACTATTATTATTATTTTGTTGTTGTTTAGAGAGATTTGTTTTTTTAATTAAAGAATTTTTTCAAAGAGAGGTTTTTGCTATAGGGCGCATGGCCAGAAAGACAGAGAGAGACAGAAAGCAAGAAATCACCCCCCAGGGGGATGGTCACACCACAGTCCTCCATTCTCCTCTGGGGATCTTGGGCACGCACGCACATGCGCCCAGCGTGAGTTTAAACCACTAGATCTGGGACTCGAACCGCAGTCGACTACATGGAAGTTCAGAGACATAGCCATTATGTTACTTGCTGGTCCCTTAAAGAATTATTTTAACTTTATTTTATTTATTTATTTTAATTTGATCAGAGAGAGACAGAGAGAGAGGGAGAGAGAGAAAGCAAGTCACTAGGTCCAGGACTAGAACTGCAGTCAATCATGTGGGAGTCCCGCACCCTTAACCAACATGCCATCTGCTGGCGCTGAGAGATTTTCGCTATAGGGAGCTTGCCAGAGAGACAGAAAAATAGAAAGCAAGCAATCACCCCACCAGGAAGGATGGCCATACTGCAATCTCTTCTCCTCCATTCTCCTCTCAGGATTTTGTCCAAGCATGCACACATGCCTGGCAAAAATCTCTCTGAAAAAATATAAAATTAAAATAAATCAAGCAGCTGGGTCTGGGACTCAAACCACAGGTCATGCGGGAGTCCATCAACATAACCATTACGTCATCTGATGGTCTCATCATTATTCTTAAAAATTTGCGATAGGATAGGTGCACTCCCCAGAGATAGACAGACAGAGAGGGAAAGTGAAAGAAAGAGAAAAACCAAGCTACCAGGTCTGGGACTTGAACCGTAGTCAGTCACTTGGAAGTTCAATGCCTTAACCACTGCGCCATCTGCTGGCCCCTATAATTATTATTTTAAAATGTGCTACAAGGCACGTGTGCTTACTAGAGAGAGACAGAGTGAGAGAGAGGAAGAGAGAGAGAGAGAAAGCAAACCACAGGGTCCAGGACTCGAACCATGGTTGGGCATGTTGGAGTCTAGTTCCTTAACCAAGCTACCTGCTGGCCCCCAATTCATTTATTTTTTCTTTTTCTTTCTTTCTTTTTTTTTTGGTATAAGTTGTGTGTGCTAGCCAGAAAGAGAGACAGGGAAAAGGAAAGTGAGAAATCATTCTCTAGAGGAGATGGCCACGCCACAGTCTCATCTCCATTCTCTTTTCAAGATCTTGGACATGTAAGCACAAGCTCCTGACACATTTTTCCAGTTGCCAGGTTGGGAATTTGAACTGTGCAGCGGGTCATGTGGGATCCAGCACCTTAACCTCCATGCTACCTGTTTGCCTGCAAATTCTTTTTTTTTTTTTTTTTTTTTTTTTTTTTTTTAGAGGTTTTTGCTATAGGGTACGTCCGCTCACCAGAAGGAGAGAGACAGAGAGACAGAAAGCGAGCAATCACCCCCCAGGGAGGATGGCCACGCTTTGGGCATGCATGCACATGTGCCCAGTCTTAGTTTTAAGTTTCCAGATCTGGGACTCAAACCACAGTTGATTACATGGGAGTCCAACGACATAACCATTATGCCATCTGCTGATCCCTGCCAATTCATTTCTTTGTGTTTGTTTCTTTTTATTAAAGAATTATTTTTCTTTATTCATTCATTTATTTTAATTTGACCACAAACACACACACACACAGAGAAAGAAAGAGAGAGAGAGAAAGAGAGAGAGAGAGCGAGAAAGCAAGCCACCAGGTCTGGGACTTGAATTGTGGTCGGTCATCCGGAATTGTCCAGTGCCTTAACCACCCCGCCACCTGCTGGTCCCCTCTGTCAATTTATTTCTAAAGTGGTCAGTTACCATGTAAGAGCACTGGCCATTGGGGTCAGCAGGTGGCGCTGTAGATGGGGGGGCAGCTGAGTTCCCACATGGCTGACTGTGGTTCGAGTCCCAGACATGGAAGCCTGCTTTCCCACTTTTCTTCTTTCTGTCTCTCTCTGGTAAACTTCAATAAAATAAAAGAATGACAATAAATAAAATAAAATAAAATAAAATAATTCTTTAAAAAAAAAGCACTGGCCATTCTTGGAGAACTCTTGAACCCTCTGTTCTCCAAGAATGCCTCCAAATGGGGTGACTGGAGCCCAGAGTAGACAAGGGCTGCCGGGGCAGCACCCTGAATAGCCACAACACTTTCTCCTCTCTCCCAGGTTGCTGGGCCACTAACAAGGAAAGCTGGTTTGATGGGGACACTTGTGGACAGGACTCCAAGGACTCCAGTGTAGAGAACTCCCTAGTAGAGGTAGAGCTTGACCAGTCTGTAGCCACAGCTGCTCCCTGGGCACCTTCTACCACGCTCTGGGGCCTGCGCCTGCTTTCAAGCAAGGCCCCAGTGAGGTGGAAGCCGGCTTCTAGACTCTCTCCCCACTTTACCTCTATCCGCAGCAAGGCCTGCAGTTCCACACTCAGTGCCTCAGCAGACGTACGGGGGGCTACAACATTTATGAACCCTGTCAACTCTCCGATTCATCTTTCTTTCTTCTTCTTCTTTTTTTTTTTTTTGGAGAGGTTTTTGCTATAGGGTGCCTGTGCTGGCCAGAAAGACAGAGACAGAAAGACAGAAAGTGAGAAATCACCCACCCCAGGGGGGATATCCATGCCACAATCCTTTCTCCTCCATTCTCTTCTTAAGATCTTGGGCACACATGCACACATGCCTAGTGTTGAGTTTAAGCCACCAGGTCCAGGACTCGAACTGCGGTAGATTACATGGGAGTCCAGCAAAATAGCCATTATGCGAGCCACGCAAAATAGCCATTATGCCAACTGCTGGTCCCATCCATTCATCTATGAAGTTCCCAGTGCCTGCCTTTTCATCTGTCTAGCCACCCTTTACTTGTTACTTCAATAAAGCACTCATTCATTCACTCACTCACTCACTCACTCACTCACTCACTCACTCACTCATCATTCACCCCACAGGTTTTTGAGCCTGTCCTTTGTGTTGGTCAGACATGGGGTGAAATGGCGGTGCTGGTGGGAAGGACAGGCACACTTGACTGACACTACAGTGGAGACTCTGTCACCCTGTTCCTGAGAAGGGTGACAACAATGACTAGAGCAGGTGCATGCACACAGGGGCCCAAACATGACATGAACCCGTGTGTGTGTGTGTGTGTGTGTGTGTAGGGGGGGAGGTGGTGGTGGTAGAAGACAGCGGTAGTACTTTACTGCAAAGTGTGTTTAGATACTCCCAATACACCACAACCATCTCAGGGAGGCAGGCCAGGCACAGTGGACAGGTATAATGACTATAATGACCCCATTTCACAAGGGCAATAATTAAGTTTCAGAAGGAATTGTGGTGTGATTCTGCCATGGGGGGTGCTTCTCTTTCTCTCTCTCCAGTGAGCACATGAGCTCTCTAACAAATTTAAAAAAGAAAGAAACAAACAAAAACAACCAAAACAACTTGCTCTGGAAGCCCAAGGCAATGCTGCCTCTTTCAGAGGATGGAATGAGTCTCTGTCTTCTCCAATCCCAAAGAATTTTGCTAACACTGTTTTGGCTGAGGTTGGCTGGGTGTGCGTGGGTCTGCCTGCCTGACTGTGAAGCGGGTGGGCACTTCTGGAGGTACAGTGTCACTCGGTCATCTTTCCCCTCCTATTTCCTCTAGACCCTCACTCTTCAGATGCTTGCTGAGTGTTGTTGGTAGCTACCTGTTACTCATAGCTAAGTGGTGTTGTTAGCTAAGTGCTGCTACTGGTTAAGTGCTATCGCTAGCTAAGTGTCGCTCATAGCTACCTGGAGCTTGTAGCTAAGTGATGCTGCTAGCTAAGCGCTACAGGCCCCCAGCACATCAGGTCCGACTCTGCTCTGCCACCATCAGCTGTCACCTGCAAACCAAAGTAGCCTAATAAGTCTTGGTCCCTCAACTTGCCCCTATCCTCCCTCCCTCCCTGCCTCTCTCCCATTCTCCACACTTCAGTCCTAGCGAAGCTTTAAAAATGTAAATCCGAACTTGTCAGACCTTTCAGGATCCCCACAGCGTTGAGGATAAGATCACAAACCCTCCCAATGCCCTCCAGGGTTGACCTCAGCTTTATCTGAACTTCCTCTTCCTCTCTGAGCTCCAGCCTCACTGACTCAGAACTCGCCAAGCACTTTTTGCTTGCTACTTTGGAGCATGCTGTTCCCTCCACCTGGGACAGTGCCCGCCTCCACCCAATTCCCCATTCCTCCCCTGGGGGATTTGCCTTCGCTGCACACGCACCTCCTTCCTGGAAGTCTGCCCTCTGACTGGCACACAGTAGACACCCCATACACATCTGTCCAGTGACTAGAGGTAGGGTCCTTCTGGGCTCCTCGTTTTCCTCAGGGTGAAGGTGAGGGCAATAGCCAGTTCTCTGCCCTGACCGATGGGCTTTAGACAGTCCGACACACCCTGTGGGTGACGTGGCCAGGACCCGTCCTGGAGTTTTCCAGTCCTGCTCACTCTGTCTTGGCCATGCTGGGCCCAGACTGGGGTGGGACTGGGACTGGATTATACTTTTTAAGGCGGCACAGTGGATCTCCCAGTCTCGCTGTGTTGGGGTGTGCGTTTACATCTGCGCTCTATGTATGTAGTAAAGCCTGGAACTCTTTAAAGTGCAGTGAGCTGCACACTCCTGGGTTCTAGCTCTGGCTCTGTCACCTGGGGCTAGGGATTGATCTGTCCCAGTCTCAGTTTTCATCTGTAAAATGGAGCTGAAGATAGTACTTATTTCCCGGGGTGGTTGAGAGAAGTACACATGCTGACTATTTATTTATTCAGGTTTTTGGCATAGGGTGCGTGCGCTCATCAGAGATAGAGAGAGAGAATATGAATGAGAGGGAAAATGAGAAATCTCCCTCCAGGGGGGATGGCCACACCAAAATCTCTTCTCCACTCTTCTCCTGGGATTTTGGGCACACACATACAGGTGCCCAGCGTAATTTTCAAGCTGGGTTCAGGACTGGAGCCACAGTCAGCCATGTGGGCCTCTAGCCCCTTAATGACCACACCTGCTGGCCTGGCCTGGGCCTGGACATGCTGCCACCATCAGAGTACTTAGTGCTTGGCACTGAGTAGCTTGCTGTTACTATTATCAAATGGAGTGTCTCCAGGAGTCTGGTTAGCAGGGCTCCCTTTTTATAAAACCCTGGCTTTAAGCATTATTCCCCAGAAGCCATTTTCCCTCTAATTTGTTTAAGAAACTCCAAGAAGCCTGCGTGGCTCTTCTTCTTTTTTATTTTTTTTTAAAGAGAGATTTTTTGCTATAAGGCACATGCACTCGCTGGAGACACAGAGAGAGACAGAGAAAGTGAGAAGCCACCCTTCTAGGGGGAGGGCCACACTGAACTCCTTTCTCCTCCATTCTGCTCTCAAGATTTTGGGCACACGTGCACTCACACCCAGCATGAGTTTCAAGCTACGAGACCTGGGACTTGAACCACGGTCGATCATGTGGGAGTCCAGCGTTTTAACTACTACACCACCTGCTGGCTCCCGTGTGGTTGGTTTTTAAATCATGGGGCACTGCATGATACTTAATGACTGGTTCAGGGGAGGGCACTGTACTAGGTCCTGAAAGGAGGGAGATCAGTGGGATCCTCTTCCTGTCCTACTGGAGAATCAGACAACTCAGCCAGGCATGCAGCAAGGCCACCCTGAGCTCATTAGGACAGGCGTGCATTTCTGAGCAGGGCCCGACGGTGTGCTGGGGAAGGGGGAGGAATGGAAGGCAGACTGTTTAGGAAGAACGGCCACACACTCCCCCTCCAGGGTGTGATATTCACTGGGAGACAGACTGAGCTCTGGGGGTGACAAACCCTCTGTATTCTCTGGTAGAGTACCTTTTCTACGTATCAGAACCTTCCGCAGACCTCTGCTCTCCTGGATGGGTGGGCTATCCAATGGAAGAGATGATGACAAGACAAGCAATAATAGATTCCACGCCCCTCTCACACCCACCTGCTTCTCCCAGCCTCCACCCCTGCTGCTAGAGCTGAGGTATCCAGGAGCTTGCTTGGGAATCAAGCCCTTGTCCTTGATGGGGGGAGGGGAGCTGTCTCCAACCCCTAGTGGGGGTGTGGTCTCTGGAGATGGCATCCTCATTTGGGGGTAGAATTGTACCCTCTCCTCCCTTATCCTTTAACATAGTCTTTCTAGGGGGTGACCCTCTAACCTCTATACTGTTCCCTCTCACCCTCTAGCTGGAAGCCCCTTGGCGGCAGGAGCTTAATAAAGGGCTCCAGAGGTTTTCGCCTAACATTTAGGAGGAGACTGGCTTTTAAAGACTGGGTTCTCCTGGGCACTCTTGAGGAGCTTACCAAGGCTAGGGGCTTGAGTCAGGTCCAAGGGAGTGCAGGGCCGAGATGCGGGTGCCTGGCCCAGGAGGAAGGAGGGAACAACGGGCAGAGGGGTCAGGCTGGGGGAGCAGGCGGGGCACGGGGCGTTGAGGGCTCGAGTGGGGGTGGGAGGGCAAGGGGTCCGGCGGTGCAGGGGGGGCGGCCCCCGGGGAGGGGCCCGCTATGTCTTTAAGAGCTGCCTGAGCGCAGGGTGCAGCTGCCTGGGCAGCC
>NW_006159896.1:1356993-1369252 GCF_000334495.1 Tupaia belangeri chinensis
GAGCCGGTGCGTGCGCGGGGCTGGGCAGGGGCGGGGGATCCACGAGTCCAGAGGCTGGACCCCGGGCTCGGAAACGCGACCTGGCCCCGGGACCTTGCTTCCCGGATTCCCAGCAAACCCAGACTGGGGGCGGGGAAAGGGGAATCGGGGTTTTCCCGGGCCTGACAGAGGAGATTCCCCACGACCTGGGGCGGCGCAGAGATCCAACGCGGGCCACTCTAGGGACCCTGGGCCTCGATTGAAGGAAACATGCCGGGGGCAGTGGGGATCTCCGAGCTGGGTCGGGATCCGCGTGCCTGCTCGATCACCTTACCGCGGGATGGGCCGCAACTGCTGAGCATCTGCGAGGTAGTCCGGCGCGCAGCTCCGGAGAGCTCCAGGTCCGGCGCTTTTAAGGAGCGAAGCGGAATCCTGCAGGAGACCGGGGCCCCGGACTCAGGGGCTTCGCCACTGATTGTCCAAACGCAATTCTTGTACGAGTCTGCGGCCAACCGAGAATTGTGGCTGGACATCTGTGGCTGAGCTCCGGGCGCAACAGGGGCGAGGGCCGCAGGGACGGAGCTCAGCCTCGGGGCGGCGGCTGGCTGGCCCCAGCGCGAGGATCGCGGCCCCGGCCCGGCGCGCCAAAGAGGGACGCCAGTCCCTGTCACCAACGCCGCCATCCTCATCCTCGTCCTTCCTTCTCTTCCTCCTCCACGGGTGACTGATCCCCGCTGGTGGGGTTCTCCAATCTATCTCGTCGTTTTTCCCCCTTTCCAATTTCGGCCGGAACGAAGCTGGCACGCAGCGGCGGGGGGCGCCCCCGTCCGGGGAGCCCGCCCTCGGCCAAGCCGCAGGAAGTCGGGGGTGAGGGAAGATGCCGGCAGAACGCGCTGGATAACTCGTTTCGAATTTATGCTAACCTACCCCCCCCCCACTAATACCCGAAAACAAACAAACAATCATCTTAAACCATACATCCCAAACCAAACCCTCCAGCAAGTCCCTCCAGACAGACCGATGGGCTGAGCTTCCTCCAACCGCGGCTGGAGTCGGAGAAGCTCCGAATGATGCGCTCCAGCCGGGCATTCGCCTGGGCTTTGGATACAGAACTTGGACAAACGAATCCTTTTCATTAAAGAAAAATCTTCGGAGATAGTGGGGTTTTTTTCATTCATTTATTTCCTCAAAAGCGAAGGGGGCGGTGTCAGGTGTTGCTTGGGAGAGAGGGGTTAGGAGTTGCTGGGGCTGAGCCTGCCCCTGACCCCTTTCTGGCTTTTAGTTAAAAGTGACCTGAAATGGTTCGGAGCCTTGACTCTGGCCAATATCAACCGGGATGCTTGGATTTCCACTGTGCGGAGAACCCGGTATTCCCAGCGTGTCCTCTTGCCCTACTCTACAGCATTAACTGGGGTGTGATGGGGGAAGGGATATTCTGTATCTATCACCCCCCATCTCTTGCAGGCAGGGAAAAAGAAATACAAGAGCCCAGATTCTAGGACCTAGAATCCCGGGTGTGATGACGGGACACTCATGCAGCTCAGGGGGCTGGAGATCGGGAGGGACCTCCAGGTTACAGGATTGAGAAAGTCTGAGCCTCTAAAAGTAAGGTTGCAGGGGCCCATTTCCAGTCTCTGGCTCTATTCCATAAAGCAGAGACCCTGACCTCAGCACCTAGTGAGGGCTGGTCATACACGGTCTCTGACTGCACCTGGACCCCCCACAGTGGCCACCTGGACCCCCACAGTGGCCTTGGTTTGCAGCCTAGGTAGACCAGCTCCTACCTATAACTGCAATGTAGCTTCTGCCCACCACGTACCCAGAGGGCCTCAACCTGCAGCTGGAGGGAAGCCCCCCAGTGTGTGGGGGATCTGTCCTTAGAGAGAAGATGTGCGCCCTACCCCAACACTGCTGGGACAACCATTTGGCACTCCATCTCCACAGGGTGAGACATTCCACTTTCAATTATTGACATTTAATGAAAAGCAACATTTTGTGCAGGATAATGTTAGCACCCTGTTTTTTTTCTTTTTGAGATTTCCCTCAAGCAAACAAACTTTTTCTCCAGGTCACAGCAAGGAAAGGGAAGTGGGGTTGAGCAGCTTTACCTATGAAACCCCCAATTCTGGGTTCTGGGGCTGCTGGCTGCTGTCCGTGGGACAAAGCCTGGCCCTGGACAGACGGGCGGGGATGTGGCCTGGAACACAGACCGGCTCTGCATTCTGTCTCCAGATGGCCCTACCAGACCACCCCCTCTCAGGCAGTCTGAGTTGGAACCTTTATCCCCTTTTTGGGTGAAGGGCAACGCTGAGAGCCCTAGGCTGAGGACAGAGAGGTTGTCCCAGAGCCCGTGGCTGGGGGGACATGGGGTACCACCCTTTTTGTTTCCAGGGATGAAGCTCCAAGCAAGGCTAGTTAACAACTTAGTCTTTTATTTGACCAAGGCCAGGTGCTACAGACACTGAGGACCCAAGACTTCCAGAGAGGATGGAGGGAGGAGGGTCTACCCACCAGGTGCTGCCTGTCCCCATCCTGCTTCCTGAAGAAGGAAGAAAGGGAGATAAAGCCTACTTCTGTGCCATCAAGTATCTCGCTGGTTTACAGATAATGTAAATATTCAGCTGTTGGCATAGGAGGAAACTGAGGCACACTGCCCCCTCCCCACCCCCCAGGCCTCTATTTGCCAGTCCAAGGTTCAGCTGACTCCCTCCCTTCTCCACTTCCAGCAGAATGAGCTGTAGGCAGCCTGGGGAGTGTCTCAGGAGCCCATCTGGTGGCCTGTTGTGGGGGGAGGCCAGCCAGGGTCAAGGGCTGGGGGTGGAGGGAGCAGGAGGGATGTGGCTGGAAGAGCAGCTGCTGGGTGGGGGGGAGGGGGTCAGCATTGAATAGGGGACCCCAGCTGGGGTTCCATAATGATGTCAGTGGGGGACAGGCAGAGCCCTCTGCTGTCCAGATGGGGAAACTGAGGCGGAGACTCCAATCTTTGAGAAGGGAGGGCCTCCCATTGGCTATTCAGATCCATTCATCTTCCTCAAGAGGACACTGGCCCAGGAGCTCGAGCATTCTGTCAGTGGTCACTCAGTGTTAGACTGAGGCACAAGGGCTAGAAGGCAGCTGGGTCACCTGGCCACAGAGCCCTCCTCACTCCCGACAAACCAGAGGGCCACCTCCCCCACCCAGCTGCTGAGAGGCAGTGCTGGGCTCAGGCACTGCCTGCCTTCCCTGCTCACGTGCCTGAGAAAGTCTCATTTTTAGCACCTGGCCTCTTTTCCCTGCCTGGAGGGAGCTCGGGTAGGTGGGGGGGGACAGAGCAGGGAAGAAAGCAGACAAGGGGACAGGAAGACCTGGAAGCAGGGCCCAGGGGGACTCTGATTGCTCTGCACTGCCCCGAAGGTGCCCAGGCCCAGGGGACCCTCAGCCTCCGTGCAGTGTGGAGATGAAGAGGACGCTGTCCTGGTCCTGCAGCTGGTAGTCCAGCTCACCCTGGTGTGGGAGAGAGGAGCAAGGGGACTGTCAGGGCACTTGCCCTGGGAGGAACGACCACCTTCTACTGAGGCTTTGGGTGGGCAAGAAGCAGGGGGCAGGCTGGCTGTTCTGTGAGAGGAAGACTCGACCAGAAATATGAGCATCTTCAAATCTTGATGAAGGAGAGCTTGCCATCTCCCCACTGCCCATATTTTCCTCCCCTGGGGTAGGAGACTCAGGTGGGCTCAGGTTAGGGGCACAATGGGACAGAGGAGAATCCAGCCACCTTTCTGGGCCAGATGAGAGACCCATGGCTTTTCTACTGAAGCAGTGAGAGCAGGGTCTGGGAAGGGATGTCCCTGGAAGTACTGACCAGCAGTTCCCAGTCGGCATCGTTAATCAGCACCAGAATTCCTGGCCGCCTGTAGGAAAAATGGGGGTGAGCAGCAGGGAGTGAGAGCAGGAGGTGGTGGGCAGCAGGGGTAGAGGGGCTTAGGGTCTCTGGGCTAAAGGGAAGGTATCGGAGAAAGTTTTTCCTTCTGAGGTGCTGGTGAAAGGAAGTAGAAGCCACCCTCTGACTGTAAGGAAACCAGGACACACGATGTGACCTTTGGGTGACCAAATGCCAGCCAGCACCACCCAGGCTCAGGCAGGTATTTTGTTTCTCTGGGCAGCACTTTCCTCATGTGAATAAGCTATGGGGTAAACCGCAGTGCCAGGCCCAAAAGGTCTGCACGAGGATGAGCAAAGAGAGGCATGTGCCAGGCTCGCTGGCCCTGTGTCCTTCATGGTGACCAGCAGTAGGGACATCCTTTCCCAGGGTTCTAAGCTCATTCTCCTAGGCCCTGGGAATGGAGACCTTTGGCTTCCATGTTGCCCATGTGCCCCTCCTGGAGAGGCCATCTTGGCTCTTCTGACTCGGGGAGGGCAGCCGATGGCACCAGTACCTGTGTGCTCCAGAGCAGTACTACCTGGTGTAGGCAGGGTGGTCACACCTGGACAGGCAGCTGGGACTGGCCCCTATTGGCAGTGGCCCAAGGAGTACTACTGTCCTTGGGGATGGCCTCCAGGACTGCTGCACCATGGCCTGAACCAGGGGTTTAGCCTTAACCCCCAGGAGCTGCCAGGGATCTATGGTCTGAGACAGATGAACAAGCCTCATGACACTGCCAGCTCTCCTACGCGGAGGCTGGCCATGTTTGAGAAGTAACTTCTTGGCACGTGGAACCCGATTCTTTGCTAGGAGGATAGGCTGGACGTAGGACAGGTGTAGGAGCTTTGGCCTCCTATAAGGTGTCCCCAGCAAGTGCATGCATACATACATGCACATGGTCGATGACTCCCTGGAGCCCTAGACCAGCGCTGTCCCACATGCGGTCACTTAAATTGCAATGAAATAAAGCAGCATTTAGTTCCTTGATACTTGGGCCACTTTTCAAGGGCTCAGTGGGTCCATGTGGCTAGTGGCTGCCACAATGGACAGCAGACACAGAACACGCCCCTCATCGCAGGGAGTTCCACGCGATGGCACTGTCCGAGACGGTGAGATGAGAGGGATACTGGCGGTATCTGTGGCTCGGTACTTTCTGTGTGCAGAAAGTAACTGAGACCCAGAGAAGCAACACACCTGCCTAAGACTCCACAGCAAGTTTGTGGCAACCAGAAGCATCATCCAAAGTTTTTTGAGAAAGTCCCTATTTCTTTCACCTGGGTTTAAAGAAAATCCCCAATAGTCCAGCATGGTAACAAGAAAACTGAAAAAGACCTCAGACAGAGCAGACAGAAGCCCTTCCCTCCGAGGAGCCAGGGGAAGACAAAGGGGAGAAGGGACTCAGAGGAGGTTGAGATTGAACCCAAGGACTGGTGCTCAGATAGGCTCCCCCCCTCCCCTCTTCAGGGAAAGGAGGAAGGGGACTCACACGCTGTCTCCCTGGATGAACAACTCTGGCCGCTCTTTTAACAAATTCTTCTTGATCCAGACAAGGAGGTTCCGGATGTCCCCTGGAGAGGAAGGTACAGAACACAGTATTGTCAATCCCAAATGAATCCTGGTCCCTAAAGTCTTGCCTGGCCCAGAAGACATGGGGCTCAGGGGGCCTCTGGCAGCCTAGGCTGTGACAGCCCATGAACTCGTGGGTCCCCAAGTTGAGGCAAAAACAGGAAGGGCCAATGACCTGCCAGAGAGGTAATAAAGAGGCACCTGGCAGGCTTGGAGAGACAGTGACATTTACCTAGAGTAGGGAGACAGGGCAGACAGCAGGAGGAACTGTCACCTACAAAGGGTTGGGGGACAGATTCCCACTCACAAGCCCCAGACGCAAACTATCATGGCTAGGCTAATGAGAGGGCCCTGAAGACCCCTCCATCTTTATCTCTCCAGCCAGTTCCAGATGGGGAGGATTCGGCATTGCTCCTGGAAGGGTCTGCATATATTTCCCTTTGTGAGGGGAGAAAAACAATCATGGAACCGATAACATCAGTTAATTTCCTCTGGCAGAGGGAGAGAAGGCTCCTTCACCAGCAGGGACACTGACAAATCACTGCTCCACTACCCCCCTTCCAGAGCCTCCAAGCTGGGGTGGTCACCCTGAAGAGGCAAGAGGTTCAGGGTCAAAAGGGCCTCTCTTGCTCAACTGAACAGAGATCTGCCTCCTTGTGGTCCTGAGATGGCCACTGGTTCCTTTGTATATCACGCTGAGGCTCGGAGCTCTCTGACCCAGAACTCCCTCCTTTCCTAGAAGCAGGGGTGCTGGGCCCAGCACACTGGAATTTAGCTCTAAAAAGACTGCTTAAGCCTAAGGATCTCAACTACCCAATCCTCCGACAGACCAGTCTCCTGAGGCGGCAGGAGTTGCTTCCTTCTCCTCGGATGAGTTTAGGAGCAAGACAACTAAGCTCTGGGAACCCTGAGTCAGTGCTCCAGAGGGGTCTGCTGTCCTGGACCTGTGCCTAAGACAAAGCTCAGGGGCTAGGCGGGAGAACGCACCAGTAGCACTTTCGTTGCTGAGCCAGGCGTGGCTCTGCCCCAGGCTAAGCCCAGTTTCAAGGCACTCGCTGGCCTACCTGCCACCCTCCTAGAGGCAGGAAGACTGTACTCGCCAGGCAGGCCCACATCCTGGGTGGACTGGTCCACGTCACTGTGCCAACTTCCAGGTCATAGGCAAAGTGTCTATGGACTGAGACTTGATTATAATTCCTTCATGATCAGATCAGAGCCCCATGGTCCCTGGAGCAGGAGCGGACAGGGAGAATGCTGCCTACTACTAGTAGCAGTCCATTTGGACTCCTGGTTGCCTCCCCCCAGAGGCCTGGATTTCAGAGGTTTCCCCTTGGCTCTGAATCCCCTTGGCCTCCATCTTGGTACTGTCTGGTGGGCCGCCAGCCCATACATCTTGTGGCCGCTCGATAGAGCTGCCGGGGTCTGACACATCCATCAGCCAGCCTTGGCGGGCGGGGCTGAGCCTGTGTGTGTGGAGGCAGTGAGGAGGCCTGGCAGCGCTGGCCTGAGGGCCACCAGCGGCACCTCCACAGCCCTGGCCGGCCTGTACGGAACCAGGACTCAGTTGGAGAAAAGCCCTGGCTTCCTCTAAAAGGCCACTTCTGCTCTACTCTGGTAGGCTTGGAGGCGGGGGAGGTTGGTGGTCACGTTGGGGTCATCCACGTGATGGAACCATCATGGAGTCCCAGAGGGGTGGCTTGGGATGAGTCTGCCACGGTGCTGGCTCATTTATCACCAGGCTCCTCTTTGCTGAGGTCACTCCCTCCCTCCTCTGCCCACCCCCTGCCCCAGCTCTGCCCACATTTTTGATAGCCTGTTACCATGGTGAGGCTACAGCATCACCACCGTATTGTTCCCCCATGCCTGGATTTGGTGTGGGGGGGGGAGAGGTGGAACTCCCCGCTCCCTGGGCAGGCTTCAAGGGCCACTCGGCCTGGCCAGAAACACGCCCCCAGGGACATCTTGCTAGGCTTGTTGAGGCCCAGACAATATGCAAATGGGCTCCAGGCCAGATGGTCGGCTTCCAAAGGCGTCCAGGGGAGGAGGAAGGGTTAAGCAGAGTCAGGGGCTGGTGGCTTGGGGATGGCTCTGGGATAGAGGGGGTTGGGGAATCTCCTTTTCACCTTGCTGCTGCATCCCACTGCTTTCTCCCTCTTGCTGAGGGTGGTCTTCCTCCTGGGATCTCTGTCAGTCATCCACAAAACAAATATTTATTGAGCAGCTACTAAGTACGAGGTGCTAGGGAGACTGCAATGTGCTAGAGGGACACTGAACCTATCCTCCTAGAGCAAAAAGGCCAGCAGGAGAGACAGATATCACTTAATCAGCTGTGACAATGCTACTACCGCCTTTGTCTGGGACTAAAATAGCCTTGCTGAGGGTGTTAACATTGAAGGTCAGGACTGAAGGATGGGTGGGGTGGGGAACATTCTGGGCAGAGGAAGGGCATATGGGAAGACCTAAGGCAGGATGGATTGGCAGGTCCAAGGTAGCAGAACAGAGAAGGCATGAAGCTCAGCATAAGCTGGGGCCAGGACAGGAGCTGGGGCCTGGGCAGGCAGGATCTGTAGGCTTGTGAAGGGGCCTGCTCTGGAAGAGGCCTCACCCTCCTCCTGAATATCAGAGAGCAGCATTTGCCAAGTGCTTGTTCCCTAGCATGGAGCCCACACCTCCCCCACACTGTGCTCCTGGCCTTCTCTGCTTAACACAAGCATCCAGGTTCAGCTCCAGTGTATGGCATTACTGTTATCCATGTGGGGTCCACGGGCCTGGTACTGTTGCACACAGAACTCCGAGATGTGTGCTGAACACACAGCCATTGCGAGAGAGAGGGGAGAGGAATGGACTAAGAGCATGGACATTGGAATCACGTGCCTGCCTCTGCTACCTCCTAGTTTACAACCTTGGGTAAGCTTGGGTAAGGGGTTCCCTGAGACTCAGCTTCCTTTTCTTTTTTTTTTTTTTGGGTGGGGGACCATAAGAATGTGTCAGAGGATCAGATAGATGGACCACATAAAGCTCCTGGCACTGTGCCTGGCATATTGGCCATGTGATTATTCCAGCAACCAGAGGAAGAACCTTTAACCTCGGCACCCTGTGGCCCTGGGTGTCCACACTCTCTTCCCAGTGGCCTGGCACCTTTAGAGGGTAGGGTGCAGTCAGCTTTTAACAGGCAGCGCTGGGACTAGCTGGGGTTTTCTTATAGTCAGAAGCTACAGAGGGGCTGGGGGTGTGTGCGACTAGGACAGTGATGACAGGGTCCCGGACACTGACCTTCATTCCATCTTAGACGTACAGATCCATGAGGTGTCAGGGGTTGGTCTGCACTCCTAGGACAACCCGGAGGGAAGAATCAAGTTCTGAGGTACACAGCCTAGAGGCCGGACTGCCCACCGACACACAGCATAGAAGAGGGAGACAGATACCCTAAGGTCCCCAGTGAAGGCAGGGAAGAGAGAGGTGGGGCCCTACCTGGGGAAGACAAGTGATGGGAGATACTGCTCTGTAGTGGAGTGGCTAACTCCAGTTTTGGAGCCAGAAGGATCTGGGCCATGTGCTAAATGGCCCTGGGACATCACTGCCATTCTGAGTCTCAGTGCCATCATCCCTCTGACAAAGGAAGACAATAATCCAAACTCTAAAGAGGTGCTGCAAGGATTAAGGCAAGATATGAGTGGCAGGCTCAGCCTTGCGTCAAACCCACCAGTCTTGCTCATCAGATGGGCAGCTGCTCTGAGCTCTAAGTCCAGAGACTTCAGGCTCCTCACCTTTTGGGCTGACAAACTCTCTCCTAAAGGCTGCGGCCAAAGGGCCATCATGACATGCCCATCTTAGAGGGCACCCATGAAAGTGCCCATCAGAATTTCTCACCATGGTGGCCTTCCTCTTATCTGGGGGTTACTGACTGCCCACTGTGGCAGGGCCTCAAGGGTGTCAAGCCCAGCCTCTCAGGGCTAAAAAAGAACCACCTCAAGGTTATATTATCTGCTCTTGAACCCTGGCTCTAACAGACTCTCATCTGGCCTCTCTTGAAGACTTCCAGCGACAGGAGGTGTCAATTTCTCAGTGGAAGAGCTCTGATGGGAATAGCAGTCTTTTCTGGAGCAGAAATCTGCTTTCCCATCATGCCTGCCCACAGTGACCATACCGATAAAGGTGTCCCCTCTTTTCCCCAATGGCCCTATACGATTTGGGAAAGACTGATTCCCTAAGTCTTCTCTTCCACAGGGTAAACTCTCATCCCCACCAAGTCCACCAGGCTTCAAGATAAGGCTCTTTTGGGAGCCCACCCCAGGCCTTAGTTGAAAAGGGAGAAGAAAGAGCTGGCATTGGGGGGGAGGGTAAAAGAGAAAAGGGAGTGGAGGGAACATCAGAGGGTCCATTTACAAGTGAATGGGGTAAGAATGGAGCAGTTTGTGGGCTAAACTGGCCTCAGAAGGAGGTTTACAGATGTGCTAGGGGACGCTCCTCATTGTTTAATTAAGCAGAAAGTGGATCTTTTGAAAAGCAATTTTGCACATGGCCTGGGAGGGGTGGTGGTGGGGGGGAGGGAGGTGGGGACGGGATCAGCAAACAGGCCCTGAGAGCAGAGAAAGGAACAGCTGGCCCTACAGAGGCTGTGAAATGCATGCTAAGCAGT
Source organism: Tupaia belangeri chinensis (assembly GCF_000334495.1). Lineage (NCBI taxonomy): Eukaryota > Metazoa > Chordata > Mammalia > Scandentia > Tupaiidae > Tupaia > Tupaia belangeri. The sequence continues at coordinate 1,367,076 of NW_006159896.1, forward strand.
TTAAAGCACCCAGGAGCTCCTGGCAGCTCCTGCTCTCCCTCACTAGTCACCCTTTAATGTGAGTGAAGCAGGAGGAGGGGGTGTAAAGGCAGGGCAGGGGAAGTGGGACAGAGGAAGGTGAGGCAGACAGACCTCTCTCCTCCTGGGGCCAGGACCAGGAGCCCTGAGGTGCAAGGATCCTTCCTGGAATTTAAAAGCCAGCTCCCAGCAGCCACAATGCCCAGAGATGGCTGGTGCTTATCCTGCCAATTCCTGCCACCCCCGGTTTCATTGAGATGACTATTAAGACAACTTTCTACACACACAACCTGTCACTAGATCGCCACACCCTGCTTCACAGAAGTGTATATATTTAGATCTGGAAGCAATTTTTCCAAATTGTAGATGTCAATACATAACTGGTTCAATAAAGAATAAAGTTAACTCAACCTCTTACCTTATAGACCTGGAAAAAAGAGGCCAGTGGATAAGGGATTTGTAATTGCTCCCTGCCAGGGTTCTTCTCTTGCATTCACCAGCTTTGGCCTTACCCAGCATCTTCTCCCACGTTAACTGGGTTAGAAGCTCTGTCCCCTGGCCTGGGATCTACAGGTCACTTGCTATTATTTCTGCCAGTCTCCAAGAGACCTGCTTGGCCAAGTGGCAGCCCCTAGGCTGGGAAGGTTGCCAGATGATGGACCTGGGCACAGACTTGTGTGGGAGAGTAAGACTCTCTCAGCAGCACCGTTCCTGAGCCTCCGGACATGCTCACGTGCATCAGGGTAAGGCCTGATGGCTGCTAGCCAGCTCTGTAGCTGCAGTGTGACCTATGTCTCTGGGCATGGTAGGCTGTAAACAGAAACCAGGAGACTCATAGCCAACGGCCTAAAGACTGAACAAAGAGGCCATCTTGCCCTCCCTCTCAAATCCTTCCCATTCATCCCAGAGAGGGAAAAGGCCCTCCCCTAAGCAGTGGCTGTAGGATGAGAGATCAGACACCTGCATCCTAGTCCAGCTTCCCTATTCGGGTAATTCTGGACAGGTCTCAGGTTTCTCTCCGTCCCACCTCCTTCTCAGGTCGGTTTCCTTGCTAATAGTATCCACTGGGATCATTGCAAAAATTAAAATAAGTAGCTGTTGAAAGCATGAATGAATGAGCAAGAATAAAACAATTATACGTATGAGATGTCAGGGTGAATCAGGAGGCTCTTGGGATCAGTGGTGATGGGTTGGTGGCACAGTGCTGGGGTCTCTGGAGACCCTGAAATCTGGTTCTGAATCTCACACTGCCATTTACAGAACTATGACTTCGGGGTAAGACCCCTGGCATCTCCGAGTTTGGGGTTTTTTTAAAACTGGAAATATTTAATGGTAGTTATCTCCTAGGAATCTGTGACAGCAATGTGCAAAACCGATTGGGGTCTTGCCTACCACTCCAAACTCAGTTTGTGACCCTCTGACACTGGCCTCCCTTGGCCACCTAGACCTCCTCGGGGCCTTCAAAGGTGCCATGCCCTCTGAACAGGGCCTTTCACCCTGCTCTTCTATAGTTCATTAGGCTGGTGTCTTTTCATTCTTCAGCCCTGAGCCTCATTGTTACCTCCTCAAAGAGGCCTTCTCTGACCATATGAAAGTCTTGTTTGAAGCACCCTTTTTATCTGTTTTTTAAATAATTATTTGCTGTGACCAGCAGATGGCGTAATAGTCTCATCGCTGGACTCCCACGTAGTGGGCTACAGTTCGAGTCTCCAGACCCAGCGGTTTAAAACGTACTTACACTGGCGGTGCGCGTGTGCATGCCCATTATCTCGAGAGAACGGAGAAGGGACTGCGGCAAGGCCATCCCCCCGGGGGGGTGATTTCTCCCTGTCTCTCTGGCAAGTGTACATGCCCTATAGCAAAAATCTCTCTCTCTCAAAAAAGAATTATTACTTTTATTTATAATTATTATTTTAAAAATTTGCTATAGGGCACACGTGCTTACCAGAGAGAGAGAGAGAGAAAGAAAGAAAGAAAGAAACAAACAAACAAACAGAGAGAGAGAGAGAAAGCAAGTCACCAGGTCTGGGACTCAAACCATAGTCAGCCAGGTCGGAGTCCAGTGCCTTAACCACTGCAACACCTGCAGGCCCTGTAACCTCCTTATAAATTATTATTTAATTGCCAAAGGTATGTGCACTTCCCAGAAAGACAGAGGG
>NW_006159896.1:1369283-1375011 GCF_000334495.1 Tupaia belangeri chinensis
GGAAAGAGAGAGAGAGGAAGAAAGCATCCCCCAATGAGGGTGGTCATGCTGCCATCCCTTTCCATTTTTCTGTTCTGTCAGGAAATACACACAGAAGCATCCAGCATGTTTTTCAAGTCACCATTAGGGTGGGATTCAATCCACAGTCAGCCATATGAAATCTAGCTCCCTTAACCACTAGACTACAAGGCCAGCCCAAAGGGTCCTTTTTTCTCACATCGAGCACTGTAATTTTTTTTTTGAGAGGTTTTTGCCATAGGGCGTGTGTGCTTGCCAGACAGACAGAGACAGACAAAAAGCGAGAAATTACCCCCCGGCCCCAGGGGGATGGTCACATCGCAATCCCTTCTCCATTCTCCTCTTGGGATCTTGGGCACGCACAGACACGTGCCGGGCTTCACGTGCCGGGCTTGAGTTTTAAGCCACTGGGTCTGGGACTCGAACCGTGGTCAATTACATGGGAGTCCAGCGACATAGCCATTACACTAACTGCTGGTCCCTTTCGAGCACTATAATTTTAACTATACAGTTATATATGTATAGATACACTTTTTTTTTTTTTTAGAGATTTTTTGCTATAGGGCACATAGGCTCACCGGAAGGAGACAGAGAGCTAGAAAGTAAGAAATCACTCCCCCAGGGGGGATAGCCATGCCACAATCACTTCTCTCAGGATATTGGGCATGCACACGTGTCTGGTGTGAATTTAAGCCTCTGGGTCTGGGACTTGAACTGAGGTCCACTACATGGAAGTCCAGCGACAAAACCATTATGCCATCTGCTGGTCCCCTTATGTAAATATTTTTATTTATTTACTTCTTTTTAAGGTTTCTGCCATAGGGTACATGAGCTTGCTGAAGAGACAGAGAAAGTGAGAAAGAAAGTGAGAAATCATCCCCCTAGAGATGCCACGACCCATCTCCTTCATGCTCCTCTTGGGATTTTGGGCACAGATGCATACATTGCAGCAGGATTTTTAAGCCACAGGACTGGTTCTGTGGCGTCAGCTTGTTGGAATCTAGAGCCTTAATCATCACACCACCTGCTAGTTCCTTATTTATTTATTTTAAAACGTTTATTTATTTCTTCCATTACTAAGAAAAGCAGAGAGAGAAAGACAATACGCCCAATAGGGTCTCCATAGCACCACCTACCCCAAGTTTCAGCAGGCCTCAGATTATGGGCGTGTGTGTGATCAGGGAGGCCTCTGAATGTTAACCTGGAACCTCCTACGTAAGTCAGCCTTGCAGGCCTTGCATCACCACTGTGCCACTGTCTGGCACCCTAGTTATATGTCTGCTTCTTCTTTCTTTTCTTTTTTGAAAGGTTTTTGCTATAGGGTGCACTTGCTAAAGACAAAGAGAGAGACAAGAGTGACAGAAAGTGAGAAATCAGAAATCAGGGCTAGCAGGTAGCGTAGTGGCTGCAGTCTGGGCTCCCACAGGGCTGACTTATGTTTCAGTCCCGGACCTAGCAGCTCACACTCTCACTCTGGTCAAATTAAAAAATAATAACAACAAATAAAATTAAGTGGATAAATTTTTTTCTAAAGAATTATTTTATTTAACTTTATTTATTTAAATTTGACTGGGAGGAGAGGGGAAGTGAGAAAGCAAGCCGCCAGGTCTGGGACTTGAACCAGGTTGGCCATGTGGGAGTAGTGCCCTTAACCAACACGCCACCTGACGGCCCCAAGGGATAATTTTTAAAATAAATAAACAAACAAATAAATAGAAAAACAACAATCAGAACCACCCCTCTGCCTCCCCCCGTGAGGATGACCATGCCACAATCTCTTCTCCTCCATTCTCCTCTTGGGATTTTGGGCTCACACATGGACCCAGCGGGTCTGGGATGCAAACCATGGTAAGCCATGTGGGAGTCTATGGCCCCTGCTGGCCATAGACGTCTGTCTCTTTACTTGTGTGTAGTCTGGCTCTATTCCCATGACACTGATGGTCGGTTAGGGTAAGAACGTCCGTTCTGCTCACCACTGAATACCCTGTAATTAGCCCAGCACAAAGGGTGCACTCAAAACACTTCATGACTATAAAACAATAAAGTACCTGGCACTTGCTGCATACTCAAGTCAATGGATGAACAACATAGGGCTGGAATAATGAAAATCTGTGAACTTTGGTGACAAACTCAAAGAGAAGTAAATTATAACTTGTGATCTTTTTTTTTTTTTCCTTCCATTTTTGTCATACAGCATGTGTACTTGCCAGAGACAGAGAAAGAGCTAGAGAGGAAGGGAAAGTGAGAAATCACCCCCCTAGGGGCTATGGCCACACTGCAATCCCTCCTCTTCCATTCTCCTCTTAGGATTTTGCACACGTACACGCACATGCACATGCGCTCACACACATGGCATGTTCTTCAAGCCAGCAGATCTAGGACTTGAACGTGGAGTCAGCCATGTGGGATCCAGTACCTTAATCACACCACCGGCTGGCCCTACTTGTGATATTTTTATTGTATTTTAATTAAAAACATTTTATTTAACTTGATTTGTCTTATTTACTTATTTATGTTAATTTGACAAGAGAGGGGCATGGGGGGCAGGGGGGGGATTGAGAAAGCAAGTCGCTAGGTCTGGGACTCGAATTGTAGTTGACCATGTGGGAGCCCAGCACCCTTAACTACCATGCCACCTGCTGGCCCCTATATATATATGTATGTTAAAAATATTTTATTTAACTTTATCTTATTTATTGTATTTATTTATTTATTTTAATTACTTGTGATTAAAAAAATTTTTTTTAGAATTACTCATTAATTTTGTTCATTTATACATTTATTTTCATTTTACCAGAGAAATATACAGAGAGAGAGAGAGAGAGAGAAAGTAAGCCACCAGGTCCAGGACTTGAACCACGGTTGGTCATGTGGGAGTGTCCAGTGCCCTAACCACCACGCCACCTGCTGGTCCCCTCCCCTACTTGTGATATTCTAATGAACTTCCGGGTGTGGTCTTCTTCCAAGAGCCTCTTGCTCCCTCCAAAGGCTGCCTAAGCTGTGTGACCATCTGGCAGACTAAGAACAGTCACCTTTATCACCCCTGGGTCTTCCCCAACGAGGGATACACAACCTCATAAACCCTAAGTGAAGTAGTCAGACCCATCCTGTGCTATGTTCTTAAACCAAGTGAGGGCCAGGGATGGCTGTGACAGTGAATCTGGGCAATGATTATTGTTTCATTCCTGGCAGATGTGTGTCCAGTTCCAGAACAATCTTATCAAAAACTCATTTGACCCTTTTCTACTGCCTACCTCCCTGTCCTGCCTCCTCACCTGCCTGAGGCTCCCTTCTCCCCAGAAGTATCTCAGCCATTGGCAGAGACCAGGCTCCTATTCTGGAGCAGTCTGCTCTTGCCAAGATTCATGCTAGGGCTGCAAAACACTGTTACTGTGGTTGTATCCAGTCTTTGCCTCTAGCTCTAAGTTACCTAGCTTGGGCCCTGGCAGGTGGCATGGTAGTTAAGGACACTAGACTCCCACATGGCCAACTACGGTTTGAGTCCCAAACCTAGCGGCTTGCTTTCCCTCTCTCTCTCTCTCTCTCTCTTCCTCTCTGGTCAAATTAAAATAAACAAATAAAGTTAAATAATTATTTAAAAAAAAAAAGTTGCCTTGCTGGATCTCTGTCAGTTAACCCTTTAAGGCCTTTCCAATCCTTTTTTTAAGAATTATTTTTAAATTTGGGGCCAGCAGGTGGCGTGGTGGTTAAGGGTGCTGGACTCCCACATGGCCAACAGCGGTTCGAGTCCCAGACCAGACGGCTTTCTTTCTCACTTTCCCTCTCTCTCTCTCTCACTCTGTCTCTCTCTGGTCAAACTAAAAACATAAATAAATAAAGTTAAATAAAATAGTTCTAAAAATAATATATTTAAATGTAATTTTATCCTCATCATTATTTTTTTAAATTGGTTATAGGACATGTGTACTGATCAGAGGGAGAGACAGACAGTGAAAAAATAAGAAAGCAAGCCACCAAGTCCAGGACTCCAACTTTGGTCAGCCACGAAGGAGTCTAGCACCTTAACCACCATGCCATCTGTTGGCCCCAAGACCTCCCAATTTGAGAGCAGAGACTGACTCTTGTTTATGTCTCCCCAGTGAGTGGCTTACTCAATACATACTGTCACAAAAAATTAAGAAGAATGAGAGTGAACAAGTAATACAAATCCACTAACTTCCTTAGTCACCGCCACCCCACCTTTCTGGCAGAATACTTTTCCTCTTACCATGTGAGCCCACGCATACTGTACCACGCTCAGGGAGGCTACTACTTTCATGAGGGCAGTTTTCTGCTGCCACATTATCATTTTTTAAAAAATTTTATTCATGATAGAGAGCACATCTGTGTGTGCACAGGGAGAGAAAGAATATTGAATGCCCTCAACACGGTCTCATCACATTGTGATCTCCTTCCCCCAGCCCACCAGTTTGTCAGAATCTTGGGCACAAGTCTGCCCACCCAGCGTGTTGCAGGTGGACCAGGCTAGGGATCTGAACCTGTGGTTGGCCATGTGTCTTCTAGCACTGCAATCCGTATGCTGCCAATTGTGCCAAGCTGGGCCTCTGCTTCCATATTTCAGTAGGAGAGACATGTGGCCTAACTTGCTTACTCACCTAACGACTCTGAGATCAGGATTACCAAACTGGCTTCACAGATGAGAACGCTAAAGTTCAGAAAGGTGAGGTAACTGACCTGAGGTTCTAAGGGGATTCAAACCCAAGTCTGTCCGAATGCAGAACTTCCACGTCAGGACTAACCTATGCCACCTCCCTCTGCAAAGCTGGCTGGCTCCAAAAGAGTGGGGGAGAGCACTCTGGCCACCTTCTTGTCCTCCCTCCCTACAGGCCAGGGCAATCCTACCCACTACCACCTGACAGGCTGAGTGATCCCAACAGACAACTCCTGCCCAAAGGCCTTCAAAGAGGGGTTAAGGAGCTAATACTCACAGGGCTCCTCCTGTCCAGGTAGGGTGACTTGATGCTTCTTCACACCATCGAACAGTAGCTCCGCACCACCTCTGCAAAGCAGGGACAGAGAAAAAAGATAGTCAGATGAGCTCATGCAAATAGGAGACAGCAGCTGAAACTGAAAACTGAGGGTGTGGCTGGGCACTAGTACATTAGTTATCAGCAGCTGACTCCCAAATACAACTTCTGGATGTGAGAATGATATAAACAATTTTCACTAATAGCCAAGCACCCACATTTGCTGTTTTTTTCTCTTCTGCAGAGAAGCAGCTTAGCATAGGTGCAGAACACAGGCCTTGGAACCATGGGTTCCATGGTGGAGACCAGACTCCACCTCTGCTCTGCATGATAGTTGGCTCCTGGGAATGTGGCTGGATCTTAAACCTGCCTTTCCATCTGCAAAAATGTTAAGAACTGTACAGCACACTGGAGACCCTGTGTACCAGGAGGTTCCCTCTGGCCAGGTGAAGGTTTCAAATGCCTCATCCATGCCATCTGCTACTGACCTGGTGGGCACACCACAGGGATGGAGGTTGAAAGGCCACTGGCTTTAGTATCAACTAAGAAAAATTGCTCGCAGCACCTTGCTCTTTGTAAGATACTCTTCCAGGCATCCCGTAGGAGGAAGAGAGAGAAACATTAACTCCATTTTATGGAGAAGCAGACTGAGGCCTAGAGAGGTTAAGGGACTTGCCCAAGGTCAGGCAGGCAGTGCTAACCTAGAATTTGAATCTAACCAT
>NW_006159896.1:1375734-1385647 GCF_000334495.1 Tupaia belangeri chinensis
TTCCTGCTTAGCCCATGTTGGGAGAATAAAAAGGAAACTTGCCAAAGGTCAGAAAGCTCCTTGAGGGCAGAGACTGGTTCATTTGTGAACCAGCACCTGGCCAACGGAAGGCTGGGGCAACAGAGATGCTCGGAGCCAAGTCCAGAAGCCAGGGCTCCTGCTGGGCCCACACCACTTCTCCCTCTGGGTCTTCTGACTCCCATCTCAGACTTCACGTGGGTCTTCACTGAGAAGGCCTTCACAGACTTTTGAAGGATGTGACGCCTCCCACCCCACCACCCTTTCCCAATATCAGGGAACAGAGATGTCCTGAAACAGCCCACTGGAAGGCAAAGGCAAGGCAAGCATTGTCATGGGGGAAACATGGGGCGACTGTCATCCAAACAAGGTCACGCTTTGTTGATGCAGAAATGTGGAGGGGGAGAGGAGGCCCATCTGTGGCTGCGCACAGGGCCATCTCAGCTGCAAGCCCGCACAGAGCCTGCATTTATCCCTTTCCAAGAGCCTCATTTTCTCCTGGGTGGGGGCTGGCACATGCAGCAGCTGGAATGGGGGAAGGGGACAGGGAAGGCGCTCAGGAGTTGGGGGTCAGAGGAGAGGGGTGGGAACTGGAGGCACTGGGACCCAGGCAAACAACCGACAGTGACCGAACCTGGCAGTGCCAGGCTCGGAGGCCCAGCCTGTTTATCCCCTCGTGAGCAGATGAAGGGAGAACCAGTATGGCTCAAAGAGTGACCTGTCACTGCTGGGTTCGCTGGCCCAGAAAGGAGGGTGGATATTTCTGCTGTCAGCACATCTAGAGTAGGGGAAGGTGCATACTCAGCCTCTGAGGTCACTCAGGAGGGAGACAAGGGGCCTGTTCTGGCCTAAGAGAGACCCTGGGGCAGACCTTCTCTCAGTCTTACAGGATTGGCTAAACAAACTCAACTAAGGTACCTCTACCTTCCCTTCCCCCAATTCTTGGTATAGCTGTTGCTGATACCAGTGACAGGCACAGACATTCCCAAAATTGCCTTTGCTTTTTCTAGTTCATCTTCATCTTTTTGTCTTATGTGTGTATATAGCAATAGTTTATTTCCTCCACCTGCTAGAATGCAAGCTTTGACATACTAAACAAGGCCTTACATACAGTGGGTACTCAACAAATATTTGTGGAATGAATAAAAATTCCCATTTTCCCACTTTTTCTCTGAACTCCATGGTATTCTCTCCCTTTGCCAATACCTCTCCAACTCAGGAAGAAGGAAATGGGACAGCATGAGGCATTTTACACCTGGGCCTTTACAGAGAGGCTGGTAGGGACCAGAGACATAGCTATTCTACATACTTCTCATCCTGTGTGACCCAAGAGAATGCTCTGCTAGAGACAGAACAGGAGGAAAGACAAAGAATGGCAGAAATGGGGACGGCAGGTGGCCTTGTGGATAAAGTCAATGGATTCCCACATGGCTGACTGTGGTTTGAGTCCTGGACGTAGTGGCTTGCTTTCTCGCTTTCCCTTTCTCTCTCTCTAATCAAATTTAAAAAAATAATAACTAATGGAATTAAATAAATAAGCCTTAAAAAAAAAAAAGAATGGCAGAAGTGACCACAAAGAGAGAGTAAAAGGTTAAGAGAAGACTTCTAGAGGGTCTGTGAAACAGTAGCAGGACCGAAAGGATTGCATCTGTTCTGGGGAAACAGCCAGATTCTTCCAAGGTAAGGGTGGGTCACTTAGGGACATGACACAGCTTCATTGTGGATCTGCTTAGGTTCACATTAAAGGGTGAAGCATGTCTGAGACACATAGGAAAAAAAAAAAAAGTCAGGGGTGAAAACAAGCACCTAAACAAGGACAAAGAGAAGGAACCTGGGATTGGCATGCACCTGGGACATTCTTCCCAGGAAGCTGCAGTTCTCTGGTACAGTTGGAAGTGGGTAGGTGAATGGAGGACTGTTGTCATGTCTTGCTGGATGGAGTTCAGTATTCCTCTTGGGATTGAAGGAGGCTGAGGCTAGAGATGGACAGGCCAAAAAGGGAGTAGTTGTGCTGGTCTGTCAGCTCGGGAAGGCGAGGGCCAGGTCTTTCTCACATAACTTCCCCACTGTCTGTACACATTGCACAGTCCCTGGCAGACAGAAGATGGACAAATACTATGTCTGACTCAGTGAGAATGAAAAACAAGTTGGTTGTAGATAAACTCTAACTGTGGCGGTCTGTAGCCTCTCTTTCCAACTCTGTTAAGGCATGTGAAGACTGCAGGGATCCTCTTAGAAACGCCCCAGGTTTGGGGAGGTATAGCTGGGCCAAAGGCCACTGAGGCAAAATAGGAAGCCAGACCAGTACAGTTCTAATTGGATCCAAATGGCCAGACAATATCATCAATTAAAATGCACTTAACATTCATGAGACTATCCCTTTCGAAAGGACAGAAATGCTGAGCACTGTAGGGCACAGACAGAGTTCTATTTATCTTTGTATCCTCAGTGTCTGGCTCACTGCCTGGCACATGGTAGGCACTCAATAAATGACTGGTGAATGAACTACCCAATGAAGGGAAAACATGAGAGAACCTAGGGGCCTCCAAGGGAGGAAAAGCATCTGGACAAAGGTTTTAAGATTCTTGTCCCACACTTTTCCTTTCACATAGACCTTGGCTTATTTACCATCACACGCACTCGCACGCACACACCCAAACACACACACGCACGCACATACACACGTCTAGTCCCAGCTTTTTCGTATAATTCTGGAAATTACACAACGTATCTTTTAGGGCCTCAGTTTTGAAATCATATGAGAAACCCGTTTGTACGAGGGACAAGAGTGTGGTTCGAGGAGACGTCTTCCTTACTCTTGCTTCCTCGGTCACTGATGTACACCCCGATTCCTGTACTTTCCATCTCTTGCAGACCATACTGTTTAAGTATTAAGTGACCCACTGCGGTATCATTTATTCCCCCACATCCACCCCACTCAAGGGGTGAGGGTTAGATTAGGATTAGGGTTAGGGTTTAGGGTGCACCTCCCGAAAAAGGATACACCTTTTAGCTACACCTCCCGAAAAAGGCCCAGGTCTGTTTAACAACTTGTAAAGATCTTGGCCACGGATCCCATAAGAAACAAGGCCTCAAGAACTGGGAAAGCATATATTGTCCTAAGGAAGAAATCAGTGAAGTGGCCCTTCAGATGGGCTCGGATGAGAGCTCAGATGCCAGACAGAAGGACCTGGTCTGAAATGAGGTTGGTGGACAGCAGGGCGGATCCTGCCAATCGTCAGGCCTTTTGAAACTTACTTAGGGCAGCGAGAGGTCCCCAGCCGTTCCTTCCCGCCCGCGTGTGCGCCTCTATTCCCGGACATACGGTCCTGTCGCTCCGGGAGACCGAGCCCCTCAGACTCCCTGAAGCGGGTGGCGTAACTCAAGGGGGCACCGGGAGCCTCGGTGACTTGGCCCTGTCAGTTCTCAGGGCAGAAAAGAGGGGGCGTTCCGCGCCCGACGACTTCCATCTGTCCCCACGGCGCCCCAGCTCTGTGACTCACCCGAACTCCACTTCCACTGACAAGGGCGCTGCCATGTTGGGGAAGCCGAATTCGCCGGAAACTCTACAAACTTCCGGCGTGCCGCCCACTTCCGGTAGCCTCCCTGTGGCGCAGACGGAAGAGGCGGTGCCTAGGGATCGAATCTCCTCGGCTATTGGAGGAAGGCGCGGAGGAGGGGCCCAGGAGGGATCGCCTCTGGCGCTGCTGGGGCTGAGGGCTGATTTCTCTCCGCCTTTTAGGGATCCGGCGTGGGAAGCGGCTGGTAGGTGACCACAGCTAGGCGGAAGGAGGGCACCCAGCGTCGTTGCGACACGGCCGTGAGTGCGTCCCTGTTTATCTCGAGTTAGTTTCAGATCTCTCTTCCGTCAACCACCGGTAGGGCGAGTCCATCCTTTCCTCTCATTTGAATTATAAGTCGCTCCCAAATCTTTTTTACTGAAGAATTATCTTATTGGAGCCAGCAGGTGGCGTGGTGGTTAAGGCGCTGGAATTCCCACATGGCCAACAATGGTTTGAGTTCCGTACCTGGTAGCTTTCTCTCTGCTCTCCCTCTCTCCTTTCCCATCTCTTTCTCGCTCTCGGAAAACTCATGTGAAAAAAAATAAGTGAAATAATTCTAAAAAAAAGAGAACATTAAAAAAAAGATCATTTTATTTTATTGTACTTATTATTGTCACTATTATTGTTTTTAAAAATTTGGTATAGGGGGAACCAGCAGTTAGCGTAAAGGCTATGTCGCTGGACTCCCACATAGTCGACCGCGGTTCGCGTCCCGGACCCGGTGCCTTAAAAAAACTCACGTCGGGCGCGTGTGCATGCGTGCCCAAGATCCCGAGAGGAGAATGGAGGAGAAGCCATTGCGGTGTGACCATCCCCCCTGGGGGGGTGATTTCTCACTTTCTGTCTCTATGTCTCTGTCTGTCTGGCGAGCGCATGCACCCTATAGCAAAAACCTCTCCAAAAAAAAATTTTTTTTTTGGTATAGGGCACATGCGCTTACCAGAGAGACAGAGAGAGAGGAAGCAAGCTGCAAGGTCTGGGACTCGAACCCTCTTCAGCCATAAGGGAATCCAGCATTTCAACCACCACGCCACCTGCTGGCCCACCCCTATCTTTGTTTCTGACCCAGAAATCTTCCGAGCTATTGGCCTTTTCAATGTCGATTTATTATTATTTTTTAAAATAATTATTTATTACTATTACTTTTCTGTTTTGATTAGAGACAGGTAGAGAAAGAGAGCAAATTGCCAGGTCCAGGACTTGAACCACTGTCAGCCGTGTGGGAGTCCAGTGTCTTTAACTCAATGCTACCTGCCTTCCTCTCGATGTCATTTAGATGCCACTCTTCCAACAGCTGTTTATTGGCGTCCAGAGTGCCCCAGGGTGCCGGTGTTTGGGGCAGTGCTCTGGCTGCAGGAGTGAAGGGAATGGGCAGGGTTCCTGCCTTCAGGACCTCAGTCTTGTTGGAAGACTTAAAAGATATCGCATAAATGTACAAATCACTAATAAATGTAAAATCTCAAATGGAAAGAAATGATATGAAATAATAGGAACTTCAGTAAGCAAACAGGACAGTCTGGACTTGCTGACTCGAAAGCCCACATAGAGGGACCAGCAGATAGCGTAATGGCTACATTGCTGAACTCCCATACAGTCGACTGCAGTTCAAGTTCCAGACCCAGAGGCTTAAACTCACACTGGGTGCGTGTGCGAGCCCAAGATCCCAAGAGGAGAATGCAGGAGGAGGGATTGTGACCTGGCCATCCCCCCTGGGGGGGTGATTTCTCGCTGTCTCTCTGTCTTTCTGGAAAGTGCACATGCCCTACAGTAAAACGCTCCCCCCCACCCCTCACCCCCACCTCCCGCAAAAAAAAAAGAAAAGAAAGCAAGCCCACAGAGAGTTAACTAGTAGATGACAGAGTGAAACCTCCAGGATTATCCCAGTGAGAACAGAGGTGCAAAGGCTCTGAGTGAGAACATCCCTGAGCAAGAGAGACACCAGGGTGAGATCAGGAAGCCTGGTGAAAACTGAGGCTAGAAAGGGGGCAGTTCCCAAACCATGCCTTGTAAACCAGGTAAGCATCTCAGTCTTCAAGAGCAGAGGGTGGCTACTGAGGGCTTTTCAGAGAAGGAGGCATTATTAGGACTGCTTAAAGATATTTTTCCTGACTGAAGTGTGGGGGATGGTTTGGAGGGAAACAAAGGAGACAGAGAGGCCACTGGGGCCTGTTGTGAGAATGCGCAGAGCCAAAATGAAGCGAATGTCCCAACAGTATCTAAACAATAACACTTCCAAAGTTGAACTCAGCATTGGTAGAGAATGGTGGTGGACCCTGGCGGTTAGGAGTAGAGTAATGTAATGGGTGAGAGTTAGTTCGAGCTCAGGTGGTTAACAGCATTGGTACAACCACTGGGAAATGTGCAGGATTTACATCTAGGGAACTCTGAGCGTTTCAAGCACATGCAAAACCCATGATCCACTCTCTTCGAAACTGGGGATGAATGGTGGCACAAAGACCTTTTTGGGGATACCTTTCTCTCAGAAGAAATAAACTTAAAAAAGTAATAATTTATCATCATTATTATTAATTTGATGAGAGAGTGCCAGAGAGAGAGGGAAAGTGAGAAAGCAAGCCACCTGGGTCTAGGACTCAAACCATAGTCAGCCATGTGGGAGTCCAGCACCTTAACCACCGTGCCACCTGCCGGCACCAGAAATAAACTTTTTTAAAAAAAAGAGTGTGTGCTAATCAGCAGCTGGGCCAACATGTGGGGGTGGAGGTTAAGGCAGCTGGATCTCACTTGGCTGACTCAGCAGATTGAGTCATAGCCCCCGCGGCTTGAAAATCATGCTGGATGTGGGTCCAGTAGTTGGTGTAATGGCTATGTCACTGGACTCCCATGTAGCCAACCGCAGTTCGGGTCCTGGACCTGGTGGTGGCTTAAACTCACATCCGGCACGTGTGCGTGTGTGCCCAAGATCCCAAGAAGAGACTGGAGGAGAAGGGATTGCAGGGTGGCCATCCCCCTGCAGGGTGCTGTCTCACGTTCTGTCTCTCTTTCTGGTGAGCCCATGCACCCTATAGTAAAAACCTCTCCAAAACAAAGTGAAAAGAAAATCATGCCGGATGCATGTGTTGTATGTCCAAAATCCCAAGAGGAGAATGAAGGAGAAGGGACTGTGGCGTGGTATCCCCTCTAGGGGTGATTTTTCATTTCCCTCTTAAGCTTTGTCTCTGTCTCTGTCTGGCAAGTACATGCGCTCTGTAGCAAAAACTAATATCCAGGTCCTATCACTTTCCACCCAGCTGTCTTTGAGCAAGACTCTTAACATCTTTGTGCCTCAGTTTCCTCACTTGTAAAAAGGGGGTAGCAATAGCTCAACTTCATAGGGTTGTAGTGAGGACTAAATGCGCTGCTGGCACAGAACAGGTGAAACAGGCTTCCTGTGTGATCCCATCTCAGGGTATCTTGACCACCGATTGAGACACCCAAGCAAGAATTCTCTCCCTCCACCACATCCAACCACCAAATAAGGATTTGGTGGTTCTAACCTGGATTTACAACTTCAGATTCTCCCCTTCCCATAACCCCCACAGCTCTGGCTTCTCATCTGGCTTCCTGTTTCCCTCTCTCTGGCCTTGGCCTCATTGTATAGCTCAATTCCACAGACAGCTCTGGGCCTCTTAAATAGCCAGGCACTGTTCCAAGGCAGGTAAAACAAGGACCCATAAAACAGCCCTGGGGCCTAGTGGTTAAGGGAGTGAGATCCTACATTCTGGCTTCCTGTTTCCCTCTCTCTGGCCTTGGCCTCATTGTATAGCTCAATTCCACAGACAGCTCTGGGCCTCTTAAATAGCCAGGCACTGTTCCAAGGCAGGTAAAACAAGGACCCATAAAACAGCCCTGGGGCCTAGTGGTTAAGGGAGTGAGATCCTACATGGCCAACCATATGGTTTGAATCCCAGCCCCAGTGGCTTAAAAAACATGTTGTGGGAGTGTTTGTGCTCCAAATCCTGACAAGACAGAGAAAGGGAGATGGAATTGTGGTGTGGCCACATCCCATTTGGGGGTGATCTCTTCTTTCTCCCTCTCTCTGGTGAGGGTGCACATCCTTTGGTGAAATTTTAAAAATAACAAAAAACTAGGGGCTGGCAGGTGGCATGGTGGCTAAGGGCGTTGGACCTCCTACATGGTTGACTGTGGTTTGGGTCCTGGACCTGGTGACTTGCTTTCTCAATTTCCCCCTCTCTCTCTCTCTGTTCCTCTCTGGTCAAGTTAAAAAATATATAATAAATAAATAAATACAAAAACAGCCTGTTCTTGTGCTATGTAGGTATGTCAAATCCTCGCTCTGGATCTCAGGTTTCTCCATTTGTAAAGAAGGTCTGGGACCAGGGACCAGCAGTTAGTGTAATGGCTATGTTGCTGGACTCCCATGTAGTTGACGCAGTTCGGGTACCGGACCCAGTGGCTTAAACTCACGCCGGGTGCTTGTGTGTGTGCGTGTGTGCCCAAGATCCTGAGAGGAGAGTGGAGGAGAAGGGATTGCGGTGTGGCCATCCCCCGTGGGGGGTGACTTCTCGCTTTCTGTCTCTCTGTCTGTCTTTCTGGAGAGCTCACGCGCCCTATAGCAAAAGCCTCTCGGGACCAGCAGTTAGCGTAATGGCTATGACGCTGGACTCCCACGTAGTCGACAGCGGTTCGTGTCCTGGACCCGGTGGCTTAAAACTCACGTTGGGTGCATGTGCGTGCGTGCCCAAGATCCCGAGAGGAGAATGGAGGAGAAGGGATTGTGGCATGGCAATCCCCCCTGGGGGGTGGCAGATTGAGTCATAGCCCCCGCGGCTTGAAAATCATGCTGGATGTGGGTCCAGTAGTTGGTGTAATGGCTATGTCACTGGACTCCCATGTAGCCAACCGCAGTTCGGGTCCTGGACCTGGTGGTGGCTTAAACTCACATCCGGCACGTGTGCGTGTGTGCCCAAGATCCCAAGAAGAGACTGGAGGAGAAGGGATTGCAGGGTGGCCATCCCCCTGGAGGGTGATTTCTCACGTTCTGTCTCTCTTTCTGGTGAGCCCATGCACCCTATAGTAAAAACCTCTCCAAAACAAAGTGAAAAGAAAATCATGCCGGATGCATGTGTTGTATGTCCAAAATCCCAAGAGGAGAATGAAGGAGAAGGGACTGTGGCGTGGTATCCCCTCTAGGGGTGATTTTTCATTTCCCTCTTAAGCTTTGTCTCTGTCTCTGTCTGGCAAGTACATGCGCTCTGTAGCAAAAACTAATATCCAGGTCCTATCACTTTCCACCCAGCTGTCTTTGAGCAAGACTCTTAACATCTTTGTGCCTCAGTTTCCTCACTTGTAAAAAGGGGGTAGCAATAGCTCAACTTCATAGGGTTGTAGTGAGGACTAAATGCGCTGCTGGCACAGAACAGGTGAAACAGGCTTCCTGTGTGATCCCATCTCAGGGTATCTTGACCACCGATTGAGACACCCAAGCAAGAATTCTCTCCCTCCACCACATCCAACCACCAAATAAGGATTTGGTGGTTCTAACCTGGATTTACAACTTCAGATTCTCCCCTTCCCATAACCCCCACAGCTCTGGCTTCTCATCTGGCTTCCTGTTTCCCTCTCTCTGGCCTTGGCCTCATTGTATAGCTCAATTCCACAGACAGCTCTGGGCCTCTTAAATAGCCAGGCACTGTTCCAAGGCAGGTAAAACAAGGACCCATAAAACAGCCCTGGGGCCTAGTGGTTAAGGGAGTGAGATCCTACATGGCCAACCATATGGTTTGAATCCCAGCCCCAGTGGCTTAAAAAACATGTTGTGGGAGTGTTTGTGCTCCAAATCCTGACAAGACAGAGAAAGGGAGATGGAATTGTGGTGTGGCCACATCCCATTTGGGGGTGATCTCTTCTTTCTCCCTCTCTCTGGTGAGGGTGCACATCCTTTGGTGAAATTTTAAAAATAACAAAAAACTAGGGGCTGGCAGGTGGCATGGTGGCTAAGGGCGTTGGACCTCCTACATGGTTGACTGTGGTTTGGGTCCTGGACCTGGTGACTTGCTTTCTCAATTTCCCCCTCTCTCTCTCTCTGTTCCTCTCTGGTCAAGTTAAAAAATATATAATAAATAAATAAATACAAAAACAGCCTGTTCTTGTGCTATGTAGGTATGTCAAATCCTCGCTCTGGATCTCAGGTTTCTCCATTTGTAAAGAAGGTCTGGGACCAGGGACCAGCAGTTAGTGTAATGGCTATGTTGCTGGACTCCCATGTAGTTGACGCAGTTCGGGTACCGGACCCAGTGGCTTAAACTCACGCCGGGTGCTTGTGTGTGTGCGTGTGTGCCCAAGATCCTGAGGGGAGAGGGGGGGAGAAGGGA
>NW_006159896.1:1385858-1391779 GCF_000334495.1 Tupaia belangeri chinensis
GTGCGTGCCCAAGATCCCGAGAGGAGAATGGAGGAGAAGGGATTGTGGCATGGCAATCCCCCCTGGGGGGTGATTTCTTGCTTTCTGTCTGTCTGTCTGGCGAGCGCATGCGCCCTATAGCAAAAACCTCTCCAAAAAAAAAAAGGGGGAGGTTTGGGACCAAATGATCTTGTAAAGCCCTTTTTTTAAAAAAATAAAATTTAATTTATTCATTCATTTATTTTAAATTGAACAAAGAGACAGAGTGAGAAAGTAAACCACCAGGTTCAGGACTCAACTGTGGTTGGCCATGTGGGAATGTCTAGCACCTTAACCACCACACATTCTTAGATATTCTGAGAGACTCAGTTCCTCCAGGGTAGAAAGCTTTCCTGATTTTTTAATTTTTAAACCTTTTTGGGGCCAGTAGGTGGTTGAGGACACTGGACTCCCACATTCCTGGACGTGGTAACTTGCTTCCTCACTTTCCCTCCCTCTCTCTCTCACTCTGTCCCTCTCTGGTCAAATTATAAGTAAGTAAATAAATAAATAAAGTTAAATAAAATATTTAAAAAATAAAACCGTTTTATTATTATTTTTAAAATTTTGGTAAGGACATGTGCACTCACCAGAGAAATACACAGAGAGAGGGAAAGTGAGAAAACCAACCACCAGGTCCAGGACTCAAACCATGTCTGCCATCTGGGAGTCCAATGCCTCAACCACCATGCCACCTGCTGGCTCCTCCTGATTCCTCTTTAATCCTTTGCTTGTAGTAAAGAATTGTGTACACCATAGGGGTTGGTAGGTGGTCCAAATGAATGATACTACTCCTGCTCAAAGTCAAGGTATTAGGCATTTAGGGTTCTTTACAGCCTCTAATCCAGACCTTCCTCTGACTCTGGAAACTGCTTGCTCCCGGAACTGGGACTCAGTATTTGAAGAGACTGTCTGACAAACATTGACCTAACACACCTACTACATGCCAAGCCTAGTACTGGTTATGGAAACACGATGGTGAACAAAACTAGTGGGTCTTTGCCCTCCTCGAGGCAGTGTTCTAGAAGACATAGGAGAGAAACCACACGGTTTGATAGGTGCTGTGGAGAGGGAGAGTGGACAACTGGAACCAGTGGAGTGCCCTAACCCAGCCGAAGTCCAAGTCAAGAGGCTGGGAGGTGGTGTGGTGGTTAAGGCACTGGACTCTCATATGGCCAACTGCGGTTCAACTCCTGCACCTGGTGGCTTGCTTTCTCGCCCTCTCTTTCCAGTCAAATTTTAATAATAAATATTTTTAAAATGATAAATAAGTCCAAAGGGGAGTCCATGTGGGGGAAAAAGGGGCCCATGTGAGGCAGGCCAGAGGAATTCCCTGTCATCCAGAACCTCAGCAGCCAGGTGACACCCACTTATCCTCCCTGCATAGCCGGAGTCTAGGAGCTCACTTTTGGCTAATTTAGCCCATTCTGTAGATGCCCAGGAAGGAAATCCTTCCTTGTCCTGACCCCAAGCCTTTCCCACTCAACCCTCAGTGACAATACTATTTTTACATATTGTGTTTATTCAGAGTATTTATTAAATGCCCACTTTGCAGGAACGGCAGGTGGTGTGGTGGTGTGGTGGTTAAAAGTGCTGGAATCCCACGTGGCCAACCATGGTTCGAATCCTGGACCTGGTCCCTTTCTGGTCAAATTTTAAAAATAAATACGCAAAGCTAAGTGGAATAATTCCTTAAAAAATAATAAAAGAAATGCCCACTTTGCACCTGTCAGGTGCTTCTCATGTATTACCTGACTCCTTGCAGGGATTATTAGTTATCCCCATTTTTCAGACAAGAAAACTGAGACTCTACAGGTGGCATGCCCAAGGACTCCTAAGTATCAGGCCTCAGCCTCAGGTTTTTGTGCTTTTAGGACCCTTGCCCCTACCCACTGACCCTCACTGCAGCCCCTGGGACTAGTCTCAATCGAATGCCTTCCCTCAGATCCACGCAGAGCAGGGGCTTGGGCCCCATCCCGTCCCCTCCGGCAGGCCGGCCAGCCCGGGCGTAGGCCTCCTTCCTCTGTGAAGCTCCTAGGGAGACAATGGTAGGGTCGGTGGGGGAGGCAGGGCGCGGGTGCCCCCCTGCCCGCTGCCCTTTGTCTTCCCGCCTGCTCCCCGGGAGGCTGGGAGGCGCCTCTCGCAGGCTTCCTCCTCCCATTCTTGTGCTAATTGGGTGTCAAGCTGAGATCAGTGAGAAAGAAATCCGCCCGGGCTCGGGTTAAACTGCCGCCAAAGACAGGGGCTGAGCCCAGAATATCATTATGCGGGAGGAAGCAGGGCCCCTTCTCGGAGGGGGGAGGGGCTGGCCACGCATTCAGGCCCTTTTGAAAGTCATTCGTTCGTCCCCTCCCTGACTGCCGCCGCCTCAATGGGCTCTCAGAGGTATTTAACCTCCTTCCCAGGAACTGAAAGTGATATGCCACGCAATGGCCTGGGCAGCCACTTGCCTGCAAGGGTGGCTGGACCTCCGGGGATGCTCGAGGCTGGCCCCTTCCAGCCTTCCTGGGCGAGGGGGCTGGCTGCAGTGGGAACCTCGAAGGTTCAGGAAGGTAACTGCTCCCAGCCCGCCGTTTACAGGCTCTGGGTCTTTGGAGAGACTGCTGCTCTGACCCCCAGGCTCCTCATCTGTGGAACGGGATAAAGTCCTACCTGCCTGGGTAG
The DNA here is from genome assembly GCF_000334495.1 of Tupaia belangeri chinensis. Taxonomy (NCBI): domain Eukaryota; kingdom Metazoa; phylum Chordata; class Mammalia; order Scandentia; family Tupaiidae; genus Tupaia; species Tupaia belangeri. Next base: position 1,388,541 of record NW_006159896.1, read on the forward strand.
GAGCACCCTGCACAGAGCCGGTAGTGCTCCGTACTTGGCCCCCCCCCCGGCCAGAGCTTAAGGAACAGGTTTAACCTGATCGATACAAGGACTCCGAGCAGAGCTCCTCTGGAGGTGTGAGTAGAAGTGCCCACAGAGGACTCACCTTTTTTATCTCCTCCCTCCTCTAACTCCCCCAAGCCCTGCAGTCTCCTGCCCTTCTTTAATCTGCCCTCCACCTCCAGGCCTTAACATTGCGCTGCTCCCTCCTTGCGTGAAATCCCCCCAACCATGGACAGCCCTGGCTTCTTTACTCACTAGCTCCTCCCCGCTCCCTCTCACAGAGGGTGGGCTCCCTGAGGGCAGACCTAGGGCCCCTGGGTCTCTGTCTTCTCCTGGTGGCAGCTCCCTACTCTCCCAGCACAGAGCTGGCCTTTGGAATCTGCTCAACAGACGACCTCACACAGTACCGGCAACTGAGAAGCATTATAGAGTCAGGAAACGCCCAGTAAACACTGTCATTGTCACTAACATCAGTCGCAAGCATATACTGGCACCTCTGCGTGCATGGAGATGCTGCTCATGGCCACGGTCTGGGGATGACCAGAGGCAGAGACCTAGGGCTCTGAGGGCCACAGGCCCACCAGTGCACTATGGAGGGAAGGGTGCAGGCCAGTGTCCAGAGCAGAAGTGGGAAACCTGTCCTTCTCTGGGATCTTAACATCTGCACATCCTTTTTTTCCCCTGTCATGCATTGGGCAGATAACCAGCACCAGGCCCCATGCTAGGAGATTGCATTTTCACAACTATCCCAAGGTAGGGATTTCCTATCCTCCATTTACAGGAATGGAAATCGAGGGTTAGTCTGGTACCTGGTAGGGCGGGGACTGGGACCCAGGCCTGATCTGAGCTGGAGTTTCGAACTACTGCTCCACACTGCCTTTGGGGACTTTCAATCTGGAGGAAGGCGTGGCCTCCCTCTGAGGTCTCCTTCCCATTGTAGAGAACTCAGCGCTGGGAGCTAAAGACAACCAAGTCCAGGCTCTTGGAAGCCCCACCAAAGGTTCGCCACCTGGTCTGCTGAGCTGGGGTATCCGCTTAGGGTGATGAGACACAGTCCCTTCCTTCCCACCTGCCTAGGCTCAGCGCTAAGCACCAGGACTAGATTCTCCGGGCTCTGTGCGCCCCCTGCTGGCCCTATACAGGCCCAGCAGCCATGCCCACTACCCCAGAACTCCCGTCACCTCACCTGTGGGGTACTCACTCCAGCTCCATGGCCCCATAACCCAAGAGAGGAACCAGACTCCTCTAACTTTCAGAGGCCACACCCCCACAGGCACACTGGAGTTGACCTGGGCACTCTCCACCTAACTGTCAGTGGCCAACCAGGGTGTGGCCCAGAATAGCCCCACAGGCATGCAGGAGTCTGGCTCTTTTGGCTTCCTGCTGCTTTCTACACAGGAGGCAGGGGCCTGCAGCAGCAAGGCCTGGCCTCTTTCTAGCCTCCCTACTTGCTGAATGACCTTGGCCAAGTGATTCAAAAATCTCCTTGTTCTCATTCTTTCCTCAAAAAGCACATTTATAAACCTGTCTCTCAGACTTGTGAGTTAAGGGCTTCAGAGTGGAGACAAAGCGCAGGGCTCTGCCAGGCCTGTCCCCTGGGCTGACATTCCAGCCTGGGGGTGGCTCTGGCAATGGAGCTCAGGAGACAGTTACTGTGCATCCAAGCACTGACTGCAGCTCTGTAAGATTCTTCCAGAAAGAGTGCTCAACTGTGAGGCAGTCCCTTCATAACTGGGAATGGGCATCGCAGACAGAGGGGTGGCATGTCCAGGCTCTGAACATCCCCTCCTCACAATGGCTTCCTACAGCTTCTAAGTCCTCGCACCTGAGTATTCCCATCTCGCAGGGGAGGAGACCGGGTCACTTGCACAAGGCCACAAGACTGACAGAGCTGGTATGGACTTCCAAGCTCGATGCAGGTCAATACCCTGCCAGGCTCAGGAGGGCACTGCCCCTTCTGGGCCAGCACTGAGGGAAGGCTGTATCCAAAGGGGTGGGGGTGAGTGGGCAGATCAGGTGGGCCAGGTGTACACAGGCAATGAGTCAGGCAGAGTTTATTGGCCCCTGAGCCCTCCCTACCCCATGCCTCCTCACAGGCAGGTCAGGACTGAGATGGGGAAGGTGACACAGACAGACCCACGAAGACAGAAAGGCCCTGCCTGGCAACCACTCAGGGAGAGGAGCGTGAGTGGGAAGAGACGAGGTACTCTGTGTGACCTGGTCCCGGTGGGGCACTGGAGGCCATGCCGGGTCCCGTCCTGTTGGTGCCCAGGGTTGACACTTGGGCAGCTCTGGAGTCATGATCCTTTTCAGCCACCTGATCCACGGCCACTCTGCCCCTGCCCATTCTGTTGGCTTCCTGAGTCTGGAGTCTTCTGCCCTGGTCCCAGTTCCAAGCTCCTCCCTGTTCTCAGGAAAGGTCTTGGGAACCCTGCTACCTCTCCCTGCCCTGACCCAAGACATCATCCTGAGGGAGCCCCCAACCCCCGTCAGTCTCCACCAGGGGCTCAAAGGTCCTGCCTGGCCCAGAACACATTACTTGGACATGGGGCTTTCACAGAAAACCCCTGGGGGGCCGGGAGCAGGCAGTGAGTCACTTGGCAGTTTTGGAGGGAGGAGTCCGCACCTCAGGGTGGAGGTGCCAGGCCCTGCTTGCTTTGGTCTGGTATCACCCAGGACCCCTCTGGGGTGGAAGCTGAGGCTCTGGACCCAGCACCTGCTGGCCCTCAGAGGGGCTGGGTGGCAAATCACAGCTTTTCCTGGCCTGTCTGGATGCGAGTATAGGTCTCTTGGTCCAGAGGGACGTAGCCCCCCTTCCGGGTATTCAGGTAAAACAGCGGGTCTTTCACAAGAGTCGGGTCAAAGCCTTCCTTCCTCAGCTCTGTCTTCTGGAACTTGTAGGTCCCTGGAGGAGTAGGGAGGAAGACTCAGACAGTGCAGGGCAGGAGCCTGAGCACCCAGGAACCTGACCCCCAGTGCTGAGCAGGGGCAGAGAGGAGAAAGGAAAGGGAAGTGTGTGTGGGGGTGGGTGGGGCTGCACAGTCTGCAAACAACCCTCCACCTGTTATCTCATGTGCTGTTGTTCAGCAGTGTTGCCAAAGCAGGCCATGTTACCCTCCCCCGTTCTGCAGATGGGGAAGCTGAGACTTGAAGGAGAGCTGTTGGCCAAACTTCACACTCCAAGTGAAGGAAGAGCG
>NW_006159896.1:1391810-1404556 GCF_000334495.1 Tupaia belangeri chinensis
ACTAGTTTTTGGCCTTCCCCGTTCCTTTCATTTGAACACCTACAGTACAGGTGTGCCCATGAAGCGTTAGTTCAACTTGTGCTCTTTTTTTTTGGTCCCCCTTTTTAAGCTTTGCCATAGGGTACATGCGTCCACCGGAGAGAGACAGAGAGGGGGAGACCAGCAGATGGCATAATGGTTACACTGCTGGACTCCCAGTCAACTTTGGTTTTGAGTCCCAGACCCGGAGACTTAAAACTCACAGCAGGCACAAGTACATTCACGCCCAAGATCCTGAGAGGAGACTGGAGAAAGGACTGCAGTCCCTTCTCCTTCATTATCTTTTGGGATTTGGGGCACATATGCACGTGCAACTGGTGTGATTTTCAAGCCACTGTGTCTCGGACTCAAATCTGTAGTCTGCCATGTGGAAGTCCAGTGCCTTAATTAGCAGTTTTTTTTTCTTACTAGTAGATAAATTAGGGACCAGCAAATGGCATAATGGTTATGTTGTTGGACTCCTACATGGCTGACCAGTTTGAGTTCTGGACCTGGCAGCTAGAAACTAACGGCAGGCACATGGGTGAGCATGTCCACAATTGAGGAGAATGGAGAAGGGGTTATGGTATGGCCATGGGGGGTGATTTCTCATTTTCTGTCTCTTTCTCCAGCAATCGCATGCACTGTATAGCAAAAATCTCTCTAAAGCAAAAATCTCTTGAATGCACTCTACAGCAAAAATCTCTCTAAAGAAATTAAAAAATAAAAAGTAGATAAATTATTACATCATTTCAAAAATTATTTATTTCCTTTTTTTTTTTTTTTATTTGACCAGAGAGAGAAACAGAGAGAGAGAAAAGGGAGAAAGCAAGCCACCAGGTCTGGGGCTCGAACCACGCTGGGCCATGTGGGAATCTAGTGGCTTTAACCACCACACCACTTGCTGGCCCGATTATACATATTTTTTAAAGAATTATTTTATTTAACATTGTTCATTTATCCATTTCAATTTGAACAGAGAGGGACAGAGTGAGAGAGAGAGAGAAAGTAAGAAAGCAAGCTGCCAGGTCTGGGACTCGAACCATAGTTGGTCATGTGGGAGTCCAGTGCCCTTAACCAATATGTCACCTGCTGGCCCCAAATTGTTTTATTTAACTTTTTATTTATTCATTTTTTAAAAATTTGATCAGAGAGGGACAGAGAAAGAGACAGAAAGACAGAGAGAGAGAGAGAGAAAGCAAGCCACCAGTTCTGGAACTCAAACCACAGTCAGCCCTGTGGGAGGTCCAGCGCTCTTACCCACTATGCCACCTGCCAGCCCCAGTTTACATCTTTTAATCAATGGTTTTCGCCCTACCTTATATATGAGCAGACTGGCGCTCAAAGGCACACACAGCTGGTAAGAAGGAAAGCTAGAATTGTTTTTAAATTAATTGTCAGAAGGTGTGGTCACGCTGCCATCCTTTCTCCTCCTACCAGGATTTGGGGCATGCATGGACATACACCAATGTGTTTTTCCAGTCTCGGAGGCCAGGATTCGAACTGCGGTCAGCCACGTGAGATCCAGCTTTCTATGTACAATGCTTAACTGTGTGCTATGGGGCCCAGCCCTAGAGCTGAGATTTGAACCCGGGTGTGACTGATTGCAAAAAAAAAAAAAAAAAAGCCCAGATTCCTTCCCTTCCTTTAAGCACTTGCCTCTGCAATGAGGCTTTGCCGCTTCTCCCCTCAAGAGCCAGAATCTTTCTCAATCTGGACTGGCCTATGACTCGCTTTAACCAACAGAATGTGGCAGAAACAATGTGTGGGAGTCCTTGGTGTCAGCCTCCAGGGCCTTGTGGCTTTCACCCTACCTTGGAACAGGTCTGGCCTTCTAGTGGCTTTAACCATTAGAAGGTCAGAAGCCACGTGGAGCAGAGGCCCTCCCAGGTAGGCCCCTAGCCTGGCACTGTCCGCCATTTACACTTCAGTTAAATAAAATTAAACCTAATGTTAAGTTAGTCCCTCAGTCCTGCCACAATTCGAGTGCTCACTGACTACCCAGGGCTCGGAACTGCTGCTGGTGAGCAGATACCGAGTGCTTCTGTCAGCACAGGAAGTCTTGCCAGAGGGTGCTGCAGAGGCAGCACGGAGGGCAGGCACATGGGTGAGGGATCTGCCATCCTCCTGTCCTGGCTGAGTCACTAGGCATGGCAGCTCTCTGAGTGATTTCAGGTGAGGGATAGAACTGACTGGCTCAATTTAACCCCAAATTGCTGACACACAGAACTGTGAGCAAACAGCCCGACTCAGTGGGCAGTCGGTATATACTGATTGGCAGTGCTGGAAGCCACATGGCCAACCAGGGGTTTGGATCCTGGGCTGACCTGAAAACAGGCTAGGGATGCACACATCCAAGATTCTAGAGGCCCAAGTCTTCCGTCAGCTCCATCTGTAGTCTATACTCAGTCATTGGAGTCCCTTGTTCCTTCTGCTCTGAAGGCTCCCAAAAGGCAGAGGCCCCCTTGGGCTTTATTCCCTGCACCCCGAGTCCTCACACAGTGTCTGGCATTCTATACACTCTCATTGGTGACCCTCCGTGCCACTTCGAGGGCACTCCTCTACAAGGCAAGTTGGTGGGCAGGGGTCAAGTGACAACCACCCAGGTCTCCCAGAAGGAAAGGGGAAGGGACCCAGGCCTGGGGCCTACCGATGGGACCAGGGGAGCAACAGACCTGTTTTGTGCAGCTCAGGTAGGAAGCGCAGGAAGATGGGGCGGGCATACAGGGGCAGCTCCTTCTCCAAGACCCGTGCAAAGCGCTCCAGGTCACAACTGTCAGCAGGGCTGGCCACAGCAGCCATTCCGGCCCTGCCTTCCGTGCCTGGGGGCAGCACAGTGGACACTGAGTGGTCGGCAGTCCCCCGTGGCACCTCCCCGTGCAAACTCCCATCTCCACAGATACCTGGCACCTCGACGCCGTACACTGCCACGTCGGCCATGTCCAGCAGGCGGCTGAGCGTGCCCTCCACCTCGGTGGTGGACACGTTCTCACCTTTCCAGCGGAACGTGTCCCCTGTGCGGTCCCGGAAGTACAGGTAGCCTAGCTCGTCCATCACCAGCACATCACCTAGGGAAGGGCCGGGTGAGGTGGGCTGGACTGGGCCGTCCTGGCTGGGCTGAGGGTTTGTCACCATGAGGACAGGTAGGGCAGCCAGGGTCTACAGGTAGAGAAAGGTCCCTCAGTCCCCCACCCCTTCCAGGCAGGGCTGTGAAGGGCAGGGAACCAACCAGTGAGGTAAGCCTGGTCCCCCTTCTTGAAGACATCCTCGGCGATCTTCTTGCTGCTGGCGCCCTGGTTGAGGTAGCCGTCAAAGCGGCGCAGGGGGTCTTGCTGGATGATGCGGCCCACCAGCTGGCCCGGCTCACCTGGGCATAGGGGAGGCAGGTCAGATCTGTACCAAGTGGCCTCTTCCACCGGCCCTCCAGCAGTGCACCTGCATTTCCACCTGCCTTGATTCACCTGCTTGCCACAGAAACAGCCTTGCCCTCTAGCCCTAGAGCTCCCTGAAGGCAGGGAGCTCACCTAGCAGGCTGACTCATGTAGGTACTTGGTGACATTTGTCCACTGGATAGATGGGAAGGTGAAGGAACAGCAAACAGGTTGGGGGGATCGGCTCCAGGTAGACAGCCTGGCCAAGCAGCACCCCTGAGCCTCTGCACCGCACCTTTCTGCTCCCAGAGCTTTATGTTCTCTGCTACACGGATCTTCAGGTCACCCCAGTGAGGCCGGGGCTGCCACCAGTTCCATATACCAATAAGGGGACTCAGGCACAGAAGGCTGAATAACCATCTCATGGCACACAGGTACGGAGCCAAGGCGATCCCCAAGACTGGACGGGTGGGACGATGGGTGTGTGAGTGGACAAAGAATGGAGTAAGCTGAAGCCCAAACAGCAAAGCTGACTGACGGCCACCGGTCAGAATAGGGTCCCCCCTCCCCGAGTACCTCCCTCCTGGGCCAGCCCAGGGCAGACCTGGCTGGCAGGGAATGCAGATGCCATCGGGCCCCCGGATCAGCTCCATGGTGTCCTCATTGACACGTACCAGCCGGATGGGGTACACGAAGGACAGGATGCGGCTGTTGAAGCCACAGGCCCCCACCTGCAATGGCCAAGACTATGTGCTCAAATGGGACATGGGGGCAGAGGGGACCCCAGTGCCCCCCTCCCATGCTGGAACTCGGCCCTCCCCTCTACCGTCCAGGGCCTTCTGTGGCCCACCCCTGCATCCCCAACCTGGCCGCACCTGGCTGTCGAAGTTGCCAAGGCTGCAGTTGCACTCAGTGGCCCCATAGAACTCGGCCACCTGGGCGATGTGGAAGCGGCTGGCGAAGCTGGTCCAGATGGACTGCCGAAGGCCGTTGCCTAGAGCCATGCGCACCCGGTGCTGCCTCTCTGCCTCCCGGGGCGGCTGGTTCAGGAGGTAGCGGCATAGCTCGCCGATGTACTGCACAATCTGGGGGTGGTCTTGGGGTGACTCTAGGCTCGAGGTTGCCCTCACTTCACTGCCTCACAGTCCCCCGTACCCACCCCCCATGGCTGGCCGTGCCATCCTTTCCCCATGCAGCCAGTCCCCCGTCCAGACAAACTCACCGTGCAGTTGTACTTGATACAGTCGTCCCAGAACCGGGAGGCTGAGAACTTCTTCCGGATCACCACTGTCATGCCGTGGATCAGGCACTGCCCGATCCCCACAATGTTTCCTGAAGGCAGGAGGTGGCCCTGGGGTCAGGGAAGAGACTCCCCCCTCCAGTACTTCCTCTGGCCCAGGCCTACCTTGTCACGGGCCCTTTCTCCTGGTCTCTTTCCTGTCCTGTCCTGTCCTGTCCTGCCCATAGCAACTGATCCTCTCACCCATACTCACACTTCCCATGGCTCCCAGTACCTACGGGACTGAGCGTCCCAGCGGCAGTCTAGGCCTGGCCCCAGCCTGTAACATTGCCATTTAGCAGGTGGGACTGATCTCCCAGCCTGGCCCGTGTCTTAGCTCTGCCTGCACTGGGTGACCTCCTCCGGGAAGTCTTGTGTTCCACCTGGTCACATGTGTGCTCTGTCCCTCTTCTATCCTCACTGAGCACCAGACACAACTAAATTTACTCAAGCTGTGTCATCCCTCAGACAAGCCGAATTGCCACCAGCGGCAATGGCTGCAAGCCTGCAGAGAGGAACTCAATTCTCAGACCACCCAGTGCCCCGGGACATTGCCACATGCACCTGAGCCTGGGGCAGTCATCCTCATTTAATAGACAAGGAAACTGGGCAAGGAATCAACACTGTGTCTGGATTCGAATCCAGATTTAATTCCATGCTGTCTCATAGGAGGGGTGTGGCTTCTGTGGACTGGGAGCACTGGGGGCCGCTAGAGGCTGTGGGGCAGGCCCAGAGTTACCTGCTGAGTGGTAGAGGGGGAGGCAGTCATACACAATGTCATCAGGTTGCATGCGGAAGCCATAGTACACCAGGGCGGCCATGCGGTAATACCTGGGAGGGCACGGGCAAAGCGTTCGCTGGGCCCCTAGAAAGGCCCTGCTTACCCGACCCTCACCCTGGCGCACCCGCCCTTACCTGCTGTTCACCACGATGGCGGCTTTGGGCAGCCCTGTGGTGCCTGATGTATAGATGTAGAAGAGCTTATCTGAAGAGAGCAAACATGGGCAGCTGTGAGGTGGGCAATGTGGGGCTGGCAGGGTCAGAAGAGCAGATGGCCACACATGTTCCCAATTACACCTCCTCCAGGAAGTCTACACCGATGACCTGAGACACTGTTCTGCTCTACGGCCTGAATCCACTCTTTCAAGAAACGTTTCCTGTCTTGCTCTGTGCCAGGCTTTTTGGGGAGAGACATCAATGACCACGATGGGTACTGACCCAGTCCTCTTGGAAGTCACGGCTGAGTAAGAGGTCAGAAAAGGATGCTGGGCCAACTCTATAGAGCAGTGGTTAGGTGCAGCACAGAGGAAGCCAGATCCCACACGGGTAACCACAGTTCAAGTCCCAGCCCCTTCAGCTTGGAAAAAAAAAAAAAACACCCCAGGCACATGTGCACCCAGGACCTTAAAGAGATGAAGAACTGGAGGAGAAAGGACCGTGGCGTGACCAGGATCTGCTGGAGGCTGCTTTCTCTGTCTCTTTCACACACACCCTCTGGCATATATATGAACACACTCACCTATACAAACACACAAAAGCGGGTGTGGGCAATCCTGAGCACCAAGTGCCAGGGGACGGCAGAAGCACAGGACCTGCTGAAGTCTGGCAGCAACACTTGGCATGGACTGGCAAGAGAGGGAGGTGGCAGCAGGTGGGCTTCCTGGGGAGAATCCCTGTCCCAAGTCTTAGAACACGAGGAGGCACGAGCTGCAGGAAGCAGGGTGTTGCTCTGTGCTGTGGACTGTTCATGTCTCTCACCTGCAGCTCCAGAGTCTCTTTCTTTTTAAACTTGCCAGAGAGCACGTGCACTCACCAGAGGGAGGCAGATGGAAAGGAGAAGGGGAGGAAGGAAGAATATCCCATACGGCATTGTCATGCAGCAGTCTCTTCTCTTTTCCCATCCTGCAGGGATTTCGGACACGCATGCACACACACCCAGCGTGCTTCTCAAGCCCCTGGGTCCAGGATAACTGCGAGTCCATCGTGCCGGCCCTCTGGATAGCATGTCTCTGCGGCCCAGCCCTACCACTCGGGAGGTGTGGATGACTCCCCATGTTTGGTGGCAGTCACCTCTTGCTCTCTGGCTGCTGTATGCCAGCCCTGGGCATCAGAGGGCACTAGGTAAACCAGGTGGAGTGCCTGCCCTCACGTAACTTACAAAGTTGCCCGCGAGGCCAGATACGCACAGATGGAGTTAGGACGATGACGACGACAATGATGGTGACTGAGCTCATCCTGCCACACCCTACCCCCACTATTTTTTTCAGACCTCGAAGTCACCCATAGAGTAGGTTCTTTTCCTTTTTTTTTTTTTTTTTGAGAGGTTTTTGTTATAGGGCGCATGTGCTTGCCAGACAGACAGACAGAGACAGACAGAAAGCGAGAAATCACCCCCCAGGGGGATGGCCATGCCGCAATCCCTTCTCCTCCATTCTCCTCTCGGGATCTTGGGCATGCACGCACACATGCCTGGTGTGAGTTTTAAGCCACCGGGTCTGGGACTCAAACTGCAGTCGACTACATGGTAGTCCAGCGACATAGCCATTACACTAACTGCTAAAGTGCTGGTCCCAAGTAGGTTCTGTTTCTATCCCCAATTTCATGGCTGTGGAAACCGAGGCTGAGGGCGAGGCAGGTCAAAAGGGAAGCAGTCAGGTGGGATGTGAAGTCAGACCTGACTCCACGACTCAAGCTCTGAGCCACCAGGCAATGCAGTGGCCGTGTGCCCTCACCAGGAAGTGGGTAAGGGGCTGGAGGCACAGGCTGGAGTGTGAGGAGGAGCAGGAGGATCAGGGAGGCCGCACAGAGGTGGGGCAGGAAGGCCAGCAGGTCCTGCACCAAACAGGTGCCTGATGAAATTCAGCAGGCCTTGCCTCTTACCCTCACGGCCTCCTCTCCCTACCAGGCCCAAATTCAGATGAAGCAGGTTACTGGGGTCTGGGTGACCCTGCACCTGAGGGCAGGGCATCTGTGAAGGCTTGTTCAGCAAATCAGACAACTGGATCTGTGCACCGTGTGCTCAGCTCCGTGCCTGATTCTTTTACACAGACCAGCTCATTTCACCTTCATGGTAACCTGGAGTGTCCCAGGGTTACTGTCCCCACCTTCGGTCACATGTCTGTCCCAGGCACACAGCTGGGTTGCAGAAGGACCCAGGCCAGTGCTCTGTCCTCAGCCTGTCCGAGAACCCTCTGTGGGGGTATGGGACCCACCTGTGAAGCCCTTGTCAGGGCGACTGGGCAGGTGCTTGGGAGCATCTTCCAGAAGAGGGTCCAGGTGCTCTGTTCCAGAGGGTACCGTGCTGGGCTCCCAAGAGCCAGAGCAGAAGAGGCTGAGCGAGGGGTCCAGGCTGGCACAGATCTCAAAGATGGCTGTGGGGAGATAGGGCAGGTCAGCTAGCACATGTTGGGGGGATCAGCCAGAGGGTGGGGCGAAGCAACCGGGACGTCACTGCTAACGAAGCACCAGCCCCTGTAGCAGCTGGCTGACTCCACTGTGGGCTCTTCACCTGCGTCCTCCCATTCTCACAGGCCTAGGAGGTAGGTTCCAATGACAGCCATTCTACAGAGGAGGAAACTCAGGCACTCAGAATGGCTCACAGCTGGAGTGTGCTGGAACTGAGACTCAGTGCCTGGTCTATCTCACACCGAGGTTGGAGCTCTGACCCGCTGGACTACCCTGCTCTGAGGCAACCAGTCAGAAAGGAGGAGTGGGGGGTCAGAGGCCTGGACCTTCTCTGAGGGGCCTCAGGGCACTGCACGGACATCAAGGCACTCACCCTAGGCACGGGCACCCTGACCCGCTCTGCCCCAACTCCTCTGGCTTCCTCCCCTTTCTCTTGCTGCATCTGAGGGAACTTTCCTGTCCGTCCCTCCACAGCCAGAGGAGGGGCGAGGAAGAACAGGGCCACTGCGGCCAAGCCCACCTTCTGCTCCCAGTTCTGCCACTTACAACTGTGCGACCTCGGGTGAGCGCTTCACACTTCCGGATCTCACGCTCATCACCTCTCAGCCGAGATGACAGTCCTCTCTCACCTGCCTTTGTGAGGGTGAGAGCTCTTTTGTAAAGCACCACACCCACAGTGCCCAGGAGAGTGGAGAACAAATTCTTGTTCCATTACACAGGTGAGGCAGGTGAGACCTAACTAGTCACAAGGATGGTCACCATTCCATCAGCCACTTGCTAGTGCTTTGAGTGAAATACAATCTTCAAAAGAGTAAGAGGTATTGGGCCAGCAGGTGGTGTGGTGGTTAAGGCGGCTGGACTCTCACGTGGCTGACCATGGTTCAAGTCCTGGACCTGGTGGCTTGCTCTCTCACCTTCCTTCTCTGTCTCTCTCTGGTCAACTTAAATAAAATAAAAAATAAAATGACAATGAATAAAATTAAATAAAATAGTTAAAAAAAAGAGAGAGAGTATGAGGTAGTTACGACAGATGAGGAAGAGGGAGAGCTCAGAGTCTGGTCTCTTCCTCGGGACCTGCAGGTAGTGGTGACAGAGCCCAGCCCTCCTGTAAGGCTCAGGCCCTAAACTGACCTGTACAGCCTCCCCCAGGGTGGAATGGAGCTGTGTCCTACGTGAGGCCCCATAGGACCACCTGCTTGTCTCCTGACTTCAGAGGCTTACCTGGGGCCATCTCACTGCCGAAGATGAGGGCCCGAGCCTGGGAGGTGGTGATACAATGGCGCAGTGCATCCCGTCGGAGGTTGGTATTGATAAGCGCTGCCTCCACGCCCAGCTTGGCCATGCCCAGCCACAGGCCCACGAACTCATTGCGGTTCTCCATGAAGAGGGCGGCCACATCACCCGAGGCCAGACCCCGGGCCTGCAGGAAGTTGGCCACGCTACTTGAATAGTCATCCAGCTGGCGGAAGGTCCAATGGGTGTCTGTGCCCTCGAAGATCAGGGCCGTCTTATTGGGGTGGCGCTGCACCACGGAGGCAAACAGGATAGGCACCGTCCGCTGCTCCCGGAGGTATCGCCGCACCTTGGCCTTTACCTTCAGGAGCACCAGGCCGCCACTGCATGCAAGTGAGCAAGGAGGCTGTGACCGATGAGGCCAGGAGTAGGGGGGACCCTGGCCCAGGTGGCTGCCCTGCTGGCCTGAGTCTCGAAAGCCAGCTCTCCTACGACATCCCCATGTCCTCCAGATCACACCAAGAGACTCGTGTCACTCCATGACAGAGGAGGAAGCTGACGCTGAGGCCTGCGCAGGCTGCGTGGGTGGAATACGGCCGGGCTCAGATTGAACCCCAGTCTTTTGGGGCATTAGAGCTCAACTCCTTCTACTACCTTCTAAGCCTGCTGCTCTCTGTGAACCTTCTAGGGCTCCAGGCCCTGCCTCAGAGTCTAAGCTCCAGTTGTATGTCCCCACCCCCGTGGCCACAGTGAGCTTGCTACTTTGCAGTCCTTCTGTCAGAGCCCAGCAGAGGGGCTCTGTCTGTCACCACTCTGTCCCTGGGCCCTACCTCAGCGCTACATGGAGTAGACATTCAATACGTGTTTGTGGACTCACTTGGCAACACTGCTCTCCTGCCCAGCCACCTGACCTCTGTACTCTCCAGCCTCTGTGACTTCAGCCTTTGCTGGTGCTGTACTCTCTGGTGGGACTCTCACCCATCCACTTCCAGGTCACCTCTCAACTAAAAGTGCATTTCCTCCAGGAGGCCTTCTCTGATTCCCCACATCCCGGCCCCAGGCCCCCTCTCCTTGCCCCATGCTCCATGGTTCTCTGCTACTACCACCTTCCTGTGGTGCCACTAGATACTTCCTTTTGTGATCAGTCCAGATTGACACATGCCTGTTCTGGTCATGGGTCACTGCTGGGCACTGGGAGACACAGGCATGAGCAAGATTGCTGGGTCCCTGCCCACACAGCACTGCTAGGGGCTTATCTCTCTGACCAATCTGAGCTTGGCAGGCCTCGCTCCCCTCTGGGGGAAATAGAAATAGAACAGGTAGGAGCAGGTGTTTTCTGGCACAGGAACCCCATGAAACATACCTGGTTTTCTTTCTTTTTTTTCTTAGAATTATCAAATTTTATTTATTCATTCATTTATTTTCATTTGACCAAAGAAAGACAGAGAGAGCAAGAGAGACAGAGAAAGTGAGAAAGTAAGCCACCAGGTCCGGCACTTGAACTGTGGTAGGCCATGTGGGAGTATCCAGTGCCTTAACCACCACATTACCTGTTGGTCCCCCATACCTGGATTTCTTAGGGAGCACCTTCTCCCAGACATGATTCGGGGCCCTGCTCCTGCACCTTTCCTCAGGCCTCCCTGTAGCTGTCTCCTCAACACATGTGATGCTCAGTGTTGACTCCATGCCTGCCCCAGGCCAAGGAACCTCAAACAGCGAGATTCCCTGGAAGGAGACTTCGATCTTGGAGACAGTGGTACCAGGTACCACCAGGGCAATGGTGTGGAACACAGATGCTCTGTGCTGATGGGAACCAGGCCCTAGTCTGGGGAGATCTGGGGTTCAGAACCTCAGTGTTAGGTGAGAGACCTCAGGAAGGCCTGGACCAGGTACTCACAAGACATCACGTCTGACGGTCTTGATGAAGATCCGGATGAAGCGCCAGCCACCAGAGCCTAAGTACAGGAGCAGCAGGGAGAACCCCACCTGAGTCCAGGGCAGCTTCAGCACCAGCTTGGAGAACAGCAGCACCCCCACTAGAGAGGCCCCGAGCAGCATTGTGGCCTGTGGGGACAGGGCAGTCAGTGGACCCAAACATCAGCATCTTCTGGGCCCCCACAACCTAACCCAGGCTGCCAGGTCATGCAATCCCAAAGGGTCAGCCTGGGGTGAAGCTTAGCCATTCTGAGTGGGGTGGCTAAGGACAGGGATCCCCTTCCAAGTTTGGGTCCCATGGCTCACTGGAAGGGACAGGCTAGTCTTCAATGGCTTCAGTGGCTCTGAAGCAGGAGGCTTACCACTGTCAAAGTGGCCTGGAGCAAGCCCCTTTCCCACTTCAGGCCTCAGTCTCCCCGTCTGCACAATGGGTGTGAGACTTGCACTCAGAGGCCATTCCAGCCAAAACAGGGTGGTCCACTCCCCTGACATCCAGGGTTCCTATCCAAGAAAGGGCATGAGTGCTGACTCAGCTCCCACCGAGAAACCCAGGAAGGTTCTGTGCATTGGTCAACACCCAAAGGGGCAGCTCCCAGAGAAGGGAGCCCAGCTCTGTACCTGCCCACAGGCTCAGGTGTCGCAGTGCCTCTGGCTGGTCGATAGAGGGCAATGGAGAAAAGGAGTTAAAGCCGGAGGTGCCCGAAAGGTGACCGCCCAAGGGGGAGAAAGGTGGTTGAGGCAGGAGAGCGCTGGGCCCTGAAGACACCTCTCCCCCAACAGCACCCCTCCCTGCCCCTTTCCCCCAACACAAGGCAAGCCGCTGCAATGAATCTTTGGGGACTGTGCGGCAAGGGCTGGGCTGAGATTAGGACTGTAGGGCTCTTCCTGGCGTTTTGTGGACTTGCTCAAGGGGACAGCTGATGGCACTTTTTCTTGGGGTTTTCCTAGTCTTCGGAGGAGCTGAAGGTCAAGGCTGTGAAGTAGCCCGAGAGCTTCCAAGCCGGGATGAGGACACGGCTGGACTACAGCGAACCCCTACAGACTATCTCCCTCTCCTCCTCGGGAAAGCAAAAGGCGGGGGTGTGGGTATGGGGGCTGAACCAGCGCCCCCAACCCCACCGCCTTGGTCTCCAAGGTCCTCAGACTTTTGGCCTCCCAGAGTCCGCCAGGGCAGAGGACAGGAACTGGTCCAGGAAGGCTGGGGTGCAGGGTGAAGGGAGGAGGGGAGTTCCCCTCGCCCCTGGACAGCCAGGGTAATAGAGCGCCCGGCAAGAAACAGAGAGGCAGGGCGCGCCCCCCACCCCAGGCCGGCACCGCTACCTCCTCCCGATCCCGACCCGCACGTAACCCCGCCTGGGCACCCACTGGCCCAACCTGTTCTCACCCGGCGTCGGCCCAGTCGTGCGGCGCCCAATCCAGATGCGGCCGGGTTGCGGCAGCCGAACGGGGAGCGCTGGGGGCATCGGCCGCCCTGAGCGCACAGAGTCGGATCTCAGCAGCGCTTC
>NW_006159896.1:1404764-1431976 GCF_000334495.1 Tupaia belangeri chinensis
GACCCCGTCCCGCCCCCGCCTCCAGGCGTCGAGACGAGTCCGGGAGCAGCACTTCCATCGCATTGTCAGCCGGGAATCCGGACCCTGTTCCCAGGCAAGGCCAGTGGAGCAAAGGCCGAACACCACGCCTAGAAAAGCGCTGCAAGGGCAGTCAGACCTAGAGGTGAGCTGGGGGAAGGCTTCAGTAGCTGGCTTCGTGGCACAATGGATAGCGCACTGGACTTCTAGCTGAACCAGGTGTGGTTATTCAAGGTTGTGCGTTTGAGTCATACCATAGTCGAGTTTTAATGGCTCCTCCCCCACGTGTGCCCAGGTCTTTTACAGCCTCCAGTACCTTCCTGAAGATGGGAACGCTTGCAGCTTTACACCTCTGCATCCTACTCTGCTCCAGAGACAGCAATGAAGTAGACCTCTGATCACTCTGGGCCCTGCAGCTAATCATCATTTAGCCTATAAACCTCTGGCCTTATTTGTCACACCACCTGCTGAGCCGGAGGCAGTCAGCTGAATTCCCAGCCCTGCAGGGTTCTGGGCTTCTCCACACTTGGTTTCTTGATAACCAAACATGTTGGGCATGTACAGTTGTTGTCTTGTCCTTAAATAGATCTCTTAATCTCTTAGTCCCTAGAGATCCTTAAAAGGGGGGAGAGGAGTTTTTTAGGGTCTATATATAGAGTTTAGAGATGACATTTTGGTCCAATAAGGGCTTGACCCTATTTTGTCATCTTTCTCTTTAGTTTGCTATAGGGCCAGAGAGAGAGGCAAAGTGAGAAATCACTCCCCCATACTCCAGGGGGGATTGTCAAATCCAGTCCCTTCTCCATTCTCCTCCCAGGATTTTTGGGCACACACATGTGCCCAACCACCAGGCCTAGGACTCAAACTATACAGCCAGCCATGTGGGATCCAGCTGCCTTAACCTCCATACCATCTGCTGGCCCACATCTGGTCCTATTTCTAAAGGCCATGAAGGGACTTCAAAAAATTTGACAAAAATGAGGAACCAGCAGTTAGCGTAATGGCTATGTCGCTGGACTCCCACGTAGTCGACTGCGGTTTGCCTCCCGGACCCAGGGGCTTAAACTCACGCCGGGCGCATGTGCGTGCGTGCCCGAGATCCTGAGAGGAGAATGGAGAAGGGATTGCGGTGTGACCATCCCCCCAGGGGGTGATTTCTCGCTTTCTGTCTCTATGTCTCTGTCTGTCTGGCAAGCGCACGTGCCCTATAGCGAAAACCTTTCCAAAAAAAATTTGTTTTGACAAAAAATGAAGTAAAAGGACAAGTTTATTTTGGTGCAAAAAATTTTGAAATTCCAGACAACAGTGGCACAGGGGTAAAATACGATGTGCTCTTTGTAAGGCAGTCCCACATGGGACTGGGTCCAAGTCCAAAGACCTCCCTGAGTATGCCGGGCACACACATGCCATGATCTGGGGGCTGGCTGAAGGCTGGGGTGGGTTGTGGCATCAAGACTCTGCTTTGAGTGCTGTCTCTGTCTCGCTCATAGAAGAAATAACTTTAAAAAAAGGCAGGGACTCACTCGTCCTGTCGCTTGTGGGATAGGCTTAGCTTAGGCTGACCTCAGAGGGGTCTCCTTCCCACTGACATGCCCCCATCTGAACTACATTAGGGAACTTACTGAAGGAAGTTTCAGTGCTAAAATTCCCAGACATGTCACTCACCAGCAATGGCACTCACTTGGAAGTGTTCAGGACCCCCAGGGGAGTGTAGCAGTTGGCCCTGGCACACAGGAGCTACTTACCCACGAGACATGCCTTAGGACCTGTGAGCCATAGCAGTGCAAATCATACCCCTGGTTTGGCTTATACATGGTGACTTCAGAGGCCTTGAAGAGCCTTCCTGAAAAACGACTGCTTCCATTTCCAAAGTGCTTACGGTATGATGTTTTAGTAAACTCCAACCAGTCCTCCCCCCTTTTCTAAAAAAAAAGGTTTTTGCCATAGAGTGCATGTGCTTGCTAGAGACAGAGAGGAAGTGAGAAATCGCCCCCCGGGGGTGGGGGGATGGCCACTCAGCAATCCCTTCTCCTCCATTCTCTTCCTGGGATTCTGGGCATGTACACACATGCGCCAGACATGATTTTCAAGCTACCGGGTCTGGGACTCAAACCACAGTCGGCCATGTGGGAGCCCAGTGCCTTAACCACCACAGCACCCTAGCAATCCTGATTTTACAGAGCCTCACAATGGCCCTGCTGTGGGGCAGGTCTGGTATGCTCTCCATTTTGGGAGGTGAGAAAGCAGGCTTCCGGGGAGACGTGAGTGCTGCAAGGGTGCATGGCTGGGCCCCGGCTGGGCCCCGGCTGGGCCCCAGCAGGGCCAGGGCCTGGCTGCCGTTTGGGCCCATATCTGACGTGTTTAAGAAGCAGGATGCAGGCGAGCAGCTTTACTACAGTGGCAGTGGGTTTCCACGCAGAATGTGGTAGGGCCTCACAGGCTGTGGTAAGAAGCCATGAGCTGACAGCACAAATGCCACCTATGGTCTGGAGACCAGATCATCCCCAGCTAATGCCCAGTGCCCATCTCAGTAGTGTTGTAAAGGCCCACGAATGTCCAGGTACCAACTGGCTGGAGCAGGTGACCTACCCAGCGAGGCAGAGGCTGAGTCTAACCTCCTCCCCACCTTGGCACTATTTTCCTGCGCTGTGGAGGGTTCCTGGGACCTGTGGCCACAGCTGATACATCCGGAAAGGTAGCTGAGACTAAGATTGCTAAGTATGGAGAACTCACCCCAGCCCCTCCTTTTTCTGTACAGAGTCAAGCTCAGGACAAGGTTTACCTCTTGAAAAGCTGGTGATTCTGTGGGCCACCAGCTGCTCATGCCTTCTTCCCTCTGCCACCGGGAGCCCTGAACTGGTTGTGGTGGGCACAGAGTCCTGGCATGGTGGGAATGGGCAAGTGCTTATATGGCCCTCTGGGCAAGTCTTCAGACAATCCCTGGTTTTGCCCAGTTCTGCCCTTGCTGCCCTGTCAGTAACACACAGAGCGCCATCTCACTCCTTGGGCAGTAGCCGGAGGTCGGGGGATACTGCATCTCCAATGCTTGGCACCGCCTGACACTAGTACCACTGCAAGTATGCTTGCTGTATTATTACGGATGGGGAGACAGGCATAGAGAAACCAGCCTGGGTCCTGCTACTCCAGGCAACTCCTCACCTACTCTGGGTCACAGTTGCCCTATCCACACACTGAATTGGCCCCAAGGACCTCTACATGCTCTGCCATTTTGGGAGTTTCTGGTTCTAAGACCCAAGACACAGCCACCCTTCTAATGATACATCTCACCATGCCTGTCCCCACTCCTTGGCCCGACCCAAGGACGACGCCCTTGTACCAGTCCAAAATGGACTGGAGCCACACCTTCCTCCTGGATGTGAACACGGTAAGAACAAGGCCCTGCTTCTCGGGCCCTTTCTCTGCAGCCCTTCTGAGCTTCGCTTCAGAAACCCCAGAACCCCTAGGACATAGGGGCTGTTACTATGCTTTTACTCACGGTGAAACACGGACTCAGAAAGGGGAAGAGACTTGTCCTAAGGCCTCTGCTAGAAAGCAGCAGAGGAGCTGGGAATTTGGGTCCTGGTCTGCCTGACTTCAGATGGGGGAGGGAACAAGAAGTTGCAGCTCAGGGTGGGGGCTTTCTGCCTCTGGTGCCAGAAGACCTCAGGCTGCAGAACTGTGGGCAGCACGGGTTGAGAGACCACAAGTGGATACTTGGCCTGATGGAGCCTTTATTCAGACAGCAGACCCGCTCCTCCCTCCCCTCCCTCTTCTTAGGCCTTTGCAGCTGGGCAAGCCCTCATTCCTGAGCATACCCAGCTTGGCCCCAGAAGACCCTGGCTGGCAGCAGGCATCCGGAGCAGGTGCTGTAGACCCAGGACATCCCTGTTTACATGTGGCTTTCTCTGGGCAGCTCCTGGCTCCCCAGGAGCCCCAGTGCTCCCTGCTCCCCTGGGTTGGTCCTCAAGGCCAGTCAGTAGTGGTTATGACAGCAATGACAAATGATGTCCAAAGGTCAGTGTTTACAGAGAAGGAACAAAGGTTGGGGCAAAGGACCCCTCTGCCCTGAGGGAAGCAGGTGCGAGGGGGCAGGCCCAGCCCCCCCAGGCTGGGCAGCTGGGGGGGCGGCTAGGCCAGGCCCTGGATGTGCTCTGGGGGTGCCGTGATGCCCAGCTCCTCCCGCAGAGCCTGCAGGGGCTGCTCCCAGCGCCGCTCGTAGTAGAGGTTGAGGACACATGGGGCTCTGCGCCCGTTCTCGACTGCCCAGGGGATCAGCTCGGAGATCAGCACGTGCAGGTTCCTGGGGGGGGAGGGCAGCAGGGAGAGGACATCAGGCCCCCGAGGGCCAGGCGGTGCATGTGCCCAGCTCGGAGGAGCATTTTCCCAATCAGTCCTCACACAGAGCTGAGGAGGAGTGCTTACTAGTCTTTACAGGGAAGGACACGGGAGCTCCATGATGGGACTTGCTGCCCAGCCGCACACCCTGAACATGCCATCACCTGGACTGACGTCGGGGACCCCAACTCCAGAACTATCACTGCCTGCCTTCCCCTGACCCCATCCTTCTGACCTGGCAGCAAGGCCTGGTCCAGGACACCCCGGGGCCTAGCTCTGTTCCCTGCCCTGGAGTTCCCTGCCCTAGGTCGGTTCACTTCTTTGCCTCATTCTCTTTCTATCTTTGCCTCCTGGAAAACCATTGGGGCTGCTCAGGGGCCTGTATGCTCTTCCCGTTTCCTGGCGCCCTGTCCCCTCTGAGTCCTCCCGTCCCCAAACCAGATCCGCACCACCTCTTAAAAACTTACTGAGCCTTGAGTCGGAGGGGTCCAAAGAGTGCACCCAGGATGCACATGGGCAGGCCGGTCTGGACAGCCTCGAACCATTTCACCACGATTTCCCCTGGGGGTGAGGAGTGATGTGGAGCTGAACAGGTGCTGTGCCGTTCACAGGAGGAGAGAGGTGTCTCTCCTCTCTAATCTCTACCAGGGGTCAGCTGAGCCCAGCCACATGTGCTAGACCCTGGGGGCACTTAGCTTTGATGGAGGAAAGGGTCTGAGAATAAGCAAAAAGAAACAGGGTTGGAGAGGAAGCTTGCTGTCAGCCTGCAGAGGACCCCAAAGGCAGGCCGAGGAGTCCGGGGTGGTTCTTCCATGCCTTGGGGGGTGGTTCAGGGTTTCAAAGCCGGAAGACAGCTACAGACCAGGAAGGGGCAGGAAGTCCCGGTGTTTGGACACTGCTACATCAGGGTAGGAGCCATGGTGGGGCAGTGGGGATGGAGAAGAGGGGGTGTGAGGCAAGGACGCTGCCAAGATGTCTGGATAAAGCAGAACATGAGGCGCTGACAGCTGATGGGTGGGTGGTAGAGGCAGCTGTGCCCTGCCCTGGCCCTGCAGGCAGACTGGGATGGAGGCTGGCTGGGGCACTCACCCAGTATGTTGGTGGGCATCCCCAGCAGGGTGTGGAACATATCATGCACCTCCCGGTAGCGCTGGATCACATAGGCGAGCTCCTCATCATCCACGAAGCGGGTGGGAGCTCGGGTGTCTGGGGAGACGCCCTGACAACATGAGCTTCCCTTAGACCCCTTCCTGGCAGTTCCCAGGTCCCAATTTGCCAGCCTCTCCTGGACTCTGTCCAACTCATCCTCAATCAGAAAACCCTGTCCATGCTGCAAGAGGACAGGCCTCGCTCGGGTGGGGACGGGGTGGGATTAGACACCCCCAGCATACCCCAGCTCACCCATTTGTAGTCTGCTGGAATCGATGCCAAAGCCCCTAGTGGGGTGGGACAATGGGAGTTGCTTAATGGGTATAGAGTTTCAGTTGCAAGATGAAAAACTTCTGGAGAATGGCTATACAATAATATCAGTCTACTTCACACAACTATACACCTGAAATGGTTACAATGGTAAATTTCATGTTACACATTTTTTTAACTATCAAAAACAGAAAAAGAAGCCCCAAGACCCCTGATCTTTAGAATGAGCTACTCCTGGCCTGGAGTGCTGTCTCTCACCCTGACAATGCCTACTGATTGTTCACAATCTGGTTAAGGAGCCTCTCTGCCACCAGGGAGAGGGTCTCTGCCTCCCTGACCTTCAGACAGATCAGGTCTCTGTCCTGGCCTCCTGCAACATCGTGAACTTCTGTGTGGCATGCACAATGATCACACTTAAAAAAAAAAAAAGATTTATTTACTTTTATTTATTGTTATTATTATTTAATTTGTTATAGGGCATGTACACTCACCAAAGACAGACAGACAGACAGAAAGTGAGAAAACAAGTCGTGAGACCCGGGACTTGAACCGTAGTTGGCCATATGGGAGTCCAGCACCTCAACCACCATGCCACCTTCAGTTCCAGATTCTTTTTTTTCCTTGAATCCTTTTTTTCTTTTTTTTTTGGAGAGGTTTTTGCTATAGGGCATGTGTGCTGGCCAAAAAGACAGAGAAAGAGAGAGACAGAAAGCGAGAAATCACCCCCGGAGCGGGGGTGGGGTGTGTGGCCATGCTGCAATCCCTTCTCCTCCATTCTCTCAGGATCTTGGGCACGCACTCACACGCGCTTGGCATGAGTTTAAGCCACTGGGTCTGGGACTCGAACCGTGGTCGACTACATGGGAGTCCAGCGACATAGCCATTATGCTAACTGCTGGTCCCCTGAATCCTTTTTTAAAAAAAATTATTTTATTTGGGACCAGCAGTTAGCATAATGGCTATGTCGCTGGACTCCCCTGTAGCCGACCGTGGTTCTAGTCGCGGACCCAGTGGCTTAAACTCACACCAGGTGCATGTGCATGCTTGCCCAAGATACCAAGAGGAGAACGGAGGAGAAAGGATTGTGGAGTGGCCATACCCGCAGGGACTGATTTGTCACTTTCTGTCTTTCTGTCTCTTTCTCTGTCTCTCTGGTGAGTGCATGCACCCTAAAGTGAGAAAGCAGGCCGCCAGAGAAGCTGGCAAGTAGCATAGTGGTTAAGGTGCTAGATTTCCATATGGCTGACCATGGTTTGAGTACTGGATCTGGAGGCTTGCTTTCTCACTCTCCTCCTTTCTCTTTTTCTCTCTCTAGTCAAACTGAAGAAGAATAAATTAAATTAAATAATTGTTTAAAAAAAAAATAAGGAAAGGAAAGGAGAGAAAAAAGAAAGCAAGCCACCAGGTCCAGGACTAGGACCATGGTCAGCCATGTGGGAGTCCAGCGCCTTTAACCACCATGACACCTGCCGGCCCTCTTTTTTTTTAATTGCCAGAGGGCATGTGCTTCTGCCAGAGCACAAGGGCAATGGAGAAAGCACCTGCCAGTGAGCAGTCACATCGCAGCTCCTTCTCCATTTCCCAGCCCTGCTGTGATTCTGGCCACGCAGGCACACGTGCTCACACTTGGCATGTTGCTCAAGCCGACAGACTGAAATCTGAACTGTGCGGACGGTCACGTGACAACTGGTTCCCTTAACCACTATGCCATAGGCTGGCCCAAAATGTGGCACGTTCTGAGATGTGCTGTATGTCCAAAATACATACCACATTTTAAAGGCTTAGTATGAAAAAAGTGAAATCTTGAGGACCAGCAGGTGGCGTGGTGGTTAAGGCGCTGGACACTCCCACATGGCCGACTGTGGTTCGAATACTGGACCTGGTGGCTTGCTTTCTCACTTTCCCTCTTTCACTTTGTGTATCTCTCTCTGGTCAAATTAAAATAAATGAGTGAATAAATAAAATTAAAAAAAAAAAAAAGTGAAATCTTGGGCCCGGCAGATGGAGTCATGGTTACGTTGCTGGACTTCCACATGGTAGATCATGGTTCAAGACCCAGGCCTGGCATGAAACTCGCCAGGTGCATGTGCATGTATGCCCAAAATCCTGAGAGGAGACTGGAGGAGACAGGATGTGGTGTGGCTATCTGCTGTGGAGGGTGATTTCTTGTTTTCCGTGTCTCTGTCTCTCCGGCAAGCACACATGCCCTATAGCAAAAATCTTTCGTTAAAAAAATAAAGAAGTGGGGGGCCAACAGGTGGCATGGTGGTTAAGGGTGCTGGACTCCCACATGGCTGACTGTGGTTCGAGTCCTAGACCTGGCAGCTTGCTTTTTCACTTTCCCTCTCTTTTTCTCACTCTGTCCCTCTCTGGTCTAGTTAAACTAAATAAATAATGAATAAATAAAATAAAGTTAAATAAAACAATTCTTTAAAAAATAAAAGGGACCAGCAGTTGGCGTAGTGGCTATGTTGCTGGACTCCTATATAGTTGACTATGGTTTGAGTCCTGGACTCATGCCTGGTGTGTATGTGAGCATGCCCAAGATTCCAAGAGGAGTTCCGGGACAGCCCATGGCCTAGTGGTTAAGGGAGCTGGATCCCATATGGCTGACCACATAGCTTGAAAAACTGGTGGCATGAAAAAAACTCCAGGTGAGTGTGTATGTGTGAGTGTGTGTGTGTGTGTGTGTGTGAGAAAGACCAACATCCCGAAAGGGGGTTGAAATGAAAGCAAAGGGATTGCAGCATGACCACACTCATTGTGGGATGCTTTCTCCCTCTCTCTCTCTCTCTTTACAAGTGCATGCACCCTCTGGAAGTTAATTAATTAATTAATTAAGTTAAAATTGGTTTCACCTGTTTCTTTTTGCCTCTATTAAAGTTGCCTGGAGAGGGACCAGGAGGCGGCATAGAGGTTGGGGTGCTAGATCCCACCCAGCCAGCTCTGCAGTTCAAGTCCCAGACCCAGCACCATGAGAGTTATACCAGGCATGTGTGCATGTGTGCCCAAAGTCCCGATAGGAGAGTGGAGAAGGGACTGCAGCATGGCCATCCCCCTAGCGGATGGTTTCTCACTTTCTCTCTCTCTTCTTTCTTCTCTATAGAGCGCATGCAACCTATGGCAAAAAATTTAATTTAATTAAAAAAAAAGGTGGCTTATACAAAACTCCCATGTTCAGTATAGCAACAGCCTGTTGGCTACGCCAGGGCGGAGTTGGCTGTTTCGCTCATGGGTGCATCTCCAGTGCCAGATGATACTCTTGAAAAGGTGAGTAAAAGGCCTGACCTGGGCAGTTTTCTCTTTTTTTTTTGGAGAGGTTTTCGCTATAGGGCGTGTGTGCTCGCCAGACAGAGACATAGAGACAGAAAGCGAGAAATCACCCCCCAGGGGGAATGGTCACGCCGCAATCCCTTCTCCTCCATTCTCCTCTCAGGATCTTGGGCACGCATGCACACACGCCCGGCGTGAGTTTTAAGCCACCGGGTCCAGGACGCGAACCACGGTCGACTACGTGGGAGTCCAGCGACATAGCCATTACGCTAACTGCTGGTTCCCATGGGCAGTTTTCTGACCCCAGGTAAGGATGTCAACAATCCTTTTAGCCACCTAATGCCTCTCTGAGGCTTCCTCCGCCCCCATAAAGTGGTAACGACCAGACCTTCCTGTTCCCAAAGCCTGGCCTCAGGCTGTCCAGAGGCTAAGGGATCTGACCTCTTCATTGCTTTGGGGCTGCTGGCTCAGTGCCACGACTAGCCCGTGTCTGCAGCCTCAACAGGTGCCAGTGTCCTCTGCAGTTTCTACTTCCTGTGTGAAACTGAACGTGATTGTAATAACAGTCATTACTTTTCTTTTTTCATCTTTTAAAAAAAAATGTATTAACTTTATTTATTATTATTATTTTCTAGTTTTGATCAGAGAGAGACAGAGAGATACGGAAAGTGAGAAAGCAAGCCACCAGGTCCGGGACTCAAACCTCAGTCAGCCATATGGGAGTCCAACATCTTTTTTTCTTTTGGACAGGTTTTTGCTATAGGGCGCGTGTGCTCACCAGAGAGAGAGAGAGACATAGAGACAGAAAGCGAGAAATCACCCCCCAGGGGGGATGGTCACAATGCAATCCCTTCTCCTCCATTCTCCTCCCGGGATCTTGGGCACATACGCACACGTGCCCAGCGTGAGTTTTAAGCCACCAGGTCCGGGACTCGAGCCGCAGTTGACTACGTGGGAGTCCAGCAACATAGCCATTACGCTAACTGCTGGTCCCGGGAGTCCAACATCTTTAACCACCACATCAACTGCCAGCCCCAATAGTAGTTACTTTTATTGAGTAACTACTCTGTGCCAATACATGTCCTTTATATGTTTCATCCTCACAACAAACTGCAAGATGCTCTTATTAGTCTCAGATATAAATAAGAAAAACCTGGCTCAGAGAGAGAAAGAAACTTGCCTAAGATCACAGAGCTGATCAAATGGCTGAGTTAGGACCAGGGGCAAAGTCTGCTGCATTCCTAAGCCGGTGGCCTGAACATTCATTCTGTTAAGATATGTGGTAGGTCCCCGTCCTAGTCCTACCGCGAGGAATCAGACTCCGAGGCCAACCAGGCTCGTAAAGCTGGGAGGAGGCAGGATTTAACTCCAGAGCCCATGCCTGGCACCTTGTACCTTCAGGGAGGGTGACCTCACCTTGAACTTTTATCTAAATCTGTTAAGACAAAGGTGCTCCTCATTCTGTGGGCTGCTGATCTTGCTCCAGGCATGTCACAATCTCCAGGCTATCACCACAACTGGGGCTAGGGCTGGGCGAGGAGCCCAGGGCGAGCTGGCAGTCCCATCCCTGCTGCCTCCTCTCCACAGCAATAGGACAAAAGGTGCTGGAGAACATCAGCAGGCTGTCCCTCCTGGGTGGCACTCGGTGGCACCCTGGCAGGTTTCCACTGATGAAATGACCTGCATCCTGGTGCAATCTGAGCGCGATGGTATACAGTGAGGCAGGGACTGCCCTGCTGAGCAAGTCAGGAGGGTGTGAGGGACAGTGTGTCATCTCAGGAACAACAGCCTACTAGACCACCAGGGACAGCTGCAGTATCTGAAGATATTCTGGTTGACACAACCTGAGGGGGAAGGGGTTGCTACTGGCACCAGGGGGTAGAGGCAGGGATGTGGCTGAACATCCCACAGTGCATAGAATAGTCCTTCACAGGGACCATCGGCCCCAAAACCAGTAGTGCCGAGGCTGGGATAACCTGTTCTAGAGAAATCGTCAGTTGTTCCTTCACCTCCTCCAGCCCGCCGGCTCCTGCAGCTAAACTAGAGAACCACTTGGCAGAAGTGCTTTGACTAGACACGTGTTGGAGGGAAAGGGGCTGGAGTAGGGGCAGGGAGAGGGGGCCGGCTATAACCTACAGTGTTCCCTTACTATCCTGCTGCAAACCTTCCAATGGCTTCTTACTTCCACGAAACACAGAGTCCTTCCTGTGGCCTGCAAGGTCTAGCCCAGCTGGTCTCCCAGCCCACTTGCTATGTCTCCCCACTCACTCCTCCACTTCCCTTTTCTTACACAGAGCTTCTGCACTTGCTTTCCCGCTGCTCAGAGTGCTCTTCCAGCTCTCCACAGCGCTGCTTCCTCCTCCATCTGTGTCTCCAGGGGCCTCCTTGACCACCCTAACAGAAGGGGCTGTACCCTCCTGCATTTACCCACAGCAATGTGAGCTTTACAAAGGTAGGCCCTTTGCTTGCTCTGTTCACTGTATCCCAGCTGCTGAGAACAGTGCCTGGTACATTCTGAGAGCTCAGTAAATACCTTACCTAGAGACTGCACGGGGCCTGCAGTAAAGTACAATGTTCTGTGAAGCTGGCCCATTTGGGAAGGTTCCAGGTTCAGATTCATGTCTGGAGACCTCTCTGACCACACTGGGCACCCTTGTGCTCATGAACTAGGGTTGGCTAAAGCTGGGGTTGGACCGCAGTATCAATACCTATGAAGGGGGGCAGCAGGTGGTGTGGTTAAAGTGCTGGATTCCCACATGGGTGACTCTCCAACCTGGCAGCTTGCTTTCTCACTTTTTCCTTCTGTCTCTGGTGAGCACACATGCCCTATAGCAAATTAAATAATAAGTTTTTTAAATTAAAAGAATAATAAAAGACCCTATTAGGAGTGTTAGTTCTCTCTCACTCATGGAAAATAAAAAAATTTTAGAGGTTTTTGCCATAAGGTGCATGCACTTGCTGTCGAGAAAGAGAGACAGAGATAGAGACAGAAAGCGAGAAATCACCCTCTGGGGAGATGGCCACATCACAATCCCTCCTCCTCCACTTTCCTCCTGGGATCTTGGGTAAGCACATACATGTGCCTTGTACGAGTTTCAAGCCACCAGGACTGGGACTCAAACCGTGGTCGGCCATGTGGGAGTCCAGTGACATTAACTGCTACACCATCAGCCGGCCCCCACCCGTGGAAAAATAAAATAAGTAAACTTTTTTGCCATAGAGTGCATGCACTTTCTAGAGAGAGACAGAGGGGGAAAGTGAGAAATCGCCCCCTATGATGGCTTCACCGTAATCCCTTCTCCTCCATTCTCCCTTTGGTATTTTGGACAAACATGCACACAGGCCCAGTGTGATTTTCAGGTTCCCAGGTCCAGGACTCAAACAGCAGAATCCACCATGTGGGAGTCCAGTGCCTTAACTACCACACCACCTGCTGGTCCCTTTTCCTAAATTTTTATATGAAAAGTTTTTACTACTTTATTGTCTGCCTCTCCAATCAGAATATAAGCTCCGTGAGGGCAGGGTCCTTGGCTGTGTTGTCAGCATTATTTCTCCAGCACATGGACTAATACAGAGCAGATACCAAGTAAGTCAATGAGCTCTTGGGTAGTTGGGAGGGCTAGTCTCTGCCACTGCCCCTGTCCTCCCTGCCTGGGGCTGGAGAGTCACACCTGTACCCTAAAGAAGGCAATGTCCCTAGAAAAGGGGGTCATAATGTGGCAGTTAAGAACATGATGCGGGTTGAAGACTGACTCCATTAATACTGGCTGTGTGAAATTAACAAGCTGACTAACTGTTCCGAGCCTCCGCTTCCTCAGATATTAAGAATATAATACATTGTGGAGAGCAGCCAATCTGCAAACATGTGATTAAAACATGCGGCCTGTAGACACATGCAGAAATGCGCTTCTGTAAGCTGCTCTAGCAGGGCTATGGAAGCATCTACATAGGAAAGCAGGACCTGCCTGTTGCCAGTGGCTGTCTTCCTGTTGTTGTTGATGCCCAATGCCCCCATACTGCCCAGTATTGAGCTAAAGGAAGTCACGTGCGTTTATCAAATTGTCCCCCCAAAAAGGCCAGAGAAATTATACGGCGCCAGTCATTTTCACATCTTCAAACAATTTACATCCAAAAACAACTGGCTTTACATTCCAATTTCTCCTCCCTGATTCTCTGCATTCCACTTCCTTCTTCCCCATTCCTTTTGCATCCCATTTTCCCCTTTCCTCATTTTCTGCCCTTTAAAAGAATAAACATGAGGCTGGTTCTGGTTGCAACTTCTCCATCAGAGAAGCTGTGTCCACCCAATCCTCACTTTTCTATACTTGTGTCTTTTTTTTTTTTAACGAATTATTTAGTTAATTTCATTTATTTATTCATTTATTTTAATTTGGCACGCGCGCGCGCGAGAGAGAAAGTGAGAAAGTAAGCCGCCAGGTTCGAGACTC
The DNA here is from genome assembly GCF_000334495.1 of Tupaia belangeri chinensis. NCBI lineage: Eukaryota > Metazoa > Chordata > Mammalia > Scandentia > Tupaiidae > Tupaia > Tupaia belangeri. Next base: position 1,418,258 of record NW_006159896.1, read on the forward strand.
AAACCGTGGTCGGCCATGTGGGAATGTCCAGCGCCTTAACCACCACACCACCTGCTGGTCCCCACTTGTGTGTCTTTGTATATTTATTACTGCATCTATTTCTAATCCACAGCCTTCCCCACTCAAAAAAACGTGTTCATGCCGAACTAGTCCCCGCAATACATGGGACCGGCAATTGGTGTAATGGATACATTGCTGGACTCCTCCCATGTGGTTGACCACGATTCGAGTCTCGGACCCGGTGGCTTAAAACTCACGCCGGTCGCGTGTACGTGCGTGCCCAAGATCCCGAGAGGTGTGTGAGGAGAAGGGATTGCAGCATAGCCATCCCCCCTGGGGGTGATTTCTTACTTTCTGTCTCTCCGTCTTTCTCTGTCTTTCTGGCGAGCGAGCGCACATGCCCTATAGCAAAAACCTCTTAAAAACAAAACAAACAAACAAAATAAACAATATACTAGACAGGGTTGTTGGGAGGACTCAGCAAGATCACACATGGGCCTGGCATGCAGTAAGAAGCTAATAACCCCCTTGTCAGTGTTATCACCACTTGAGGTGAAGTTTACAACCCTTTGCCTGTACCAGACAATGACAAAGCCTTGACACCAGACTGGAAAGTCAGGGCCTCTCCTTCCTCACGATGTCACTCTCATTCTCCTGCCTTTCCTGCCAAAATGCCCAGAAGCTGGAGACTTACATTCACATCCAGGAAACGGAGATACTCGCGACCGAGGGAGCCTTCAGGCAAACTCTGGAGCTTGCCTAGGTCGAGAGTGGACAGTGAGATCCGGGGTCGCTCTCTGAAAGGCAGAAGGCAAGACTTGGATACTGGAAGGCAGGTGAAGGGTCAAATCAGAGCAAGCTTGGGGGCGGGCACACAGAGCAGTGACATGGTCACAGGCCCTATCGCAGCACCTCTGAACTCTGGCCCAGTGGTGTCAGAACCTGTGCAGCCACAGCAAAGGGCATGCTTCCTGTCTGCAGCAACAATCTCAGGCAGGGAACTCAAGAAAGTACCGCAGGGAGGGTACCGCTAGCAATGGACAGGAACTTTGTGATGCACAGAGCCCTATAGCTGGCATCAGGCTGTGGTCAGCATGATGAACCCAGCGGAACCCAGCAGCTGTGGGAGTGTGTACATATATATGCCAAGGGCACCCTGGAGCTGGGCAGTGTCCCACCTGTGCAATCAATGGCCAGGGTATCAAGAAGTGCTCCCTAGAGGAACAGGACTGACACCATGTGGCCTCAGAGGTCAGGATCTCTAGAGAACACCCCCAATCATCCAGGGAGAGCCAGGACCTACTGCAGGATCTGGGCACCCTCTGGATTCTTCCTCATCTGGTCCCTGAGGACTTTCAGGGCATGGTGTCCTGTGGTCTCTCCTAGAACTGCAACCATGTCTGAAAGGATACAAATGGGCACAAATGTGGAAATGTGACCTTAGGAAAGTTATCTGACACAGCCTTTGTTTACTACACGGTAGACTAGGGATAATATCTACTTCTTATATAGCTATAAGGATTCGTGTTAAATGTTTAGCAAATCACCTGGCATAGAACAAGGGCTCAATTTATCTAGTTATTATGCTTCTTTTTTTTTTTTTTTTTTTTTGATATAGGGTGCGTGTACTCACCAGAAAGACAGAAAGAGAGACAGAAAGGGAGAAATCACCCTCACTCCAGGGGGGATGGCTATGCCGCAATCCCTTCTCCATTCTCCTCTCAGGGTCTTGGGCACGCATGCACACATGTGCCAGGCGTGAGTTGAAGCCACCAGGTGCGGGACTTGAACCGCGGTAGACTACGTGGGAGTCCAGTGACATAGCCATTAGGCCAAATGCTGGTCCCTAAAGTTATTATTCTTAATATTATTAACCTACTAGAGTAGACTGGCTCTGGCTAGCCCAGTGCTCTAAAGGGTTCATAAGTCAGTTTTTTGGGGGAGAGGTTTTTGCTATAGGGCATGTGCGCTCACCAGAAAGACAGAAGAGAGAAAGAGACAGAAAGCGAGAAATCACCCCCCAGCGGGGATGGCCACGCCGCAATCCCTTCTCCTCTCAGGATACTGGGCATGCATGTAAACGCACCCGGCGTGAGTTTAAGCCACTGAGTCCGGCACTTGAACTGTGGTCGACTACATTGGAGTCCAGCGACATAGCCATTACACCAACTGCTGGTCCCCATAAGTCAGTTTCATATCCATTATTACTACAGAATATCATGTCTCCATTGATTGCTACAAGCTTTGACATCAAGGAATGCTGGGTATGAGCCGTCCAGTGCAGTGTCCGTCCAGTGACCTTGCACAAATTGCTTCACTTTATTAAGCCTCAGTGGCCTAATTTGTGGAGTGCAGATAACTCCTTTCTCATAGGGTTAATTGAGAAATCAAGAAAATCACGTACATAAAACATTTAGCACACTTACAAAGTGTGTAATGAGCAGTTAGCAACAGTGTTACATTAGAAGTGATAGTATTTCTCAGAACTTGAAGTCCTGATAAGAATACAAAAAGCACGGGAACTAGCAGTTAGCGTAATGGCTATGTCGCTGGACTCCCACGTAGTTGACCTCGGTTCGCGTCCCGCACCTGGTGGCTTAAAACTCACGCCGGGCGCATGAGCGTGCGTGCCCAAGATCCCGAGAAGAGAATGGAGGAGAAGGGATTGCGGTGTGACCATCTCTCCTGGGGGGTGATTTCTTGCTTTCTGTCTCTCTGTCTCTGTCTGGTGAGTGCACAGGCCCTATGGCGAAAATCTCTCAAAAAAAAAAAAAAAACACACAAAAGGCGCTGTAAAATCCTAGGATGTTCTAATAATTTAGCCAGCAAACGTTTATTGAGCATTTCCTATGTGCCAGGTACCATCCAAAACACTGCAGACACAGTGAAACAGGACAGTCTCGGTCCTTGACTTCAAAATTTACCTTCTATGAAATACTGTAATTTCGTGGATGTTTATAAGACGTCTACAGAGTCCACAGGTTCCTAATAGGGCAGGATGGCAGAACCTCTCCAGGGAGTGGTTTCAAAAGACAGCTGTTCACATTCCACGCTCCCCTTCGTGGGACCCCGGTGACTGCGTTTTTATAAGCTCTCCAGGTGATGATTAGATGCAACTAGGTTTGGTTACCCCGGCCTAGTTTATTGTCCTGTTACGCACAGGACACGGAGGCTTTGACAGAAGTCGCGGCGTGCCCAGGTTTCCCAAAGGCAAGGGCGTGCTCCAACTGCTCGCTGCCCTCACCGAGGCAGAGGGCGCAGGAGGCCTTACCGTGGCGATACGGGTTGTAGAGCGCCATGCAGGCAGAGCCGGCGGTTAGCAGCGCCTTCTGCAGTGGGGAGGTGCGGATGTGCTCGGGGTAAAGGCCGACGCCATGGCTCTGCGCACGGAGAGGCACATCTACAGGGTAAGAAAAAGGCCGAGTTCAGAGGAGTCAGGCGCTCCCAGGTTCTCCCGCAGCTTCGGCCTCGAAACGGGCGCCACTTGCCTGCAGCAGGCCAGGGGCGGCTGAGGAGTCGCCAGACCGGGGCCCGGGCGGGGTGCAGCAGAGTCGCCATGGCAGCGGACGTCCGCAGGGAAGTGGGCGGGGTACAGCTGGACGCTCCAAATTTTTCTGGCGACGGAGCGCCGAAGAAGTCAAAATACAGTAGGCCCTTGATCCCGACTGTACTGCCTTTGGCTTTGTGGGGGGAAACAGCGTAGAACGGACAAAGAAACCCACGCGACTCGTCTTCCACCTACTTCTAACCGTACAAAACTCTCCCCATTTCAGCTCACCTTATAAAGGATCTCCAGAAGAGAGGTGCTCTGGCGCTTGAGTGGTGTCACTATTGTTTTTATGAGTAGCGTAACACGTCCTACCCGTGAGGTTCAGCAACGGGCCATATTTCCCCCTCTGCATCACGTTTCCAGCCGAGGACAATAAGGAAAGAACCTCTTCCGGCCGCGGAACATGGCGGCTCCCATTGTAAATGCCACATTTGGGGGCGTGACCATATAGCACTTCCGTCCAGATCCTGGGAACGTCCCACTCCTCAGCTACCCCTGCCGCAGGCTTCGGGTATGGGGTCTGCGGGCCTGGCGCGCTTGCATGGCCTCTTTGCGGTCTATAAGCCGCCGGGGCTAAAATGGAAACACCTGCGGGATACCGTGGAGCTGCAGCTTCTGAAGGGTGAGTGCCATGTTTCCTTATCTGTTCTGGAGATCTAGCTCCACCTCTCATTTCCCTCAAAATAAAGTCGCGAGACCCACATGCCTGGGCAGAGTGCTTTTAATTTTAATTTTAATTTTCTTTTCTTTTTTTTTCTAGGCTCGCCAGAGAGACAGAGAGGGGAAAGTGAGAAAGCACTCCATCCCCCCAGGGGGGAATGTTCATGCCACAATCCTTCCTTCTTTGGGGATTTTGGGCACACACTCAGACCTGGCAGTCAGCCATATGAGATCAGCTGCCTTAACCATGACTTCACCGTCTGGACCCAGAATGTTTTTCTAATCATCTGTTTTGTATACTTTGTTACTCTTCACTTTCTCCTACTTTTGGATGGGAAATAGTATTGTCTGTTGTTATTAAGTTATTGGTTAGGGACCAGCAGGTAGACTGGTGGTTGGGGCACTGGACACTCCCATGTGGCCAACCATGGTTCGAGTCCTGGACCTAATGGCTTGCTTTCTCATTTCCTCTCCCTCTCTCTCTTTCTGTGTCTTTCTCTGGTCAAATTAAAATAAGTGAATAAGTAAATAAGATTAAGTAATTCTTTAAAAAAATAAGTTATTGGTTGATGGGGACCAGCAGTTAGAGTAACGGCTATGTCGCTGAACTCCCATGTAGCTGACCGTGGTTCAAGTCCCAGATCCGGTGGCTTAAACTCACACCGGGCACGTGTGCGTGCGAGCCCAAGATCCCAAGAAGAGAATGGAGGAGAAGGGATTGAGGTGTGGCCATCCCCCCTGGGGGGAGGGGGGCGATTCCTTGCTTTCTATCTCTTTGTCTCTGTCTTTCTGGCGAACGCACGCACCCTGTAGCAAAAACCTCTCCAAAAAAAAAAAAGTTATTGGTTGATAAATAGAGACAAGATTTGAACTCAAGGCTGTTTCTTAATTACCACTGTTCTGTTTTCATCTGTGTCTGGTAGTCTCATCTGTTTTATGCATCACCATACTTGCTTATTCCCTTCCTTGCCAGGTGTTCAAATGGAATTGACGAGATGTTCTTTACCTATGTGTGTGCAGGTCTTAATGCTGGGAAACCTCCTGCCCCTGAACAGCGTGTTCGCTTCTTGCTGAGTTCCAGAGAAGGCAATGAAAAGGAGTTGACCCTTACAGCTACCAGTGTGCCCGCTCTCACCAACCATCCACTAGGTAAGGCAGATGTCAGATCTTAGGAAATCCCTGAGTAAAATCAGTGTTCCAGTGCTCAGACTTCTGTTCCAGACCCTTGTAGGGCTACAGTGGAAATGAAATATTAGACCAGGGAATGGAAACTTTAGTGGGAAAAGTCAGATACTAAGTATTTTAGGCATCACCATGTGGTTTCTGCTGTAAATACAAGATAGTCAGAAAAGTCATGACATGGGACCAGCAGGTGGGGGTCATGGTTAAGGTGCTTAACTCCCAGATGGCTGGCTGCAGTTCAAGTTCTATACCTGGCAGGGTAACTATAACAATTAAAAAAAAAAAAAAGAGAGAGAGAGAGAGAAGTCATGACGCATTTTTGCATAGAAAAATATACCATGACTTTTCCAACAACCCAATATATAACTATGTTATTGTAGAGTGAAACGTTAAGGATAACACCTAAAAGAATGAACTTGGGTTGTGTTCCAATAAAACTTCAGAATATTGGCATTTTGGGATCAGCAGTTGGTGTAATGACTATGTTGCTGGACTCCCATGTAGTCAACTGTGGTTCGAGTCCCGGACCCGGTGGCTTAAACTCACTTTGAGCGTGTTTGCATATGTGCCCAAGATCCCAAGAGGAGAATGGAGGAGAAGGGATTGTGGTGTGGCCATCCCGCTGGGGGGTGATTTCTTGCTTTCTGTCTCTCTGTCCTGGCAAGCGCACGTGCCCTATAGCAAAAAAAAAAAAACCCTCAACAAACAAACAAACAAAAAGTATAATTTGTTTTTTAAATAATATCTTTTTTTAAAGAATTATTTATTTTATTTAGTATTATTTTTTCACATGATTTTTGCCAGAGAGAGAAAGAGATAGAGGAGAAAGCAAGCCACCAGGTCCAGGATTTGAACCACAGTCGGCCATGTGGGAATTCCAGCACCTTAACCACCATGCCATCTGCGAGACCCTAAATAATGTCTTTTTTTTTTTTTTAAGATTTATTTATTTTAGAATTATTCAAATTTATTATTATCATCATTTTAAATTTTACTATAGGGCATGCGTGTCCACCAGAGAAAGAGGGAAAGTGAGAAAGCAAGCCGCTAGGTCTGAGACTTAGACTGAAGTCGGCCATGGAGGAGTCCAGCACCCTAACCAGCACACCACCTGCCCACCCCCTTATTTATTTATTTATTGAGAGAGATTCCTATCATAGGGCACATATGCTCCCTGGAGAGACAGAGAGAGAAAGTGAGAAACCATCCCCTAGGGAGTTGGCCACACTGCGTTCTCTTCCCCTTCATTCTTCTCTCGGGATTTTGGGCATATGTACACATGCACCTGGTGTGAATTTCAAGCCTCTCGGTCCAGGATTCGAACTGTGGTAAGCCATGTAGGGGTCCACCACCTTAACTACCATGCCACCTCCTGCCCCAAAGTATTCTTTTATTTATTTATTTATTTTTAAAGAATTATTTAACTTTATTTATTTTAATTTGACCAGAGAGGGACAGAGTAAGAGAGAGAGTGAGAAAGCAAGCCATCAGGTCCGGGCCTGAACCGCAGTCGGCTATGTGAGAGTCCAGCACCCTTAACCACCGCGCCACCTGCCAGTCCCCCTAAAAAAGTATTTTCTTGGAACCTTTGAAAAATGGAAAAAACTTTTTTTAAGGTAGATTTTTGCTATATAGCATGTGCGCTTGCTAAAAAGAGAGAGGAAGGGAGAAGTCACCCCTCGGGATGGCCATGCTACAACCCCTTCTCCTTCATTCTCTTGGCATTTTGGGCACACATACACATGTGCCTGGCGTTCGGTACTCAAACCATGGTCCGCCCTAGGGGAGTCCAGTGCCTACTCTGCTATGCCACCTGCTGGCTCAACAAAACCATTTTTTTAGGAGGTTTTTTTTTTTACTATAGGGTATGTACGCTTACTGGAGAGACAGAGAGACAGGAAGTGAGAAATCGCCCCCCAGCCCGAGCGGGGATGGCCTCACCGCAGTCCTTTCTCTTCCATTCTTGTCTCAGGATCTTGAGTGTGCACCACATGCACCCAGCATATTTTAAGTCACCAGGACTGGAACCCAAACTGAGAGTCCAGCAACGTAACCATTACGCCATCTGCTGGTCCTGGAAAGACCATTTTTAAGACGTGGGCCATAAAAGCAAAACAAAACAGCTTTGGGATTTGGCCTGTGAACTGTAGTTGACCCTTTCATGATATAGAGGGTCTAGATGGGAATTGACACCCCCAGGTAGAAATCCAAAGGGAGGGGGACGGGCAGAGGAAGGAGTCTTGGTCTTCTGGGAAATAGTGACTTTTTAGTCAAAGCTTCCAGCAGTGGAACTAGTTCTGGTAATGTCCCTGCTATCACTAAATGCAATTAAGGCACGCATATGTCAGAGAGGTTAGAGTAGGACCCAGCGACTTGAGCACAAACTTCTCTTTTTTTTTTTTTTGAGAGGTTTTTGCTATAGATAGGGCAGTGCACTCACCAGAAAGACAGGGAGAAACAGACAGAGGCGAGAAATCACCCCCAAGGGGGATGGCCATGCTACAGTCCCTTCTCCTCCATTCTTCTCTGGGGATCTAGGGTGCACACACGCGCGCGCCTGGCGTGACTCAAGCCACTGGGTCCAGGACTTGAACTGCAGTTGACTACATGGGAGTCCAGCAACATAGTCATGCTAACTGCTGGTCCCGAGCACAAACTTCTTTTTTTTTTTCTTTTTATAGAATCACTTTTTATTTAATTTTATTTACTCATTCATTTATTTTTTAATTTGACCAGAGAGAAACAGAGACAGAAAGAAAGAGAAAGGGAAAGTGAGAAAACGCTGCTGGTCCCGAGGAACACAAACTTGTAAAACTCTTTCAGTGATCTCCCACGGCTCCATAGTAATGACCGTAACATGTATAACATGTCAGGTGTCTATTTCCCCGTGCTGTGTATGGAGGTAGGCTTGCCCAACCACAGTCTCATCGATCTCATTGAATCTCCATCACAGTCCCATGAGACAGCACCTATTCCTGTGCCACAGATGAGAAAATGGAGGCTTCGTGTTGACGGTAGGCAACATAGCCTGGATTCAGTTAGCTCTTAACTGATCACTTAGTTCTTCTTTAAAAGAAAAAAAAGTATTTATTTATTTTGTTTGTTTGTTTGATTGTAAATTTAACTAGAGAGGGACAGAGAGAGAGAGAGAGAGAAAGTGAGAAGCTACCAGGTCTGGGAGTTGAACCATGGTTCGGTCATGTGGGAGTCCAGTGCCCTTAACCACCATGCCACCTGTTGGCCCCCACTTAGTTCTTCTTCTTCTTCTTCTTTTTTTTTTTTTTTTTTTTTTTTTGGGGGTTTTTTTCTCAGGACTTTTTTTTGAGAGGTTTTTGCTATAGGACATGTGCACTCACCAGAAAGACAGAGACAGAGAGACATAAAGTAAAAAATCACCCCCTGGGGGGATGGCCACGCCACAATCCCTTCTCCATTCTCCTCTTGGGATCTTGGGCATGCATGCATATGTGCCCAAGTGAGTTTAAGCCGCCAGGTCCGGGACTTGAACCATGGTTGACTACATGGGAGTCCAGCAACATAGCCATTATGCTAACTGCTGGTCCCTGTTTGTTTCTTTCTAGTACGTGGACCAGCATTTACCAGGCTGAGTATTGGTGTGGGACACAGGCTGGATGCCCAGGCTTCTGGGGTTCTTGGTAGGTACTAGTGTAAGCCTGGGTATGGCATTAAGGGCTTGGGGAAGGATCTGGAAGCTAACAGGATTTCAGCCCACTCTTACTTGATGGTGCTTCCTTTTTTTTCTTCTTTTTAAAGAGAATTTTGCTGTAGGGCGCATGCACTTGCTAGAGAGACAGAAAGTGAGACATCATCCCCCAGGGGAGTTGGCCATGCTGCAATCCCTTCTCCATTCTCCTCTCCGGATCTTGGGCACACACTCGTGCTCAGTGTGAGTTTCAAGCCTCCAGGTCTGTGACTCCAGTCATGGTCAGCCATGTGAGAGTCCAGCAACACAGCCGTTACGCCACCTGCTGGCTCCAGTGCCTATATCCTACTGCCTGTCTCCTCTGATTCCTGCCCTAAGTCTGATTAGCTGGGGAAATGTCTGGTGGGAGGAAGGGAGTCACAGGAGATTAATCTCATTTGACTCCTTCTCTCAGTGACTCCTGCATGTGGCATGTAGTTTGAGGACTTGCATGGACCTTTATATTGTTTTGGGGTAGATGTGTATGTGTTTTAAGGTTTTTACCAGAGGACGCTTGTGCTTAGGGAAAGTGAGAAATCATCCCCGGGGGTATGGCCACACTGTCGTCCTTTCTCCTCCATTCTTCTCCTGGGATTTTGGTCATCCATACACACATGCTGTGTGTTTTCAAGTCACTGGGTCTGGGACTCGAACCACGGTTGGCCACGTGGGAATCCAGCACCTTAACCACCATGGCACCTGCTGGCCTAATAATGTGTGATTTTATGGAGAAGGAAGTACGGCTCCAGTAACTGAGGGTGACTTGTCTTGGGTCAAATCACTAGTGAATGTCTGTGGTCTAGAGATGGAAAACCGTCATCACCATGAGGCAGCCAGGCGCGTGACTCTGGTCCTGCTGGCCAGGGTCTGGATGTCACTGGAGCCGGACACACAAAGGACTGAGTCATGAGCCATCTGTGTCCCCAGGGTCAGGTGGTGGCTCCATCTTCCAGCTGCGACAGTCATGGTCCCCTTATCCTGCTTCCTGTGCTGCAGGCAGGCAGACGTGATCTCATGTCCTCTCTCCCTGTCCTCCCTCTTCAAGAGTGAATGGAGGGCCATTCTCCCCTTCAGCCGGAGGGAGAAACAGCATTTGAAAGGCAGGAGTGACCACAATGGCCTTCGTTCACTGGGCCCTTCCTTTGGGCTGACCACTTCTGTGCATTTCTCCTTTACTCTGCGTAACATCCACAGCACTCATTTTACTGACCAGGGCCTTGAGGTCTCCCTAGGTTAAAGGTTATACTCAGAGCCACACTAGGTTGGAATCCAGGTCTGTGTGGCTGGGTCACCTCTTTTGGGTATATCAGAACCCTTTGGGGAATGAGCTGAGGCTCTCAGGTTTCCTTCCCACCACAAATCACAGTTAGTACCTGTGGGTGCAGCCCGGAACTGTGCGTTTCGACCTACGCCCAGAGGAGCTTGCATGCACTCTGTAGAAGTTCTCACTGCCTTGAGGACTTCAGTAGATCGGAGGAGGGAGTGTTCTGATGGTGCAGATGGTGGCGGGGGTTCCCGAGGGAACAGGAAGAGGATGCCAGATGTGAACTGAGGTTGCTCCCTTTCAGTGCTCGGCGTGGGACGTGGATGCAGGCTCCTCACTGACATGTACGATGCTCATCTCACTAAGGTACGGGGTCTAGGGATACCCCACTTACCCCTTGGTCCTTTCCTGGGGTCACTGCAGGATTCCGAAGCTCACAAGATGCAAGGTAGACAGCCACCAGACCATCAGCAAGTTCTGTTATGGTCAGTGCTAGGGGAGCTGATGCTAAGAGGCTGGCCCCTGCCGGCGGTTCTGCATGCTGGCATGCCGCTAGCAGTGCACACGCTTCCCGACGGCCTCAGCTCCCTGTGAAATGGAGACGGCGGTAACTCCGTGTTACGGATGTGGGAACTGGGCTCACGGGATGTTGCTGGCCTAGAGTCCCATTACCTTAAGGAATTGAGGAGCTGGGGTTTGAAGCAGGATCTGTCTGACACCCCATCATGGAAGCATTCCATTCTCTCCCAAGACTGAGAAGTAGATGTCACTGTCCAGCCTCAAGGGAACTTGCTGTCATGCTGGGGCTATGGGATCTGGTACCACAGAGCATGTGCACAAGTGCCACATTGGGGAGGAGGCACAGTTTATCGTTTTTTTTGAGAATGATTGGTTAATTGATTGGTTGGAGGAGTTTTTGCTATAGGGCATGTGTATTTGCCAGAAAGACAGAGACAGAAGGCAAGAGATCATCCCCCCAGGGTGATGGCCATGCTGCAGTCCGTTCTCCTCCATTCTCTGGGGATCTTGGGCACACACGCACATGCGCCCGGTGTGAGTTAAGCCACAGGGCCTGGAACTCGAACTGCAGTTGAGTACATGGGAGTCCAGCGACATAGCCATTACACCATCTGCTTGTCCCCTAAGAATTATTTATTTTTTATTATTATTTTTAAATTTGCCAGGACCAGCAGTTAGCTTAGTGGCTATGTCGCTGGACTCCCATGTAGTCGACCGTGGTTCAAGTCCCAGACCCAGTGGTTAAATTCAGGCCAGGCGCCTGTGCGTGCATGTCCAAGATCCTGAGAGGAGAAAGGAGGAGAAGGGACTGTGGCATGGCCATCTCCCCTGCGGGGTGATTTCTCACTTTCTGTCTCTTTCTGGCGAGTGCACATGCTCTATAGTAAAAAAACCTCTCAAAACAAACAAACAAACAAACCTCAAAACAAACAAACAAATTTGCCATAGGGCACATGCACTTACTTACCCGATAGAGGGGAAAGTGGGGAAGCAAGCTGCCAGATCTAGGATTTCAACCACGGTCAGCCATGTGGGAGTCCAGCGCCCCAGCCATCACGCCACCTGCTGGCCCTAGGGGGCCATTTTTAATAGTGAAGAGCACAGATTTCTGAGCCAAATGGCTTTACTTTCAAGACTCACTTTTCCCACTCGGCCAGCAGACCTTGGGGGCTTGTTCAGCATGGCTGTATTTGGCTTTTCTCCCCTGTAAAGTAGGGATGGTGGTAGTATCTCCCCTGTGTTACTTTTAAGATTAAATGAATGGGGACCAGCAGCTGGCATAATGGCTATATCGCTGGACTCCCATGTAGTCAACTGCAGTTTGAGTCCTGGACCCGGTGGCTTAAACTCACGCCAGGCGTGTGTACATGTGTGCCCAAGATCCTGAGAGGAGAATGGAGGAGAAGGGATTGCGGCGTGGCCATCCCCTCTAGGGGGTGATTTCGTGCTTTCTGTCTCTCTCTGTCTTTGTGGTGAGCACACATGCCCTATAGCCAAAAAAAAAAAAGAAAGAAAGAAAACCTCTTAAGATTAAACAAATGTGGGCCCAGTGGGTAGGGTAATGGCTATATCACTAGAATCCCATGTAGTTGACCACAGTTCGAGTCCCAGACCCAGTGGCTTAAACTCACACTAGGGGCGTGTGTGTATGCCCAAGATCCCGAGAATGGAGGAGAAGGGACTGCGACGTAGTCATCCCCCCTGAGGGGTGATTTTTTGCTTTCTGTTCTCTGTCTCTGTCTTTCTGGCCAGTGCACATGCCCTATAGTAAAAACCTCTCCAAAAAAAAATAATGCCTGCATGTAAAGCACTTTATGTGGATCCTGGCACTTGGTAACTGCTTGATTCCTTTAAAATAATTAATTAATTAAATTATCATTATTTTCCAATTTGACCAGAGAGAGAAAGTGAGAAAGTAAACCACCAAGTCTGGGACTTGACCTTTGGTCGGCCATGTGGGAGTCCAGCGCCTTTAACCACCACACCACCTGCCAGCCCAGGTAACTGCTAAATTAATGTCACTCTTGCCTGGGCAGAGTCAGCTGCACAGACTTAGGGAAGAGGAGTTTCTTGAGCAGGGAGGGCAGCAGGCATGATCTGGCCTTGAAGGCTCAGTCCTGTTTATAGGACGGAGGGAGCTGACTGGCATCTGGGAGGTGGTCGGAGCCCTAACTTCCCAGGTGAGGCTGTAGCAGAGAGATGCAGAGTCCTGGGGTCCTCGCAGGATGCCTGTCTGTGCCTATTGTAGGCTGCCTGTGCTCATCGTCACGGGAACTCCGCCAGCGATCTTAGAGGGGGCCTGGCACCGTGTCCCACTGAGTCTGGGCAGTAGTATGAGGTCGATCCTGTCACTGTCCCCAGGTCAGAATGGAGAGTGGGTACAAAGAGCTACCCTTTCCCCAAGGGGCAGTGGAGTACTGGGCAGGAGCCGAGCATGCAAGCTCGGCTTCCCCGGAGGGAAGACCTGAGGGCCCCCCGCCCTAAACCTTAGACTGACACTTCTAGGACATGAGCTGTTTGGCCAGGCATCCCTCCTCAGCACCAGGTGACACTGCCCGAACTGTCCTCTCCCTGTCCTCGCAGGATTATACAGTGCATGGCATCCTAGGCAAAGCCACAGACGACTTCCGTGAGGATGGGCGGCTGGTGGAGAAGACCACATACGGTGAGAGCTCGGATGGGCACCCACAACAGCTCCTGCCACCACCCTCCATGTTTGCTTCACCCAGCTCCTTGCACTTAACGGCGCGGGCTGGTCCCTCCTTGCTTACTCTTGACACCAGGCTTGCACTCGGCCTTTAGGCCATCTATCTTCAGGAATGGCCTGAGCTCACCTACTCT
>NW_006159896.1:1432853-1436512 GCF_000334495.1 Tupaia belangeri chinensis
GAATGCCCTGAGCTCACCTCCTCTCCTGGATTAAATGTCACCTCCCCAGGGAAGCTTTCTTCAGGCTCTAGACTCGGACAGGGTAGATGCTCAGAATAGTAATCAGCCAGTGATTGGTGCATCCTTCATGTCTGTCTCACCACCACGCTGTCATCCGCGAGAGCAGAGACCGCCTGGCTCATCCCATGGTAATACATGCGGCACAGGCTGGGATGCAGTTGTGCTTTCTCCATGCCGATGGGTGGGTGAGCGACGGCTCGCTCTTCACATCTCATTCTCTCTGGTCCTGAGACATGCCATGCCATGGGGTCTATGGTATTTGCCCACTTGACAGTTTGTTGGTTTTTTAGTTCCCAGAGTATGCATGTGCTAGCTGGAAAGAGAACCCTTCGCCAGGGTGTGGTCATGCCAGAGCCCTCTTTCTTCATTTCTCAGTTCTCTCAGGATGTGGGGCACCCATGCACATGCGCCCAGCATGCTTTTCTTCTGTGGAGGCCGGGGTCGTAGCTGCAGCCAGCCACGCAGGATGCGGCTTACCATGCATAGCACATAACTGCGCCATGGAGCTGGCCCTTGACAGACCTTTTATATTATTTTTTTAAAGTATTTGTTTATTTTCTTGATTATTTATTTATTTATTTTGCTGTAGAGCACATGTGCTCACCAGAGAGAGAGACAGACAGAAAGTGAGAAAGCACCCCCTGGTGGGGATGGCTACACTGCAGTCTCTTCTCCATTCTCCTCTCACACATGCACCTGGCTTGAGTTTCAAGCTGCCAGGTCCAGGATTCAAACCATGGTCAGCTATATGGGAGTTCAGTGATGTAACCATTATGCCATCTGCTGATCCTGTATTTTTAAAAGAATTACTTAATTTTATTCACTACCGTTAATTTCTTTAATTTGACTACAGAGAGGAAAAAAGGGAAAGTGAGAAAGCAAGCTGCCAGGTTCAGGACCCAAACCGTGGTCAGCCATGTGAGAGTCCAGCGCCCTTAACCATCATGCGACCTGTTTTCCCCAGATATATATAAATTTAACTTTATCTATGTGCTTATTTATTTTAATTTGATCAGAGAGGGACAGAGTGAGAGAGAGAGGGAAAGTGAGAAAGCAAGCTGCCAGGTCCAGGATTTGAACCATGTTGGCCATGTGGGAGTCCAGTGCCCTTTACCACCACATCACCTGCTGGTCCCAGCAAAATATATTTTTACAAGGAGCCAGATGTGGGACCAGCAGATGGCATAGTAGTTACATTGCTAGACTCCTGCGTGGCTGACTGCAGTTCAAGTCCTAGACCCAGTGGCTTGGAACTTAAGCTGGGCACTTTCTCTCTCACTGTGTCTGTCTCTCTGGGGAGTACACATACCCTAAAAACTTAAAAGAAAAAAATAGAGCCAGTCCCATGGCCTGGTGATTAAGGGAACTAGATCTCACATGGTCAATTGTGTGGTTTGAATCCTGGCCTGGGGTGTGAAAAAAGCACTGGGTGCCTATGGATGTATCTAAAATTCCAATAGAATGGAGAATGGAAGAGAAGAGATGGCACCATGACCATGCCCCACTGGGGGCTGCTTTCCTTCCCCACACCCACTGTTCCTTCAGCAATTACACACACACACACACATATTTAAAATAATTATTTTATTTAACTTTATTTACTTCTTTTTTAATTTGACCAGAGTGGGACAGAGTGAGAGAGGGAAAGTGAGAAAGCAAGCCGCCAAGTCTGAGACTTGAACCTCAATCAGTCATGTGGGAGTCTAGCACCCTTAACCACCATGCCACCTGCCAACCCCACTTTGTGTGTGTGTGATTTATTTATTTATTTATTTTTAAATTCTCCACTCTAGAAATGGAACCCCAGAGGCTTAATGTGACTTGCCTAATACTCTTAAGTTGGGTCTCCTAAGTTCCAGTGTGGTTTCTCATGGCAGGGACTTGGGGGGAGGGTGTCACCTGCCCAAATGCAGGAACAGGCAGCAAGAAGTGGGAATGGCTCTGCGTTCCGCCAAGCAACTGCGCCATCAAAGCCCAGGGACTCTCAAAATGCCAGGAGGCTCGGGGTCTGGGGCCCAGCTGGAACAAATACCAGTTTCTGATTCTAAGGGCTGAAGGCTTGCCACCTGGAAGGGCCCAAGCCTCCCATCCCTCCTGCCTGGCTTCATTCATGCACGTCTTACCTAAAACATATTTACCACTGCCTCCTCCCCCTCACTGACAGCCCAGCTCAAATACTCCTCCTCCAGGAAACCTCTCCTGGTTCATGTTACATCTTCTGCCTGACTCTTTCCTGGCATTCAGTTTTTTGTTGACTTTTACTTTACTTTTTAGTTACACAATAGCATATAAAGCTTTTAAAACTTCAGATCAGCAAACATTCATCTCCTTTCCTTCAAATTCTGGCTTCTTTTCATTCCAAAGTGTCAACTCGGCATTTTTGTGTGCTTTTTTGGTTTTGTTTTTATTTTAAGAGAGATTTTTGCTATAGGGCACGTGTGCTTGCCAGAGAGAGAGGGAGCGACAGACAGAAAGTGTGAGATCACCTCCCGGAGGGAATGGCCACGTCATGATCCCTTCCCCTCCATTCTCCTCTTGGGATTTTGGGCATGCATGCACATGTGCCTGGAGTGAGTTTTAAGCCACTGGGTCCAGGACTCGAACTGTGGTCAACTATGTGGGAGTCCAGCAATGTAACTATTACGCCATCTGCTGGTCCTTGTTTTTTTTTTTTTTTTTTAGTTGCCAGAACACATGTGCTCACCAGAGATCAAGCGAGCGAGCAGTCCAAAGAGGGATTTGGGTACTCACAGGTGCCCGGTGTGTTTCAGAGGAAAATGTTCTTAACCTGGAGTCTGGATGATTTCAGGCCTATTCGTGAGCCTGTGAAAATGTTCTCAAAACGTTAAGTTCATGTTTCCCTCTTTTTTTTTTAACAAGCTGATTTGTTCATTATTTAGTGGACACGTATCACTTTTTAAAAATGATTTGTATTTAATTTAATTTATTGTTATTGTTCTTACTATTGTTTTTTAAATTATCTTATTTAACTTTATTTTAATTTGACCAGAGAGGGACAGAGAAAGAGAGGGGAAGTGAGAAAACAAGGTTTGGGATTTGAACCTCAGTCGGCCATGTGGTAGTCCAACGCTCTTAACCACCATGCCACCTGCTGGCCCCTAACTTTCTTTATTTTTGTAGAGGTTTTTGCTGTAGGGTGTGTGCGTTCTCCAGAAAGACAGAGACAAAGAGAAATCACCCCCCCAGGGGGGATGGCCATGCCACAATCCCTTCTCCATTCTCTTTGGGATCTTGGGGACATGCACATGTGCCTGGCGTGAGTTTAAGCCACTGGGTCTGGGACTCAAACTGTGGTCAAATACATGAGAATCCAGCGACATAGCCATTTTTTTTTTTTTTTTTTTTTTTTTTTTTTTTGGTGGCCTCTTACTTTTTTAATGCTCACCAGACAGAAACAAGAGAAAAGAGAGAAGGAAGGTGAGAAACCAAGCCACCAGGTCTGGGACTCAAACTGCTGTCAGCCATATGGGAGTTCAACGCATTAACCAGTGTGCCACCTGCTGACCCATCATGTGTACCTTTTTAAAAAAAAAAAGTGTTGGGAACCAGCAGTTAGCGTAATGGCTATGTCGCTGGAC